>NW_004955480.1:2803367-2858895 GCF_000276665.1 Chinchilla lanigera | reverse complement strand
GAGAAATAAGAAGAAGGGAGGAAGGGAGGAATGGAGGAAAGGATTCCACCAGCAGAGGAGCTGAGGTGAGCGACCTAACATAAAGGCTTACCCCACTGTCTGCAGGACACCTCCCTAGGGATAACTGGAAGAAATGCCTGCAGTGGCTCTTCACACCATCCCCCTTTCTCACTACTTTCTAACGTTACCAGTTTTTTTCTAGATTCCAAAGGGTGAAGACACCACCTCCACAGTCACTCCTTCCCTCTCCCTGGAACTCTGTCCCATGGGATCTTCAGGGGCTGCTCGTTTTGGCCCAGTGCTTAGGGCCCATGTCAGAGATTCTCTGCCAACCAAGGTATTGTGGCCTCCCTAGCACTACCATTATTTCTTAATACAACTCTTCCTTGTTGGTTCCTTCATTTTACCTCTCACATTTAGTAGTTAGTTAATCTGTTTATTTTCTTTTATTCTATTTTATTCATGAGAGGAAGCAGTTCTGTGGTTTTCACTATTACACACCCAATACCTTCTACAACTCCTGGCATGTAAATGAAGTTCAATAAATAAATATGGAACAAAGAGGGAAGGAAGAGAAGCAAACCCATAAAAAGAAAGACTTGGAGGGAGGGGTCTAGGTGCAGTGGTGCATGCCTGTAATCCTAGATATTTGGAAGCTGACCTAGGCAGACTGCAAACTTGAGGCCAGAGGGAAATAGCAAAACCTTGTCTCAGAACTTTAGAAAGAGGATATGGGTGTAATGTGGATGTAGCTCAGTGCTCTCTAGATTTAATTCCCAGCATAATAAAGGAAGAAAGGAAGATAGAAGGAAGGAACAGAGGGAGGGAGGGAGGGAGGGAGGAAGGGAGGAAGGGAAAGGGAAAGAGAAAGGCAAAGGAAAGAGAAAGACTCTGAGAAAGGATCTAACTTACTTACAAGAATATTTCCTGACTGCATTCAGTATTCATGTATTGATCTGCTACAACTGACTGCAAGAATTCACTACATTCTGAGGAACTAAATAAGCACCCTTCTCTCCATAAAAAAAGTCTCTGTAAAATATAAAAACCATATTTACTTAATGAGTAACATTTTACTTCATTGTTATGGCAAATCCTGAAACTCAGGAGCCCCTTCACTTCTTAATCTTGATGCACAGTTCCTTGTCCTTATTCCTAGATATTACTGCAAATAGCAATGAATTGCTTTCCCACCAAATCTCTCTCTCATTTTCTTGCCATTGGTGTTATTCACCCACTTCAAGAGTCTTAAGTCAATCATACTTTTATAATCAAATTTCCTTAACAACTCACTTGTAAAACTCACTTCCCACCAAACAACCCTAATTTAGCACAAACTTTAAATTTCACAAAAAATTTGAACATGCTTTGCTTTAAATGTCAGGATCAGATATACAGGCAGAATGATTAAGGGGGAGGAGACATTTCCTTTCAATAGAAAAAAAAATTTGCTAGTTTGTGCAAAGTACTAAGAATATTGTATTTTAAATATTCCTTCCTGAATAGTCTACTAATGCACTTCCTGACATTTGCACAAAACATATCTCTTTGTCCTTATTGGCAGGAAAATGAAAATATTAGCACTGAAATTCAAAGGCTAGACAGTGTCACCTAAAAGGCAGATCTACTGACATGCACTTCCTAATACGTCAGCAGCTTTCAATTATCATTAGACACCTTCACGGTAACCTAGGATCTCTTCCCCACATGTGTCAGGATAGTAGGCTCTTTTCCTACCAGTTTATTTTATTATATAATAAGCAGGTTTTTAAAGGACGTACAATACTTCATTGTTTAGGAATGAATATGGTTTACACAGTTTTATAAACAGTTTAGGAATTCTGTTGAAACATACAATGATCTTCTAGATTCAGTATTGAACACTGATGCACCCATTTTTCTACAAATACCTCAAATTTATCCTTCTCTGTGGCAGATGAGTATTCCATTATATAGAGAGACCACATTTTGTTTATCCAATCAACCTGGAAAATATAATACTGAGTGAAGTGAATCAGATACACAAGCTTAAGTACTGTACGGTATGTCATTTGAGTAAGGTAAAGGATAAATAAAGAAAATGATAAAGAGTGGATAGAATGGACAAGGGGACAGATCTTGTCCAATAGGGAAGTGGTTTAAGGGACAAAGACGGGGGATAAGGAGGCGGCGAAGGGGAAATGAGAGGAATAAAGATGTGCCACGTATAAGATCCTAATAACTCTGATATGTGAATAGTTTATGCCACAGCATGAGCTAAGACAAAGAATATCACCAAGTATGTAAAAGGTGACAGAAGAACCAGAGGAGGAGGGAGGAGGAGGAAGGAAGGCAAAGGGGATTAGAGAAAAGCAAGCCATAATATGTACATGTAACCACTTCCCAAGATGACTGTAAACTGCGTGAATTGCAATCATGCATTAACAAAATTAAAATAAAAAAGAAATACAGCCATTAGAAAAGTAAACAAAAATTGAGAACTGATCATTAAGGTTGAAAAGTGATATTATACACTCATGCGTATAGTACAGTTTTCCCGGTCAGTGGTGGTGAAGCTCAGCTGTAAAGGTGCCAAAAACTCTAAAGATGCCAGAAAACAGAAAGTCTTTCACAATTATTTTTTTCCAAAACAAAACTTCTCATACTACAATCCATTTACTCTTTAAGGTTGTTTTCTGATGGACCTTTAATTATATGAGGGAAGACCTCTCAGGTAGGTATCAATATGTACTGCCCCACTTTAACATGTATTCCTAATGTAGGCTTACAAAGGGGGTGAGCTTTGGGGCTTATGCAAGTACCAAATTCGTACACTGCCCACACGAGTGGGAGCCAGGGCCTCATTAAAAATTAGACCAAAACTGTGAATCCCAAATCAGTAGATACAAAAGTTTCTCTGCATCAAAATTTTTATCATAGTTTTGTGACTTATCAGGAGATGTGATATTTACCAATCTGAAATAACCCAAAGTTTTGCTAAAAATCAGGGATATTGAAAGTAAGATAAAGACACTCAATATCTATGGCAATCAATTGGGGTACAAAAAGAAAACTTTTTTTTTTCTTTTTGATGTTTATTACATTACCAAATCAAGACATAGGTAATATACATTTTCATAGAGAGTGTGAGTGCAGAAATGATTAAGTCTGGAGATGCACAACCCGAAGATGTACAATGAGGACCTCTGAAAACACGGACGAAGCCATATAATAAAGAAGATTACTGAAAGCCCAGTTTTAATCAAAAGTGTCCTAACTTACAACCTGTTGGCAAACTTGTCAACTCCAGAACAAAGTCAAAGTAAAATATTTTTTAAAAGACAAACCTAACTGTAGTGTTTAAAATTTGGTTAAGGGAAAAATGTGTGGGGAATTCTTTTGGGGGTAAATCATAATGACCTGGTGTCTTCGTCAGTTTGGGCTGCTGTAACAAAAATTCCATATACTGGGTGGCTTAGAAAAACAGAGATTTATTTCTCACATTTTTGAAGGTTGTAAGTCTGAGATCAAGAGGGCAGAGGAGCTTGGTTCTGGGGCTAAATGGTTCGCAAATAGGCATCTTCTTGTGGAATCATCATGCAGTAGGGGGCAGAGAGCTAACTCTCTGGACTGTTTTTACGAGGACACTAATCTCATTCATGAGGATTCTCTGATGACCCCATCACCTCCCAAGGCCCCACCTCCAAAGACCATCACACTGGCAATTGCATTTCAACATACTAGTTTTTAGGGACACAAGCATTCAGTCCGTATTACTCGAGAAGAGAGTTTTCCTTGGCAAGAAGGCAACGTGGTATTTTAAATGTTAAATTGCCCCACCCCCATTTATTTTGCTAACTGGTTTCCGATGTATAGCCTTATGAGAGATAATGAATGTTCTCTCTTTAATGATTATCATGCATAAGGAAATTATGCTAAATTCATTTGCATGTAGATGATTCAGTCCTTGAATAATGATTTCCTTAACTAACACAGTTATTCTTATAGACGCTGTTACATAATAGAAAATTTTCAAGAAAGTTGTAACCACCTTTGATACAATCTTATCCATAAAGAAAATATTGTTGATGTTTGAAAACAGTTGATTTTGTGGAATATTTGGCAGGCCTATACAAGAGTCTTTGCAATTTATTTTAGAATTTCAAACGCACTATAGATAATTACAGAAAAGAAGCCTCCCATTAAAACTTCTTACCTAGTGTTTCACCACTAGTTGTTCAATTATGATAGCTCACATTTATTAATACTTATTATGTTCCAAGTACTAGGGTTCTTGCTCATTATTTTATTTTATTGCCATAATAGCTTTATGAACTATGTATTAGTTATGATTATTATCATCAATTTACAGAAGAGAAAACTGAAGCAGAGAGAGATTAAATGACTTATCCCAGGGTCTCACAGACAGGTTAATCACAGACAGGTTAATGGAGCTGAGATTCAAATCCAAATTAAAACCCACTATGATTGTTAATCTTTACTGTTAACTTGTTTGGCTTGAAAGATGCCTACAAGATTAGCCAAGCACACTTCCGGTGTGTCTCAGTGGCTCATGGGGTGTGACCCTGGGGACTGTATCTGATGCCTAGCCCCTTGCTCTCCGGCCCCCTCCCATTCCCTCTGCTTCCTGGCTACCATAAGCTGAGGAGTTTTTCTCTGCTGTATCCTTCTGCCATGATATTTCTGCCTTGGAGCTGCCCACTCTGAATTGAAACCTCTGAAACACTGAGCCAAAATAAACCATAGTTCCCTTAAGTTGTTTGTCTCAAGTAACCTGGTCATGGTAATGAAAAGCTGACCAATATATTCCAGATCTAGTGTAAATCAAAAAATAAAAGATGGCGGAAACTGCTATGGGTCAGACTTATAGCAGCAGCAATAGAAGTGTTGATTAACTCTTCCCCTTGCCTAAACACATAGGAATTAGCTGCAGTAAAGGTGGGTGGAAATGTCATGGCCATATTTCCATAATGGTATATGCAAAGCCTTGGGAACACAAGGAAAAGGAGATAAAAGGAAACTAGAAAGATATATCAGTCTTTCTGAAAGGGTCATGTCATATACCAGTGATAAAGAGCCTTTCTCCTCATTTTTCCAGTGAAATCGTAGCAGAACTAGTTAATTATACACCCTCCTCTTTACTACTTCTGTGTTTGGTAGACTGTTTCATTCCACAAACCACACTAATGCAACCACCTGGCACTTTCTAAAGGGCTCCTGCTCAACTCAGAACTGGTCCCCAACAGCTCTCCAGCAGCTCAAATCACTGGCCCAAGCTTTGCATCCTAACTCTAGCCTGAAACTTTCTGTCTCTCTGTGAGTCCTGAGACTCATTTTTTTTTGTCTCCATATTCAATTTGGTTCTTTCTTTCTTTCTAGTCAAAGAGATCACTCCTCCAGGACTGACAGCTACCTGAAGGCATCAAAGCTCACTTGCTGCAAACGCTGGCCAACCACGCAAGGAAAAAACTATTATCCTAAGTGCATGAAAGGAAGAGAGGTTCTCTTGGGAAGTGACATCTGAACTGAGAGCTTAAGTATGAAGAAGGTAAAGACTAGAGACAAACCAGACAGAGGGTTCGGAATATGCAAGTATTTTCTGATAAGAAAATACCTGATACCAACAAGAAGTTGGTGTGGCTGGAGCGAACCACACAAATGGCAAGGCAGTTTAAGACAGGAACACGGAGGCCAGGGAGACCTGAAAGACGCCAAATTCATGATGCCTTTCCTTACTAGGTTATGGACATTAGCGTCCCTTTTATCTATGGTTTCCCTTTTTGCGGTTTCAGTTACCTGTCAACCTAAGTCCAAAAATATGAAATGAAAAGTTATGGATGTAAAGAATTCATAAATGGTAAATTCTATCCTATTCTAAGCAACACAACAAACTCTTCCATCATCTCCTTCATCCCACCTGAGAGATGAATCACCTATTTGTGTGGGACATTCACCATCCACACTCTATCTGGCCATTAGTCACTCAGTGGTCATCTCACTTAGGGCCTGGACTATCACAGTATTGCAGTGCTTGTGCACAAGAGGCCTTCATTTTACGTAATAATGATCCATAAAAACATAGAGCAGTGGTCCTAGCAATCTGGATATGCCAAGGGGAATCCATAGAGTGCTTCCTTTAAGTGAAAAGCTAAAAGTTGATCATAGGTATGTGCATATAGAGAAAAACAGTCACAGTACATATAACGTTTGTTGCTGTTTGTAGTTTCTGGCATTCATTGAGGGCACTAGAAAATATCCCTTGTGGATAAGGGGATCTGTGTGCTTAGTAAGGCCATAAACAGTGTTTCTGCTGTCCCCAGAATATTGGAAAGCTTCCAATGTTGACACTTGGTGTTAGTCTGACTATTGGTTTTGAAATTACTGATGGAGGGGCTGGTCGCACTACCAGCCACATTGTGGTGGCATTAGTACTTACGAAAGTAGACACATACAAAGTGTCCGCTCATGACCATCTCACTATAAGAAGGCCTGTAACCAAGTGTCACACATTCCAAGTCGATCATTCAGACCCAAAATTAATAGCTTAACACTGAAGCCAAGATTAGGAGATGAAAAGCAATTAAAATGGGTCATCTGGTTTTATTAGCATACTTGACCAGAGGCACACCTGAGGATTCTGAAAAGGCTGAATTTAAATAATTTATGCTCCTTAATGAATAAAACTCCAATACAATTTTTTCTGCACTTCTAAAATAAGCTCTGACTCTGATGTAAATACAGCCTAACCCTACTGGAATCATTTATATCTGATGTTGTCACCTGGGAATGTTCTCCATATGCTTAACAGATTTGAAGAGCTTAAAGACAGGTTTTACATATTAGGTAGGAAATCAGTATTCATCCAGAAGGGCAAAAGGACCAGGGACAGGGAAAATATTTTCTCTCATGAGGACATTATCCATGAGCTAGTAGGATTTAGACAAATTACAAATTTGCTTAAAAAATTAGAAGTTCCTTCATACCTGAAACTATTACAGGGTAAGACATAGTCCTGACATTTAACAGCTAATGATACCACTTTTTCACCACCAGGTACTGATACTAGGCTCATACGATCTTCTGTGTTACATATGCTAAAGGAAATGTTATCCCAACTGTATATTTGAGAAAACTAAGGCTTAGAATAACTGTTTTTCCTATCAAGAAACCATATGCCTGCCACCTCCCATCCTTCCCTCCTTCCTTGCTTTCTGGGTAAGGAAGCAAGAATTATTTAATTATGACTTAGTATTATCAGTGAATATTAAAGGATCCAGGGTCCATGGAGAGAAAAGTTCATAGAAAATGTCCGGTGGATTCCAGGGACTCACAGGAAAGAAGCCATGAGAGGAAATTCCATGTGAATACTCTCTTAGAGAAGTTGGGATAACCTATTTCCTTAATTTGTGCATTGATTATAACATTTTCCCAAAGGAATTTATGTCAAAATAAGAGAATAACATTTCTTTAGTTAGTTCTGCCAGTAATTCTCTGAGCCGAGCTCATTGATTTTTGAAATTCCATAATCGGAAGGTTGTCTCTTTAAATCAAGGCATTATTAGTGGAAACAATTTAGGACTTATGAGATGTAGTATACCTTAGAGTAGTATAAAGTAATTTGCCTTTCTGCAAAGTGACTTTAATTAATGAATTTAGGAGATGTGGTAAGGATTAAAACAAAAATGTGAAGTATTTGGAAGGGAACGGCTAGAGGCAATTTCCATTGAATTACAGTTTAAAATTTATAATTTGAAAATTTCTGGATTTACCTAGGTATGTAATAAAGATATGCAATTGTTCACCAAAGATGTGCACTAAAAGGCTGGGAACTCCTGTTGTCAATAGCTATACAGTGACACTAATAAAATTTGTAGCAATGTTAGAATGGATAAAATAATTGATGTATATTCATGCAAAGGAATGATAATTGTATGTTGTTTCAACAACAGGCATCCATAGACTTCTAGAATTGCTAGACTTCAAGAGGCACATTAATTCTCACCAAGAAGCAAAAGGTATAAAATCAGAATGGTCTGAAGTTTTTCCTTGAATTTCTATAATATTCAAATTACTCCATTTTTCTTCCCTGTAATTTCTAATTTTCTTAGACAAATGCATTACACACAAGAAAGGATTTACAACAAAGCACTCTAACATTTGCATATGGCTTGTGTACATGTGCTGCCTCAACAGCAGATACTGAATAAATAACTATTCAAATTAGTCATTTTAAACAAGATGATTTTCTATAGCCAAAGATAAGATCCTAGATTTTATGTGGTATAGCTGTTAAAAAGCAATTAAAACAAACAACTCTTCCTTGAATCTATAAAGCTATATTTATGTAAGACTTTTATAGGCCAACAGATGATGCTGTAGTGGATTACATCTGAACTGAATTTTTAGTGCTGTTGTGTACACATTAAGTGTTGCCTTTACTCCCTGTTTTAGGATCCTGATTAGCATTATTCATAGCCTAGAAAAGAATCTATTCTCATAGCAGCCGACACTTTTACCATACATGTGTCTACAAAAATTTGTCACCTATATAAAAGTTGGATTAATTTTTTTAATGAAATATTGAAAACCCACTTATCAATGAAATCTCCCTTCACATTTTTCTTAGAAACCTGCTTAAACTCAATTAGGTGTAGTTCATCAATTCCCCTGTTATCTGAAAATATAGAGCATTATGAAAGTACTAGTTACATCATTTGTGATTAAGACTACCTCGAAGAAAACAGAAATTAACAAAGAATCTGAATAGTAATGCCAGGATAATATGGAATTTTCCATTTTTACTGTATCATGCATCAAAGACATGCTGAGAATTATGGAATATTCAACAGCAAGCATTAAACATTCATATTCTGATTAGTGTTGTTTCATCATTTATAAATAATATAAGTGAAAGTTTGGCACTGCTCCATTATTTGACACTGCTCAAGTATGAGCTCTTCCAACCAAGGTTGTTTGGTTCTGCTCTGTGTGTGTGTGTGTGTGTGTGTGTGTGTGTTTATTTCATTTTCAAAAGAAAATCAACTTTATTGCATTACTCAACATCAGGATAAAATCCTTCTGCAAGTTAGCATAGGGAATGGGCTGCATGAAAGACTCAGGTCCTTAGGATGCTGAATCTGTCCCCTCCGATACTCCCTGCAGCCATGTTGAGGTCAGTGGCCATCCTTCAGAGCTTTATCCAATCAATCCTCATGGCTTAATGTGTAGCTGTCTCTCTGTATCATCTGTCCCTGTGTCCTGTGTCTTCTTCATCCACTCACAATTTCCCCTCACTTCCCATATGAGTTGGGAAGTTTGCCATTCACTGTGGGACCAATTCAAGGTTAGAACATGAGTGGGTTGGAGAATTTCAGGGAACATCTTTGACGTAGATGCCTTAAAAACTTGACAGGACCGGGAGTTTGGGGTTCTGTTTTTTATTGCTTAGATTTCCTTTATTTGGGTGATAACATCATTTTATCTGAGCAAAGAGTAAAAAAAAAAATGCAGTTATTTTTGGCCATAATGAGATGGTTAACTAATTTCCACATTTATTCCCCAGACACATGATAAAGACAGATGAGATCCTCAAATGGCAATTGAACATAGTTCTAACAGTGCCATTAAGACCATATCTTTAGCACAAAGCAGTGGTGAAGGCATAAGCCGCTGAGAGTTATACTACCTACGTTCAAACCCTGCTCTGCCACTTATTAGCTGTGTAACCAAGGCAACCTCCCTGTCTCAGCATTAGGAATGATAATAAATCCTATTTCATAGGATCACTGCAAGAATTAAATAAGTTCATACACTTAAGGCACTCAGAATAGGGCCTGGCCAAATATAAATGCTCAACTATTAAATTATTATTAATTTATTTTGTATTTCATTAGGCTAGTGAGAATCAGGTAACTATACTCATGATAATGAGAAGCAGTAAGAAGGAAGTTCTCATGAATAAAGGGAGCAAGTTAGAAAGTGGCCCACAATATCCATCCTCAGTTTGGAAATAGGGTAAGATCCTGCCACTATCCTCCTATATGGCGGTTACCCAACAACGTAAAACAAAGCTCACACATTGTTTATACCTACCTTCTTTCTGTCAAGATGCCTTAACTTTCCACAGTGCTGCTAAATTCTAGAGTATCATTTTGAAGCATCCAGGAATTACTAAAGAAATCAACAAAGGGTGTCCAGTAAGTGCTGATCAAGTCTGGCCAACTCCAACAACCACCCATGGCTTTCAGTGTCTTAAAATAAGTCTCTTTTCCCTAATCTATGCTTAGCCCTTTCTATGCATTGTCTCTTCTCCTCTTTAAAACTCTACTCTACAACAGAGTTTATCATTTTCGTCATTTTACCTACAAGAATTTACTGTTTTCCGGAACTTAAAATGAAGATAAAAGTTTTTTCAGATAGATTTAATTGCTACTGTCTTATAATTACATCCTCAGAGTAAGAACAGATATTTAACCCGATTAACAAAATTATTTACTTAAAATTTTGACACGTGCTTGAAAAAGCACTGCACTTTGTTTTCAGTTTATATCTCATGGGCCCAGGGATTCAGGGGCCAAAATATAATCAAGCACCACATGACAGTATTTCAGTCCACAACAGAATACCTATGATGGCAGTGCTTTCAAAAGATTACATCACCTAATGATATCATAGTTGTCTTACAAAGCACCACTTCAGATGGCTATCAACAATGTATGTCTCAGAATACATTCCCGTCTTTAAGCAATGCAAGATTATACATAAAAACATACAGTTGATAGCTGGTGGAAGTTCCAGCATAAAAGACTCATGCTTGCAATGAATGAACTTAGGGGTAGGATGTAGCATGCCCTTTTCAGGATATAGAAGAAGAGAGGACAGGAGAGGACAAATACCAGTGTGAGATCTCTGAAGGATGAACCATACAGAGCCTCAGAATCATGATAAATATTATAGGCTTCATTCGCAGGATAACGATTCACCACTATAAGATTTAGTCATGGAAATAATATGCTCATATTTGCTTATACCCTACCTATCTTGTGTAGATTGCACTGTGTACCTCTCTCTTGTATTTAACTCTTCCATCTCTCTTCTATGATATTTCGGTCTAGTGCTGCATGCAAAAGATTTTTATTTATTTTTAAATTTTATTTTAAAGAAAAGAAAGAAAACAGTAGCAAAATGTCAACAACATAGACAAAAGCAAAACAAAGCAAAAACAATAAGAATGATACAGGGTTTCAGAACAAAATGATAGGAATTACCAGTGGTTGATATGTTACACATTTTTATCTTCAATGAAGAAGGACCAAGACTTTTAAATTTCTGCTTTACATCTAAAATATTGGAACAGTATATTTTTGTCTGCATTTTATAATAAAGGAGATGTTTATAATCCTTGAATAAAAAGTAAGCAGATTAACTATAGAAATAAGGATTGAGGAATAAGGAAAGTTTTACCCCCTCTTACTGTAATTTTACTAATGCAGAAATGTTGATAAGACAGCAAAAGAATGTCATACTATTAAAAGCAAGGTTCTCATTTACATACCAATTTAATTGGCCATGAGATCTTCAACCGCAGCCAAGTGTCAAAGTTTTTTCCATGCTTAAAAAAATCCTGAACGCCTAAATCGACTTATATAATACAAAAAAGTTCTTAAAACTGTATGTTACTCATAATTCAGTGTCTTTTTAATTCATTTATAATACCAGGCAACATATTTCAGTATGAAATATGAAGGTGAAAAACTACTCCTAGAATGTCTTTGAGATCAGGAAAATATATTTCATAGTTATTTTGCCCCATAAACTACAACACAAGTATTTAATCAATGTTCATTATCGATCTTTTGATTGTTTTTCTAATAGCTACAGCTTTTTTAAATGATGGAAAGATCTCAAGCAGATATTTCAGATGCAAAAACATATCAATAATTTTGATCACTTCTATAAATGTAGGTTTAGGAAATGAACCACGGAAGAAATTTGCTAGTAGGTCATAAAGCTAGATCAGGCTAAGAAATAATTAGAAAATTTTGAGGGACCTCAACTTGGATGGTGAATTCATTTGGTGGGTAAGTAAGCTGCAGCTTTGCCTTTACTTTAGCCTACTAACTGGTCCTTCTAGCCTAGATCCCTTAGAGGAGAAAGCAGCAGCAATTCACAAAGCTGGAATGGGTCTTGCAGTATACAGGGAAATCGCCATAGTTTTAGTGAAGGAAGTCACACAGTCCATCAAGAAACTGAGAGCAACGAATTTACCACGTCACCCACTACTTCATATCCCTCATAAGTCATTCTTTCAAAATATTCTATGACTAGGATTTCTGTATAGTACACTTGTAATAATTTGTTCCTCAAAATATTCTATGACTAGGATTTCTGTATAGTACACTTGTAATAATTTGTTACTCAAGTTTTGATTTCTCATTTCACATTTATTTCCTTAAAATACTGCAACTGCTGTTACTCTTGCAAGGATCTCTACCTTTTAAGTATTTATTTCCCTATGGCTCTTCTCAATGAGCCTATAAAATTTTTCCTATTTCTCCTTGATGTGTCCTCTACTGCAAATGTTCCATTGCACATACTGCTGGTTAGTTAGGAAATACTTTAGTTTCAGATCCACTTTAAAAACCACTGAATTTTCTGTGCACCAAATAAAATGGCTGCACAAATGTCATCTTAATGAGTATATAGCAGTCCCTCTTATGAATGTCTCAGTATCAACAGCACATTTTTCCAAGGTTCAGTATTTAGGCTGTCTAGACTTTTGGAATAATACGTAGAGTTGCAATGACCCTTCTTGTCCATAAATCTTTATATGCACTTCATGCTACTGTTAAGGTAAAATCCCAGGGGAAAGATTCAAAGCTCGGGACTATTTCCACAGTTATTAAGATTTATTGTCCAGTGCTTTCATCAGGTCAGGTAAAGTGGGAAGCAGCTTATGACAAAGTAATACTTTAAATTTCAGGGTGAAATTTAACCTGTGTGGTATGCTTTTAACATGGGGGTTACCCAGAGGGAGGTGGGAGTGACCTGGCTGAGAGAGGATTGTCACTGACGTGGTTGACAATTGTCCAAGCATGGTGATAACAAAATCAATCCCCCTCTCCATTGTTTTTATTATTGTTATTAAATTCTCTGTACACAATGCATCCCCTCCTGCTTATACCCTGGACCTATGCAGACTGTTGCTCTTATGTAAAAATTAATACACATAAAAAAACATATTAAATTGTTGGCATCGCGATATGATGGCTATTTATTTAACAGTAGTTATTGGGTCCTTTTGAGGGGCCCACATTACATCAGATGCTAGAGATAGACCACTAAATAAAACAAAGATAATGTTCAAAATGTAAAGTGATGGCTGGTATTACAGATGATTTTATTTTCCTCCACAAACAGTGCCCAGATTTGCAAAGATGAACAAATTAGTTTTATTATTAGAATAATGATAAATGTACTCCTTAGTAGAAGTTAAAACTGTCAAATGGATTCTATTGATACTCCCAGTTGCATCACACAAAGTTGACCCACTCATGCCTCAACAAACCTTTATTTTCATACCAGGGCTCACTGGAAGGGTTCAAAGAGAGACACTAAGAAGACAGGCACAAGTTAAAGAATATGGGGTGCTAAATCCTCAAACATTTCTACGTTCAACATCGGTCCTCCTCTCCCTTCCCCTGTCTCTCAATATTCTCAAAATGTACCCTGAAGAAGTCCTGTGGAATACTTCCAATACAACCAGATAAAGGTACTTCACAGCACAAACTTATAGCACCATAATACAAGCAGGCTTTAAGTAAAAAAAAAAAGTATTGTCCTCCCGGCACTTACAATTAATGTTTTATAAAAGAAGGAAACAAACTACATGAAGATATTTTTTCAAGCCTGTTATTAATGAACAAGGCGGTCTGACAGGAGACAGGAGAAGTAGACCCTGTGTGTGATGGGGTACTCATAGAAATCCCTTCCGAGAAGGTAACAATCCAGCTGAGTTGCAAAGAATAAGGAGATCAACACTGAGTAATGCAAGGAAGGAACGTCAGGTGAAGGCAATGGCCATTACGAGGCTATGAAGCAGAAAGTAGCATGGGAAGCCCTGAGAGACCTGCTGGGTATGATGAGAAAAAGTGAGAAGTGAAGGTGAAAAGGCGGGTCAGAGGTAAGTTAGAGGGTACAAAGTCATCTGGAGAACAATGCAGAAAGCTATGGCTGAGGCCTGGGGGAATTTGGCAAAGGTCACATTGGTGTGATGGTTTGGATATGCTTTGAGTGTGGCCTCCAAAAGTTTCATGTGCTTATGCTATAAGCTTGAGTTTTACCAGATGGCATCTTCAGAGAAATGAGCAAGTCTTTAGGAGGGATTAATGCTGTTCTGCTTTCTCAGGAATTAATGTGTTCTTGCTTTCTCAGGAAGTCCCACAAGAGTGAGTTGTCACAAACAACCCTGGCATCTCCCCTGAATCTCTTGTCTCCTGTCAGTGAGCTCTCTCCTCCATTTCCCTTTCCACATCTGCACCATGTTGTTATACAGCCAGGACTCTGGCCAGGTGGCTGGGTACATGCTTTCAGGCTTCAGAACCATGTGCCAAATAACCCTCTTTTCTTACAACAGAGCCAGCCTCAGGTAGTTTGCTATAGAATCACAACACAGACTAAGCCAGAAGGAAGTTCACAGATGTAGGTCTGTTGAGAATGCTGGTACACATGCAAAGTCAGCAGACTTTCTCTTGGAGGGAAGGCTGCTTAGAGGTAAGTTCATATGAAAGCTAAAACTGTATCCTCAGACCTCGCAGGGAACAGGAATGGAGAAGGATTGCCCACTGATCCCTTGTCTACCATTCTAATAGCAATGCAAACCAGCAGAGCAGGGTTACTAAGTACACCAGAGTGATAATTTGTAATCCAGGTCCTACTTTATCAAGTAGTCATTCATGCTAACAACGAATACACCGTAGGGAGTAAGGTGTGAAATTCAATTCAGCATATCTAACTTCTGACTGTACAGTATCTGCAGCATGTACAAACATGCGCTATGTTTCAATATGATAAACTGTAGGACAACAATTCATTGCTTTATGTCTTTTGAAGCCATGTAGCTCCCAATCTAAGAAAGATTGTTTCAATGCAGATAATGCAGATGATGGAAGGAACACTTCTTTTTCTTTCAGGTAGACTGGTCCTAGGAATAATAATATAACTAACTGAAAATCAAGTCCATCTCAAACAAAAAGAAATTACAATGGTACAATATAATAGTACTAACCATATGAAATAATCACTTTCATTATTGTACTAACTTGCTATCTGTAAGCTTAGTACAAGAAGGATGGAATGTTGCCACTTCAGTATTAATTGGTCTTTCAAAACTTGAATAGAAATAGCTATACAGATCAGTTTAGGAAGACTACAGGCACTGATATTTTAATAGTGTCATGAAAAAAGAAAATATAAGTGCTAAGAAGCTCAAGAACATTATTAAACTCATTTATTATTTTTTTAATATGGAGTAAATTATAGAAACCTAACAAAATCAACAGAGGGAAAGATAATAGTCCATAATGAAAAATGCAATTTCTTTTTTTAAATGTGGAAAGAACTACTGAATCATAAACGGCAGGTCCATTACGAAGTTATGTAAACATCTCCCCTTCAAGTAATATAAATTCCGCATCACCCTAATGTCTAGGCCCAATAGGTTTATTCATTATCATAAATTTCAGAAGTCTCATTCTTTCACAATACATTTCAGACAAAGACATTTTATTTTTTATTTTAACAATTAAGCAATTTTATGTTCTCATCTCTACGTAATATCATCTGCAGTCTGTTAAAATAAATGTGTCTCGCCTATTGGTTAACCAAACTGAGAATGAAGACACTCCGGGCTTTGTTCTGCTGCCGTTGCTATCTCATACTTTAAGGAATTAGTCCTTAGCGCTGCAGGCAGAGGGGGCCACGGACAGCCGCATTTGCAGCCATCTGGCATACACTTTGAAATAACCCTGTCCTGAGGACTTTGCACTAAGAGCAACTAGGAACAAACTTGTTAAATCCTGTCCGTGCCTACCCTCCTTCTTGAAAACAGACTGCACTCTAAGAAGTAAATGGGTTTTACAATCAGACATGCTTGGAACAAATTCTTGCTCTGGGCCTCAGCTTTCTACTTTGTATAATGGGTCCATAGCATTTGCAATGCACATAACAGGATCTAACACAGTGCTTGGCACACAGATGCTCCACAAATACTAATTTTTACTCCCTTGGAAGTCAGCTAACATATATTTTCAAAATCTAGCTCACTGATCCTATGTCTCACCAAATATCATCTCAAATTCTAGCCATCTATGGCAGGAGTTTATAGATCAAAACAGGGGAATCAGAGTGAATTATCCAGGACAGAGGAAATAAATTTTCTAAGTCTGTTTCCTCATCAAGAAGATGGGGACACTACGAGTCCATTTCACTGGGTTAAAATCTCTCAGCCTGAGCACCACAGACATTGTGAATCAGATTGTTCTTCACTGTGGGGCACTGGCCTCAGAAAACTGGATGCTTAGCATCCTCACTGGCCTCTGCCCAGTAGAGTCATGAATGGCTCCACCCCAAATTATAGCATCCAAAAAGTGTCTCACATCCAATGAGAACAACTGGGCTAGAATAAGTACCATTAAGTAATCCTCAGGGACTTACAGTTTCTTAACACTGAATGCAGCAATGTTCAGTGGATGTTATTAATTTTTACCTAGAAAACACTTCAGGACATATTTCTGATCTCTTAACTCTTTGATGTTATGCATTAGCAGTGACCACAATGGTCTATGGGTATTTCTGGGTACAGTGGCAGAGCTGAGTAGTTGTGCCAGAAACTACATGGTCCATATAGCCTAAAGTATCTACTGTCCAGATGTAGTAATCAGATAAGGACTCTCAAAGCCATAGACATGACCCAACTTGTGAATGTTTCCTGGTTTGGAAAAGAGTCTTTTGCAGATGTAAGCTGGTTAATGATCTTATCCTGATGAGATTATTCTGGTTTATCTAGGTGGAGTCTATATGACATCACAAGTATCCATAATGGAGAAGCAGAGGGAGATGAGACATACACACAGGAGGACACAGGATGTAGAAATGGAGAAAGCCACTGGAATGATACATGCCAAGGAATCCCAAGCCATCCTGGCAGCCACCAGAAGCCAGGAGGTCAAAAACACTTACTGGTTCCTAGCATAAACTTTGATGTAGGGGCTGGGGATTTAGCTCAGCGGCAAAGCACCTGCCTGGCAAGCACAAGGTCGTGAGTTCAGTTCCCAGTACCGGAAAAAAACCAAAAACAAACAAACAAATAAACTTTGATGTACCTGGATCCCTCTAGAACTGTGCAACATGGCAGCACTGGAGTTCTCTGATAAAAGCCTACAGGTCAGGGTGAATTTCCTCGCAAAACTTCACCAAACAGTGGTCCTGCTTTGTTCCAATATTTTTGAAAATTAAGAAAACAATATATATAACATAACAGGCCTCACAAAAATACAGCATATAAAATATATTATCTGTATATACTAGACACACATAAACAATAAGAAAGACTATAAATGTATCTACATCCCAATTTCAGAGACAAACTTCTTGCACACTTTTTTTGTCTTTTTGAGACAGGATCTCTCCATGCAGTTCAGGCTGGCCTTCATCTCACTTTGTTGCCCAGGTTGGCCTCAAACTCACAGTGATCCTCCTGCCTCAGCCTCCTGAGTGCTGGCCTTACAGGTGTGCACCACTTAAAATCACGTGTGTACCTTACCTGAAACTGTGTACATGTGGTACCAATAACATATGTATCCAAAATAATAAAATAGTATCATTTGGAATATGTTATATTTTACTTACGCTATATGCTTTCAGGTATCTTTCTTCCACTTGCTTTGCTGGGTTTACATATATTTCATTTTTAAGATTTATCCACTTTGCCACATGAAGCTCTAGTTCTTTGTAATACTTTAATATACCACGATTCCTTTCTCAGCTTTCTCATTAATGGACACTAAAATAGCCGCAACTTTCATTATGACCAATAATACCCTTGTGAACATTCTGAATCACTCACTCGTGCCCAACTGCAAGAGCCACTCCAGACTTCTACTCAGTAATAGAATCTCTTTGGTTATGGGGCATGTGTGCCCTCAGCTTTATTACATGCCATTTGCTTCCAAAAAGGGACTCAATAACTGATATTGCAACCAGTAGTGCTGATGTGTTTCTGTTTCTCCGATTTTCACCAATTCTACTCCTCATCAACATAAACGGGCTTTTAAATATCTTTTAATTCTGTGCATAGAAAGCGTTTTCTCTGCAGTGTGAAGCTGTCTCAGAAGACAACAGTAATATTTAAAGGGTTAACTTCCCAACCTGATATTCACAATGGAAATAAGGGAGTATGTTCATCATGACAGAAATGACAAAAATAACAACAAAAAGACCTCTGTGAAAGGCTTTAGAGTAGTGTCACAAAAAGAAAAACTAGATTAGCTATGTGTGAATTTGGTCAATCATTTCAATTCTTGTGCAAAATTTTCTTGCTCATTGAGCAGGAGGTTAAATTTCATTTTCCATGCTCCCTTCTTGTTCCAAAATGTCTGCCTGTATTAAGAAACAAATAGAATTGCACATATGGCAATTCTATTACTTTAGTGCCTCTTTTCTTCAAGATGTATATACAGGATAGTTAACATGGCTGTTCTACTGTCTTCTATTTCTTTGCTGAAAGAAACTGTCAATGAGTCCTTGGTTGATCAGTATTGCATGTCTATATCTGTTTTCATGAGAAACCACTTTGAAGATATCAATATACAATACAACAAGCATTGCTAATTCCCTACCACTTTGTTTGTAACTCTGTATTGTCTGTACTGTTCTTTTGCTATTTTGTAAAATGTTGTCTGTCTGTTAATGTTTTCCTCCTTTTATTTTTAAAATAAAAAAAAAGATGTATGAACACTAGTACTAAACAATCTTGTTTCCCTTGGGTGAATCTACTCTTTCTGAATAACATCTCTACAAAGTCAGACCTACTCTGCTCCTCCCTGTATTTGCCCAGCTCTAGCTACCCTGGCCTCTTTCATTCCCTCCAGCTCCAGAGGAGAACACTCTTCCTTCCTGTCAGGGACCAGCTAATACAACTCATTCACCATCAGGTCTTGGTTCACCCATCAACCCACTAAGAAGTCCCGCTCCCAGGTCTTCATCAGGATCAATTCCCACAGTGATGATTTATTAGACAACAGGCTCCCTTTTAATAAGTACAGCTTACCATTGTGCAATAATGGCTGAGGTTCAACAGGCAGTCCCACAAGATGTGACACCACACAGTATGTCTCAGTGTCTCTCTGCTGCTTCAGCAGGCAGAAAGATAAACACAGAGAAAGGTACATGGCACACAGTAGACTGAACCTAGAGTCCTCCACAGTCATGTGGTGCTACTTCATAATGAGGTTCTGTTGCTAAATTAAGAACTGGGAATGCTAAGAGAATGAAGACTGGGTACAGAACCAAAATCGACTATGTTGTAACTGAGTTTGCATTACTTCCACATTTCCATGTTATGGGCTTTGTTTTCTTGAGTTCTATTCCACACAACTCTAGTTTATACATTGTTAGATTGATGTCTGTTTTTCCTCTGTGGACCTGAAACTTCAGTAGACAGGATTCCTAGTAATACAGGGTAAATGTTCAGTAACTATTGACTGAGAGAAAATGAAAAGAAAAAGGGACCCTATAAATACTTTAAGACTGCAAAAGGGAAAGAGAATAAGCAACAATAGAAATGGAATGGTTTCTTATTAAATTTAGAAAAAGCTCCAAAGTTCTCCCCAAACCCTATAAGGGAATAAATGGTCTCACCCCCTCTCCTTTCTCCTATTACCCTGCCCCTTGCTAGCTATCCTTCAGAAAAAAATCTAACTCCCTCAGTACCCCCAAGCTCCTCCTCTGCCTAGAATTCTCTTCCCCACATCTTGACAGGTTGGGTGTCTTCATCTTTCTTGCCTTGGCTTTAGCATCCCTTCATCAGAAAGCCTTACCCAAGCAGTCTCCCTAAAGCCCAGTTGCTTTCTGCTTGCTTATCTCTTAGTCTTCATCCTAGGCTGAAAACGCGTCTCTTAACTTGCTTTTGTGTTTGCTCAAGTCATCTTCTCTTCCTCAAGTGTTTCACTGTTTTATGGACGTGCTCGTAGTACAGAGCGATCACATTCCTCGTGTGGAGATGGAGCATGCACAGAACACATCCGAACCTCTTTATGCTGAAAGTTGCCATTTTTGAATTTTTGCATGAAATTCATACCTATTACCTAGAAAAATTCAAGGAATAAGAATTTGAGGAGAAAAATTGTTATGGTGGTCCATGGCTACGTGCCATTCCAGAAAATGGAAGACAGGCATAAAAGGATTAATTCCTTTTGGGTTCCCTTCCTCTCCTCTCCATCCTCACTCCATGTTTTGATCCCCTTCCATTTGTGCAAGATCTTTCTCTCTATCTCCTATTATCTATCATTTACTTTGCTCTTTATTTATATGTTGGGTTTCTCATATAACTGACACCATGTAATATTTAAACTTTTGTGTATGATTTATTCAACATCATGGCCTCAAGATCCATTTCCTATAAATGACTCAAGTTTATCCACCTTTATGGCAAAGTAGAACTACATTGTGTATAAATACCACAGTATCTTTATATTCATTCATCTGTTGATGGACATAGGCTGCTTCCAAAGGGTAGCTATCATGAACTGTGCTGCTATAAAAATGAGCATGCAGGTATCACTGTAATATGATGTCTTTAACTCTTCTATAAAAAATCTTTTTGGTTTTCTGAGACACGATCTTGGTAGGTAGTCCAGGCTGGCCTCAAACTCAGGACAATCTTGCCTTAGCCTCCTGAGTGCTGGGATGACAGGCATGCACCGCCATGCCCAGCAACGTCTTTAACTCTTATGGGAAGATACCTAGAAGAGGAATAGCTGGCTTAGCTTTTTGAAGACTCCCCATACTTCTGTTCTCTTGTCCCTGTGTAAGCTGCATGAAGGCTTATCTTCCTGTATTCTCAACTTCTATTGTGATGTCTGGACCAGAGCAGAAAATAAATATTTGGTGAATAAAAACAGGACTCTACACTGAAATCACAGGCACTGGGGCAGGAAGAGCACAGAGCCTTATAAAGGAACTACTGCTTTTCCCTCCAGTGAAACACTCAGATGCCACCAGATGACCCATTCTGTCCAGTGGGAGGTGAGGGTGACGGCTGGTACACAATCAGCCCTTTGGCCAGTGAGGCAGAGAGCTCCGGGCTTCGGCCTCAATACAAATGTGTTCTCTGTAAGACTAACCTACATCAATTTACTAACAAATGAAAGCTCAAAATTAATTTTTAAAACATTCACCAGCAACACATGTGAAAGTGTTTTATTTCAAGCAGCTTAAACGACTCCTCATGGAAATCTGAGTCTCTTCAAGATCATCTAAAAATAAAGCCAAAGCAGACCGGATGTTCTGCAAATCCAGCCTCCTGTACCATGATGGAATTAAATAAAAGGTCTCATTCAAGAGAATCTTGTGAAGCCCCAGAGATTCCCCCCAAATTCATCCTGAAATTACAGACTTTAGTCTTAAAAACAACCATGATTAGGCATGACATCTACAGATGCCTGATCTTCTGAAAAGATGCAATTTGGGAAAAATCAAAGCCATAAGGAACTCAATTATGTAAGGGAGGCTTTTCATTACTCTCTAATCTCACTCACTCGAGTTAAGAGGCAAATGGAATTTGATTATTTGGCCAGTTATTTTACAGCTTCTATATTTAATTTGCTCTTCCTCAGAAGACTAAAAAAGGAAATATGAACCATTATTACATAGACATTAGAACTTGAGTTTATTTTTTGAAGCTCATTTGTTGAATGATTTGTATTTTTAAAGAGCAGAAGCCCTTCATTTGCAATAATTTACCCTATTTCAGTCATTAAGATGCCTTAATTAGAGAGTACCTAAAATCTGCTATCCATCTTGTAAAATAGCCATTCAAAATAAAAGTAAAAAGCAGCCTTTGTACTTACTGACAGTTCAGGGAATGTGTGTGTTTGGTGCTTACAATAAGTTGACAGCCCCAATTAACTAAAAACTTGATTTCATAAAAGAAGAAAATCAACTCTGGTAATTTAGACCTCTTCAAATTAAAAAGACCTTTTTTTTTAAGGAGCTCAAGATATAGTCTCCACGAAGAAGTTGTTTTTTAAATTAAGATTTAAGAGAAAGCTTATAAGAGAGACAGTCCCTAAGATCTATAAACACTCCTGGTTGTCAATTAGACAAGATTTCTGTACATATTGTCATGACTATTCATACAGTCTATAAGAATTTTAAGAAACAAAAGAAAGTTGATTATCTCATTTTAATGAAATAGTATTTCCTAACACCTATACCAATGCAATAAACCACCTGAACTTTAAAATAAAAAGAAAAACAAAGCAAATATTCTACTGTAGATCCAATCTTTAACTACACATAGTTGACTCTTTGAGAAGGGCTTTCTGAAAATTTCTCTACATTTCAAAAGCCATTTGGGGTTTATGTCATACATGCACATCTTGAGTCTGGGATCTGTGACACACTTGTACCTGCCAGGCCCCCAGCTATTATCATCAACAATATCAGAATAACTTCGTACTAAGACCTCAGATTCATCTTTTAACCTAACTGCTAGTATTTCCATGGTTTCAAATTTAAATTCAGTCACAGGCACCTAGTCCTTCCCAGTACAGACAACAACTCTTCATTGTCATTGCTTTTTTGGCCCAATGTTATCTCTTTTCAGTTCTTGTTTCACATAAATATTCCTCTTTTATCTGTAGATATATACTTTCACTAGTTGTATAAACTCTGCGCTGTGCCAACACACCTCCAGAGATTTCCTGGACTGACTAAACGTGAGATAGTAATGTTTACTGCAACGCCATGAAACAAGTGATCTGTGCTATAACTGCAATTGTAGCACTATATGCATTACAGCTCATTCAGCACATCCTTGGCTTTTCAACACGGTCATGTATTTCTGCCTATCATGAACATTTATCAAGTCCCTACTTTGTGCTAAGTGCTATTACGCACATTGAGAATATAAAGATTATGTTGGTATTGTCTGTTATCCCTGTGGTCAAGGAATCTGTTATCTAGCCAGGTCAGTAGAGAACCTGATTGGAGTTTGTCATAGTATGTGAGAAGCTATAGTCATTAATTTACTTAGCCAACATTTGAGCACCTCCTCTGCACTAGTCAGCAGACAGAAGAGAAGAAAACAGTTCTGGCTTTGGAACACATGGGTCACAGCTCTGGCTTTGGAAACACACAACAAATTGGCACAGTTTTAAAAATTAAATGAGGATCAGCACTGTGAAAGAAAAACAGCAAGTGAATGAATGCAACCCACTCAAGACTATACACAGGGGCTCAGTGAAGGCTTCTCTGCAGAGATGAAGTTGACACTGGAGGCGTGGAAGGAGCTGGCTAAGGAACTGCACGGGCAAAGATCCTGAGGCAAAAGGGACCTGGCACAGCCAGTGATGCAAAAGGCCAGGGTGACTATGTCTCAGCAAACAAAATAAAGAGAGGAGCATGATGAGTAGAGAGGTGGATAGATCACATATCATTAATAACACACCATATACATTATATTCTACCACAATGTACATATCATATAATATTATACTTCTACATTATGACAATATGCATTCCCTTCTTTTTAATAAGAGACCCCTGAACTCTAGTCTATGAACTATCTCTACATATATTTTTACTTCCCCTCTGAATATCATGTAAAGATTAGACGGGAGAATACAGCAGTGGGTGCTAACATAGCAGTCCAGGAGTTAATGGTGGCTTAGACTCACACTCACTCAATAGATAAATTATGTTGTGATTGGAATGCGACCCACCCAAAATCCAAGTGTGAAAACTTAATTGCCCATGAGATATTATTAAGAGGTGGGGCCTTTAAATGGCACTAGGCCATGAGGCTTCCTCTCTGATGAATGGACAGGCTCTTCATGGTATTTGTGACTTCTGCCAAGTTAGGACCGAGTACTGCTTCCCCAGCCCCTTCCCCTGAGAACAATGCCAATGTTCTATCTTGGAAGCAGATATAATGGGTCCTCACCAGTAGACACCTTGACCTGGGACTTCCCAGCCTCCAGGACTATAAAACAAATTACTGTTCTTTATAAATTGTGCACCTTCAAGGGTTCTGTTATAGTGGCATATGTGAACTAAGACAAGGTACTTACTGTGCCAAGCACTGAGCCAGGATTTACCATTGTCTTTCCTATCAGCAAGCCATCATTCTGATAAAAGAAAAACTAATGATAAAAGTCATCAAATAAACATTATATGTTACATATATGTTACAAACAAGATGGAAGGATTATGGATGTGAGAGTGCTAATGGGGTTACACTCAGAGTGTAACAGAAGCTCAGCATGGTCTAAATGAGCATGGGGGTGTAAAGGAAGGAAAAGAAAAACAAGAAAACAAAATACTTAGATAAATCAGAAGCATGAACAGAATTGGCCAAACAACATAAGGATGGGGAGATGGGTGGAGCGATATAGGAAAGCAGAAGCAAGAGAAAGTTTAAGGAAGTAAATCCTGAGAGATGGAAGGAAGAGTTCAGGGAGAGAGCCAAGGAAGACAAGACCGGAGGCATCAGAGGCCACAGCACAAAGCAGAGCCCTGTCAGTGTGAAAGACGCAGAACTTCACCTGGAAGCCATGGAAGGGGTTTCAAGGAGGGGAGCTCACAAGACCTGGCACATAGTCAGCATCATGGGGGACGGTCAGGAGGAAGTGAGCAGCAGACACTGTGTGATCCCAGAGTAAGACAGTGGTGCTGGGAAAATGGGCAGAAAAGGGTGAGTCTGAAAGTTACTGAGGATGAACAATGGACTGAACTTGATCACTGCTCCTAAGTGTGCACAGGGATGAGAGGTAGAAAGCAGAGTAGTCAGTTTTGCCAACATGATATGAAAAATCCTTTAGAAGATTCTGTTAATACTCTGCCCTCACCCACACAAGTAACCCCATGTACCATGGCAGCCCCAGTTTCCTCTCCACTCCTGAACTTGCTAAGCTCCTTCCCAGCTTGTGGTCTCTGGACCTAGTGGTCTATCTGTCTGGCAAGCTCCCTGCATAGGTTTTACTGGAGGTATCCCTTCTCCTTATCCAATTCTTACTGCCCAAGTCCTCTCCCTATAGAGGGCTCCCTTGAGCATCCTTGGCCAATCTGCGGGCACATATTGATATATTTCTCTCTCCCAAGTCATCTTACTTGTAAATGCTGCATGGATTTTCTCAGAAGGCTGTTTCACACACTTTTGTTTGCATGTCTACTATTTATAGATACAAAATACACCTAGCTCCATGATAAACACCTTCCAGGTCTACCACTCTGTCCCTGCCCCCTGAAAATGCTAAACAAATAGTCTTTGAATAGATGGATAAATGAATAGAAAACCTTGGTAGTGTATCACACACAAACTTAAATGTTACTAGTGAAATTACCAAAAATAAAAAAAGTTCTTCTTTGGAAGACACACAAGCACAAAACATATTGAAAGGTATACATTTGAATTCAATCAACAGGACAAAGGGAAGAAAATAAACACAGCTAAATCCTCACTTCTATTAAAATGTTTACTTCATACCAGGGATCAGAAGACTTTCTGAAAAGGGCCAGATAGTATGTCTGTAGAGGACATGGCTGTACCTACCCAACTTCCATTCTGTCAACAAAGCAACCACAGAGAATCAAAAAACAGGATTGGCATGCCTATCTAGCAAGCCCATATTGGCAAGAGAGACATTACAGTGGAACCTCGGTTCAGGAACGTAATTTTTTCTACGGTTTTAGAAAAGATGGCCAGTTTGTGTTTGTGTGGGAGAGATACCCACGGTCATGTTTGTCAACCGATGCAGAGTTTGCAAACAAAAACAAAATTTGCCAAATGCTTCTGTTTGTGAACCAAACTGCAAACAAATGCGTTCATGAACCAAAGTACTCTTGTTCACTCCTGCTTCAGCCTAATCTAGCACAAGTATGAAGGGATGACATACAATGAAACAGTTGAGGAACAGCAATTGACCTGTACTGAGAAGCTACTATGTGCTAGGTAAGGTGCCTCACACACAAATTTCTTCTGATCTCCTTATCTATAAGTCTGCATATGAATCATTATGACTTTTACAAAAATTAGAAGTCCCTGGAGGAGAAGTAACTGCCAAGGTCATGTATTCAAAGAGCAAGAGTTTAAATCCAGGAGGTCTTTCTGACTCCAGGCCTCCTTAATCATCACGTATGTTTTTCACTGAATCCTCCCTTACAACCACTAAATACCTTACTAACCCTTTTGTGCACATGATATAAATAACTGATTTCCATTTTACAAACACATGTCAAGTACACAGTAGGTGTTACTGTGATAGGTGCTGAAAATTCCAAATTTATGTACCATCTTTTTGGATCATTTGTCTAAATTACAATCTTTTAAGATCAGAAATGAATTTCAAAGCCTACCATTTGGCAAGGGCATATTGTGTTCCCTTTCATTTGGGTAGAATTGTTAATGGTGCTTTCCACGTTGTTAATGAGGCCTCTTTCATGGTCCTGTCTGCCCTTTGTAAACAAGCACAGGTGTGGGTTTGGTTTTGTCTGTGTGCAGGGCCTGCTGCTGCCTGTCTCCCTGCAGAGAAGTTTCCCCTTTAGACTACTGTCCATGGCGCCGGCTGCTATTCTATACTGCTGATTCCCAGCTATGCAGTTCCCCTTACCAGCTGCTAAGGATGGGATGATTCACTGCGCCCTTGAAGCTTTGCATCCATATGTTTGGGTCAAAATATTCTCAGGCAACCTATTCAGGACCCTGCCTGTCTCTCAAGAGCTATTCCTAGACCTGATTCCTATTCTCCAATAAATGTTCCTACTCTTAAAAAAAAAATTCTCCCATCCTCCAAGGACCAACATAATAACCAGAGCATTGTTTCCATACATGTTTTTAGATGTATTTAAGAATCAAGATGTGAATACACATAGCACTTGAGTCCAATTTTTGAAATACTTGCTTCTCTCTGGCATCATATCTTGTGAGACTTCTAGTTTAACCACTAAAAATCTCCCACATTTCTTATGTAGTGATTAAAATTATACCCCAGAAAAAAATGCTACAGTCATGTTTTTCCCCAGTTACTCTCTATGCAATACAGGAGAAAACCGCTTGAGGAAAAGGAGAAAGCCCTGATGTCACCAGCAATCTCAGATCAATCTGACCATTAACCAGCTTCCTTACCCATAGTAGGTAGCTGTAGGCTATATGTTTTATAGGATATAAAACAAGGTCACTTAGCAGAGATACTTCATTTCTTCCATATTTCCAAGTATTTTTAAGAGAAATCAATATTTCTCATTATTGGTACACTATCAATATCCTATTCTATCTATAAAAAGAAAAGGTCATATAAAGAATATTTTATGTGTTATTTTCAAATAAGTATCAGCTTTCAGCATTTAGTGTGGATCACAGTGTTGGAAATCAAAGTGAATGTTATTCTAGGGCAAAGCTGAGCTTTGAGGATCCTCAAATAACCACCCAAATGGCATATTTGTTACCCGGTTTGCCTTGGCCAGAGTTCTGTCTTGAACTGAATTGAGACCAACCAGGGGTCAGGATTTTCCTTTGTATTATCAACATTAAAGCCTCTCCTTCTGTTTTCTCTCCTAAGTCAAAGGAGTCAGCTGGATACTGTCTATCATCTTTCTCACAGCCTAAATTGTTCTGGTATCCTCTCCTCCACCTCTCTCTGCCATTGACTGAGATCTTTGATAATTCACTACATGGATGCAAAAGAGTCTTCACATGACCACTTTCCTTCAAATTTGTTTTTCTGGGGTCCATCATGTAATTAATAATAATAATAAATAATAATATACTTAGTGGGTAGTTATTTTTATGAATTATTCATTGAATTGAAAGACATACAGACATAAATTCTAATACTTTAAAAACAGTATCACATTGATTTCCCAACTGAGGAGGAAACCAATGTTTAGAGGAGTTAAAACTTGATCAACTCCAAAGTGAGGGTTCAACCGAAGTTTCTTTAACACATATATTCTACGTTATTTCTTGTTGGATCATATCGGGCCAAATCCCTATTCCATAGACACAACCTGATTGACAGCACAGAGATTTTACCTTTCACCAGCCTTCATCACTTCACTTAGCTGAGACACAATACCCAACGCACACAACCCTTAAAGAGGAAAGAATTATTTTGGCTCAGAGTTTGTAGAGGTTTTAGTACACAGTCACTGGCTCCAAGGTAGGGCAGCATGTCAAACGGACATGGCAGAGGAGAAAGAGCTCATGACATGGTGGCAGGAAGCAAAGAGGGAGACAGAGAGAGAGAGAGAGGGACAGAGAGGGACAGAGAGAGATCAATGGAGGAGGAATGGAGATAAACCCTTCTAAACCACATGCCCCGCGACCCACCTCTTCTGACCAGACTTTACCTTACAACACCACACAAAGTTATCAGTGGACCCATCCATAAATGAGCATGACACCTCTATGATCCAATCACCTCCCAAAAGCCCCACCTGTGAGCACAGGAGGCTTAGGGGGACATCTAGATATAAACTGTAACATCCAGAAAGACTAAAGACTGAAGACTAAAGATACTTTTATTAACACAATAAATAATAAAAGAGGGGTGAGTCCTCAAGTAAGATAAAAGGAGGCTTCAGTTACATAGAGAATGAATGGGTACCAGGTTGGCGAAAAAAACATGTCCATGAGTTTCTAACAATCCACTATGAGCTCTTCACATAGAAATGATCTCAGATTCTGCTTATTATATAGATAGAATGTACACTTTTCCTTGCATGTGAAAGTATCACTAAGTGATAAGAAAAAGGGTGCAAGTACAGCTGTAAAAAGGTAGAATGGCTAAGTACAGTCTGTTAGTTAAAGAACACACTAGAACACATGGTCTAGGCTGGAGATATTTTTAACAAGTGGAAGAAAACTGTTTTGCCAAACTACCACCTGATTTTCCTTGAGATACAGATCCTGTGCCCACTGAAATGGCAGTGTTAGAAAAAAAATCACATGGTCATGTCTCATAGACTTTGTAAATGCCCTCGGTGGTAAATTAATCCATAGGAGAGTGAAAGAAATAAAAATGAAGAAAATAAACCATAATACAACAGTCACTCTGGGGTTTGTGAGTTTTATAATTTGAAGTCTTTCTAGATGGGATAGCCAAACTTTTGCATCCACAGCGAGTGGCAGATTTAGGGAAACTGGAGCACACGAAAAACTGGCACTGGTAAGACCAGGGAAATAGTCATTTCCCATGCACATTATATTAAGGCGCTCTTCCTGAGAAGATAGAATAATGGTGCTCTTTATTTAAAGTAAATTTTAAATTTTTATGGGAAGAGGCCAGTAAGCTAAACAATAAGGGGCTTTTGGCTTTAGATCATATGCAGGCAAGATCACTGACTATGGTAATTAGGGTATAAATTTTTCAGAACAAATAGATTGAAGGCAGACACAGCATTAGAGAGAAAGGCACTGTGAAGGAAACCCAAAATCCAACCATCCATTTCCAAGCAAATCATGCAATCTTACTCCACTTACCAGTATCATCACCGTTAACCTCCTATTAAAAGCATCCTTACCGAGCACTGACTTCAGATGCAACCACAGGGAAATACAGACGTGACCATCTTATAAAACAGAAGCAGGGGGAAAAGCAGGTGATGAAAGCACATCGCCTTCCCTGCCCAAGGACTGACTAAAATGCTTAGTTCATGTCACAGTAGAGTTTTCACAGTTCTATCCCCAGAACAAGATGTATGTGTGATAAACAGTAGACTATGGTGTATTTCCCTTTCTTGCTTGCTATAAGTCAGAATCTAAAACTTAGTCCAAATCATAGTAGAGAGTTTTAACAGTTCCATGTCCAGGACAAGATATGCCTACTGTAAACTGCAGATGATGGTATGTTTCCCTGCTTGTCTTGTTCTAAGTGAGACTCTAATTGCAGTTTACAATTGCATATTTAGAACACTAAGAAACTATTAACTTTGAACTCATTTAACCAATTATGAAAATCTACTTCTAGTTATGATTGGGATGGCAAGCCATTACCTGGAAATGTTGACTTAGAAGAGAAGGTGAGTAGTTTGCAGTAGCTTGGGCAACACTGAATAAACATTTGGAAAGAAGACTCGATATGGATGCAGATAGCTAAAAGGATGAAGCATGGCACTCAGCACTACTGGTCTACCCAACAGTCATTTCCCCTTTCTTCCTTGCTAACAGAAACAGGAATATATCTAAAGCTTCTGAGATGAATTATGATTAGCTGATCTGAATAATCACAGTGCTCCCACATCTCCCATAGTTTCTCAATCGTCCTTGCAGCTTCTGGTAGACAAGTAAGACCAAAGAAATAAGAACATGGGGGTGGAGGAAGATTTATACGCTGATAAAGGAAATATTTTCCTTATTTTTCTTCTTGGGAAAATATAGAAGTCATTTTGTGAACACAGAGCAGTGTATGTGCAAAGATAAAAAGCACTCATATGTTAGGGATGGTAGAAGAAATATGGCAGAATCTAGACTAGAATTTTTGTTACATAAACAAGTGAATCAAATTTATAATGACTGATGCCATAGCTGAGATTTCAGTTAGAGCGAAAAACAGTTCTAATACAGTATAAACAGTAAGTCATAAGCTTGAGAGGATATGAAAGAAAAACCATATTTGAAGAACTAAGGAAAATGATAAAGATCACTTCTTATAAATCTTGTCATCTTTTAAAACTATCTAGTTCCTTCTTGAAAGTATTACATTCACAAAGTATTATCTTTGTTTATGTTGATTCTGAATGTATGTAGTGTGTGGAAATGTTAATGAATGTACAAATGGTCAAAACTATATCGAAATAGACAGAACACTTTAGTGGCACTAAATTTAAGGAAGAATTTGCTGAATGGTTACCAGTGGACAATAGATAAAAAGAGATGCTGACAGAAACTCACACTCAACAATCTGTTAAGAAGATTATCCAATCAATTTATGGAGAAATAAACTGAAGAGACACTTTTCAAAAGAAGAAGGACAACTAGTCAAAAGTATATGAAAAACTGTTCAACATCTTCAACATTAGGGAAATGAAAATCAAAACTACACTGAGATTCCATCTCACCCTAGTCAGAATGACAGATATCAAAAATACAAAAAACAAACAAACAAACAAACAATAAATGCTGCCAAGGATATGGAGGTGAATTACGAATCCTCCTACCCTGCTGTAGGGAATGTAAATCAGTACAACCATTATGGAAATCAGTATGGAGTTTCCTCCAAAAAAATAAAAATAGATGTACCAGTTGATCTAGCTGTGTCACTGTTGGATGCATTCTCCAAAGAATTCAAAACAACATACTATAGGAATACTTGCATACATACACTTACTGCAGTATGACTCACAATAGCTGAGCTATGGAAACAGCCTAGGTACCAATCAAGAGATGAGTGTATAAAGAAAATGCAGTACATATACATAATGCAATATTATTCAGCCACAAAGGACAAAGCCATGTCATTTGTAGGAAAATTGATAAAACTTAGAAACACAATGTTAAGTAAAATAAGCCAACTCAGAAAGTCAAATGCTGCATGTTTCCTCTCATCTGAAGAATATAGGGAAAGTAAAAGAGAGACATAATATGAAAGTAGAAGGAAGACGTTTGTAAATAAGGAAGAAGCTTAGAGAGGTTTTATTAAATCAATGCATAGGATGAAAATAGAGGTATGTTATATGCATATACCAAGAAACCAAAATTAAACCTAATATTCTGTAGTTAATATTAACTAATAAATTTTTTAAAAAGTTAAAACTGAAATAAAACTAAGGGTAACATTCCTAGTCTTCAATTTGCTTAAAAGCAGCCTCTCAGAAACTAATTCTAACCACATCTTTCTTTTCACATCCTATGGAGTTTTACAAACTTGTACCACCTCCTGACAAGTGATCTCTCTCTCAGCAGTGAACTTTAAATTTCAAGACCAGCTGCAGCAGGTAGTTTCCTTTCAGTCCTTGGGTTTTCCTTGTTTAACCTCTGCGACATTTCTTTCAACTTTACTTTATTTACTTTGCTTAATACTATGTTCATCCATTTTCATTCGACAGATTATTGCTTCTCTAATGTAAACTCCCAGGAGCATTTGACTCAGTTATGACTCCCTCCTTCTTGGTTTTGAAGACACCATGCTCTCCTGAATTTTTCTTCTCTAGCTCTGATATCTCACATTTGGTGCTTTCTCCTGGGTCCTTCCTCGCGCCATCTCTAAATGTGAAGCAGTTCCAAGATACAGCCATTACCTCCCTCTCTTTTCTACCCATGATCTTGCCATGAGTGATGTCATGTATATTAAATAAAATGTTTATTGAAAGTTTCAAACATTTCTATCATCAGCCCTCTTTTCTCCTCTGAAATCTATAATCTAAAACATCTAACCGCCTACTTGAAATCTGCACTCACATCTAAGAGAGATTTTAACCTTAACACTTCCAAAGCTGAATTCCTGCTTTGTTTAGCCCTGCTCCAGTCCTCTCCTCTTTCACTTTTTCCTGTGTCAACAAGCAGCACCACCATCCATACAGTAGTTCAAGCCCAAAGGGCTGCAAGTCATCCTTGTTTCCTTTCTGTCCTTTATGCTTCACACCTAACTCATCAGCAAGTCCGGTTCTACCAGAACCACAGACCTTGACTTTGTCTTCTCCCCTCGTTGACATCCCACACCCAATTCAATCTCCAACATCTCCTGCCAAGGATACCACAAGAACCTAACTCATCTGCCTGCTTCTGTTCTTTCCACCTCACTGTCCATTTCCATAAATCAGCCAAAGTGACTTTTTAAAAAACTGCCCATTATATCTCATCACTACTCTGCATAAAACCCTGACAATAGTGACCTAGCAGAGGTAAAGTAAAATCTGCATGCTTCTTTCAGCTCGCAAGATCCTCCCTGCATGACCTAGTTGCCACCTTCTTCTCTGATGCATCTCAAATCTCTCCAATGCATCTCCTACACTCTAACTTCTCTTCCCTCTTCCTGACCCTCATATCATTACAGTTTATTCTATTTTAGGGCCTTTGAACACGCTGTGCCTTTTGCTTAGAAAAATTTTCTTCTAGATAGTCACATAGATGACTCTTGCTTATGATCCAGGCCTCTGCTCATGGTTACCTCTTCTCTGATCATAAGCCTCCAAATGTTTACTGGCCCATTTTTCTTCCTTCCCAGTATGATTGCCTGCTTTATCCATTTACTACCTGCCTTACCTATTTGCTACCTGTTTTCCTCCTAAGAAATCTATACTCATTGAGAGCAGAGACCTTTCCTGACACACTCATTTGAATGTCCCAAGTTTCTAGACACTTGACAGATATTCAATAAATATTTAGCATATTGGTAGCTAACTTTACTAGGTTACTAGGCACTTGGGAAACTCTTCCTAAAGTTCCACTATCTCCTGTGGCTGAGAAAAGGTACTTTCTTTCATATTCTTCATAGTTTTAAGATTAATCAGGAAATACATTTTGGAGTTAATTCTCCATTCAATCAAGAAATATTTACTGTGCCAAGTGTTTTGCCATACAGAGAAAAATGAGACAGCCAATTCATTATCCAGTGGTAGAGAATGGCATGAAAATGAATAAATATAATTTAAATTGATATCAATCAAACTACTGAGGAACCTACAAATGTTGGCTTATGAAACAAGGCCAGGCATAGAGAAAAACAAAATCAGTGGTGAGAATAGAGGGAAAATTTGTTATATACCAATGAGACAGAGTTTGAGTTCTATAAACTAAAAGAGGAAAAGACTGCATTTGTTTCCTTTCTCAGTCAAAGAAGGATGTCCCCAAACATGATAATGACAGGAGGGACTTCTTCCCTTCACAATGTTAATATAATTTGAAAGTCAAGTTTTACTAAACTCAAGGACACTACTTCCAAGTGTCTTGTGTGATTCAATTTTACACAATTCTATATTATTACTGTGCAAGGTGTCAGGTTACATAGAATGCAAAGAATAGATGCTGTCTGATCTTCCACTCCTTTCCACAGCTGCCACCCAACACTCCACTAGTCCCCACTGCACCCTATTTCTGATCACCCACTGTTCATAGCCCAGGGATTCTCATAGGTCTGCAATGTCCGGTGCAAAGAAAATTTTATTAATTCTCTACCAACAGATGGGCCTTGTCCCTGGCTCTCCTAGGCACCTCTCTCAATCCTGCTGTCTCCCTGCACTGCAAGTAGTTTTCTTTCTTGCTTCTATTCTCTAAGTGCTACCAATCCTTTAAGGTGGAGAGGTCTATCTCCTCCAAGCCCATTGTGAGCTCATCCTTCCCTGAACATCTGCAACATCCATGCCCTCTGCAAACCTCCTATAATTCCTGTTTAAATTGTCATGTATCTAAGTCTTAACAAATTCTTAACTAAATTTAAAAAGTTTTAAGTGGTAGTTTGCTTCCATTTTTGTCTACACATTCACATCACCAGAGGAAATTTCTCCATGACAGTGGTGCAAACCTGTGATCCCAGCACTCTGGAAGGCTGAAGCAGTAGGATCATAATTTCAAGCCCAGCCTGGACAACTTAGCAAGATCCTGTCTCAAAAATAAATAAATAAATAAAAAGAACTGAATACGTAGCTCAATGGAGAGGCCCTGGTTTCAATCCCCAGCACAGGAAAAACAAAGGGATAGTACCATGACCCCGCATCTACGATACTGAATGAACAAAATCATATATGTCAGCTGAAGATTTTGTAAGCTTAAAGGATTTATATAAAGTAGTTGACTGAAGGGAGATAGTGATAAGACCCAGTACTTATTGGGTAATTGCTGCTAAAAGCTTCTCATGCATTAACTCACATGGTTTTAACTTTTAAAGTACTGCTAGGACACTGGTGTTATTATCACTCACTTGACAAGTGAGGAGGACAATGAAGTCACAAAGTGAGTAAGGGGTGAAGCTGGGACTCAAACCTTAGCATTTTCTAGATTTCACAGGAGACAAATTATAAATTTGCCCAAGAGTGCAGCTATAGATGCTAGCAATCAAAGTAGCTGTTCTATCTGAACAATTAGGAAGAACCTAAGACTTTAGAACATCCTCATCATCACCGTGAACATGTGTTAACCAGCCACTGTGTGAGTCACCAGGATAAATACTTTACAGCTCCCAATCCTAAACATCTTAATACCCATCACGTTGACAAGGAATGTCAGACTCAGGAAGAGTAAATCAAACAAGCTGTCTTCCTAGAACTTCAGCTTTGGATAACCACTGAATCAACCTCCACTGAACTCCAGAGCTGTGCCCCATGGACTATTAACTCCACTGACTACCTCTGAGAGCCTATGCTGAGAAGAATTGGAAAAAAACTTTTTTTTTTCTTAAAAGAAGCATATATCCACTATGGAAGCATATCCTTTCTCTACATGTGTGGTTTACAATATTGTAGGATATTAATGAAATAATGAGAAAGCTGTTTATTGCTGCTATACTGAATTATGAGAAATTTAGGAACTAAAAACAAAACAAATTCATTGTCTTTCAATCTGGTAAGTCAGAAGTCTGACAGTAGTAAGATCAAGGTATCAGCAGGACTAGTTTCCATTTTGGAAGCCCTAGGAAAGAACCTGTTTTTCTTTTCTAGTTTCTTAGGACACCCACTTTCCTTGACATATGCTATTCCTTCCTCCATCTTCAGAGCCAACAGCTCTGTAATCCTTCTTTTTCAGTGACATCTCCCTCTGACCAGAGCAGGAAAGAACTGTACCTGTGGTCCTTTGTGTGACGAGATTAGACCTGCTGAGCAACCAGGAGGATCTCCCCATATCAAGGTCCTTAATTTAATCACAACTCCCAAGTACCTTAGGCCATATATGGTTACATATTCACAAGTTCCACAGATAAAATATATGGACCTCTTTGGCCTCTTTTTCCGTGTACAAAGCAACAGATCTCCTAAGGGAATATCCTCCCTCACCTCCTAAAACTCTCTGGGGAGAACAGCAATGCTCAGTAACTTTGAAAGACCAGGAATTAAAGAAGTCACAAAGCAGAGGAGAAGAGGTCCTCAAATTAGGAAAAGGGTAAAAGTGATGGCTGCTGAATACCTGTGTCTATGTGTGGCCTCATTAAAGTTTATCACCCAATTTAGAGATGGAACATCTCAACAGTACTCCAAGATGGGATATTTACAACACTATTGCTAGAGAATGAACTACATGAGATCAATTTACTTATTTATTTTCATGTTTTATACTCAATTCATATCACCTTGTTTCTAATTACCGCAGAAGACATATTAGTCTTCTACACAAACATGACAGACAGCTATGAAGAGCCAGAAGGACAAAGACTGGATTTAAATCCATCACCTACATGTTCTGGTTCTTTCTCTGTGGCCAGGAGCAGGACACTTAACCTCTGTGAGCCTCAGTCCTTGTATCTGCGGAATGATGATAATTCTGACCTGCAGGATGTAGATGTTGGTATCCACGGCATTTATACAGATATACTTTTAACAAAGCTGGCACATACTGGGGCAAAATAAATACTAATCCCTTTGAAGCAGTCTGCCTCCATGGGTTTCAAGTATAATGAAAATAGCAAAAGTATGAACTTCATTTTAGGATCCTTGTTTCTTTCGCCCACTCAGTACCTGGAAGGGTGCCTAGTCTAGATTAGACATTCAATATATATTATTTGAACCACAGTGAAGTTTTCTTTTCTCTTTGGATCTTGAATAAACCTCTAATTTGGATTCGTGATGAATTATGCAGTTAGCTTGGGCTAGCAAGACCCAATTCCCTGAAATATCTTCTGGAGCCCTTAGGCACTGCTGGACAACTTCACCATACTCATACACAGATCGAGACACTTACAAATAGTCTTGCCTATAAACCAAGATGGTTTATTAACATACAAAATAGATTACACTAAATAAAAACTGCCTAATTCATCGCACCCAGTATAAAAATATCTTTAATAACAGTCCAAATGACAACTGGATGAACGGCCTCCAGAAATCTTAAGACTGATTTAAATTCTGAAATACTCTGTAACCAAAGAACAAGCCATCATGTCCTCTGAAATGGTCAAGGAAATAATCATTTTTAGGGGACAAAAAAGCATGTGGCAAGCAACTCAATGCTTTAGAACCGAGTTGCTGTTATCTAGTTTTAACCATTGACAAACCTAAAACAAAGACAGCCTAAAGTGCCTGACTCCTGGAGAAATAGTAATTATTTGTGTCTAATCTTCTTCCAATTAATCTTCGGTTTATAAAACCATAACATGCTTCTCAAATTCTTATTCCCCATTTCCTAAAAATAACTTTTTCTCTTATTTTGTGAATATTAAAGATGTTGAGTGTGAGGTCCTCTCAACACCCAACTTCTTCCCTGCTGTCTCATAGAAAAGCCTCAGTGCCCTAACGCGCTTCCCAACACCTGCCAGGCCACCTCCTGGTTTAACCAGAGTATATTCAGGCACTGTGAATACAAACTTGACCAGCAAACCATGCCAACCCCAGTTCAATCCCCCAGGGGAGACAGACATAGCAACAAAACATTGCACACACAATATTCAGCAGACAGAAAGAATAAAATATGTCTGCTAATTCATCTAGCTCTCAAAAGCAAAATGCTACCTTCAAAAAATGTAGAATACAGCCTTTGTGTAAATTTTAAAACACACACATAAAGTATTTTATACTCTGATAATACACAACTACAGGTGGAGATACAAGAATAGTAGTGTAAATTGAAAGGATATATAGAAAATTCATGGTAGTGGCTATAACTGCAGCAGGTAGAAAAGGCAATGATTAAAAGATGACACAGATGTCCACTTCGTTACTAACATTTTATTTCTTTGGTGTAAATACAGCTAGAAGAAAATATGTTAACAACTCACTAGCAATTTTAGGTAGGAAATTCTCAGATGTTGATTATTCTCTATTCTTTTTCATATCTTTATAAGTTGTTAAAACAGTTGCATCACGGCACAATAAGCACTCCCAAGATACATACGTGATACTATAGTGATACAGAATGATTCTACTGCGCTGCTACTTCTCTAACAAGGCCAGTGCCCACAAAGCTGCCCAAACTTCTCCTGGCCAATAAAAATAAATCCACCAGCAGTTACTCCGTTAATAACCATGGCATCCACCCCGTTCTCCCCCAGGTGTATTTTGGAGAGGTGCTGTTTGTGTTTTCTCCTACCATTTCCTCACTCACACCCAACCCCACTGCAACCTGGCTCTGCCCCATTGAAAAATGCTTCAGCCTCCTCACTGCCAACTCTTTTCGGTTTTCATTTTACTTCGCCATGAAAAGCACTTAAGATAATTGACCAAGAACTGGAAAAGTTCCCTTCCTTTGGCATTTACAGTGCTACTCTTACCTGTCACTTCTTTTCCTCCCCTCTATGTTCCATCTCTGACTCTTTGTTAGCGCTCTCTCCACGCTGCAGCCACTCCATTTTAGTGGGCCTCCTCCTACAATCCACTCTGAGCTCTTCTCTCCCTAAGTGACCTCCTTGGTTGGCTTCACCTGCAATCCACTAGCTCCTACATCAGTATTTTTAGACTCTTTTGAGCCCTAGATACCTACCACTTCCAGCTTGCTATCTCCTGCCCTCTCTGTCAATATTCAATCTTGTACATGCTGATACAGCCATATGTTCAAGGTCTGTCACTGCAGATTAAAGCTAGGCACACACACAACTCCTCCATCATATTTGTCTTCCTCATATTCTGATACATATTGTTTTACTGATCACACCTGTTACTCTATCTCTGGAACCTATCATCTCTCCTCTACCCATCACACTGCTTTAAGTATGATCTCATATTCTACACTCTCTGTACTGCTCCTCTAACTACATAGTACCCTAGACTTTTCTGGGATCTCCATCATTTCCTTTCAAACAAAAGTACTTGTCATTCCTTGGCTGAAAGCCATGCAAAGGAACACAGATTTTAGTTTAAATGCCTCAGTCATAAATGGATCTAAATATCCTAACATCATCTACCCTCTCTGTTTTGCTTTTGGACATATCTTCCCACTCCAGTATTTAGGCCTTGTGGACCCTGTGGCATTCCAGAATGTGGTCTGAATTTTCACACAGCTCTCAGCCTTTGAAAATGTTACCACTTTTCTAAATCTCTCTCTCTCTCTCTCTCTCTCTCTTTTTCTTTCTTTCTTTTAATATATATATTCTAATATATATCCAGTTGAGATACCATTTCCTTGCTTTCCTGGGCAAGTAGTTATTTCCACACCTTTGCATGTGCCTTTATTTCAGGACTTGTCATACTTGTCTGAGGGTTACTTATCTATAGGTTTCTGTCTCCCAGCAGCATGTAAATAGGAGCTAGGTCTTCATGCTGATTTACTGATTCATATTTGAGACTGTACTATCAGCAAATACTGTTCTAGGTTCAAGGGATGTACAACACACAATAAAATCTCTAGACAGTTAGAATCCAAATGGTTCATTTTTTAATTTTTTAAAATTTATTTTAAAAAATTAAAGAAGGAAAACATTAACAAACAGACATCCATTTACAAAATAGCATAAGAACAATACAAAAAATACAGAGTTACAGACAAAGTGGTAGGAAATTAACAATGGCTGTTGTATGACATATTAATATCTTCAAAGTGGTTTCTCAGGAAAACAAAACAAATAGAGACATGCAATATTGATCAAACAAATAATCATTAACTGTTCCTTTCAGTAAATCAATAGAAGACAGTAGTACAACTGTTAGCTATCTTGTATATGCATACATACATAATTTTCCCTTGTTTCCCTTCTCTTTTCCCACACCCCAGGTGTCCTTTACTTTTGAGCATTTTCCTTTCGTTTCACAATGTCTATCATACCTCCTAGTTTGTATTCACTCTTTCAGGTTCCTACACTAGTGAGACAATACATTGCTTAAACATGCAGGTCTGATTTATTTCACGTATGAGTATGGTCTCTAGTTGTGACCATTTACCTTAGATAACTAAATTGTGACCAATAAATCTAAGTCAAGGTTTGAAGATATTCGCTGAAGTCATTAGTAATGCCAGTGGGGAACTAACTGCTATTATAGTGGCTTTTGCGTATCATTGTTCTCCATCTTTTCTCACTACAGCCCATCCTTCACTTCTTTGTATCAGGCACACAAATATACAATTACTATAGGACATCTAAATAATTAAAATAGCAATAATTTGAAGTAAATAGTCTCTTGCCATGAAGACTTGTAGGAACCTTTCTACAAGAAGGTCTGCAAATGCACATTATTATTTGGTAGAGGATGTGGACTCAGGGTTTCATAAATCAGGAGGTGGAAAGGCCTCACTGCAAGGATTCAAGAAATAGAAATAACAGATGAGGTTTCCAAGGTTGAGTCAGAAAATGTCCATATGTTATTGCTGTCACCTATATCATATGCCTTTGTGGTATATGTGAGTCTCATGTAATCTTTGCATACTTGCACACGGAGAGAGTGAGGCTTCTCGGGAATTGGCACATCCATCATGCATGAAATACACACAGTATGCCAAGACAAAACAGAATCCAGACAATGCAGAAAAGTTTTCAATCGGAATGGGGAGAGCTGCAACTCGCCTGAAGCATTTCAGAAAAATGAATGGTTAACAGCATTGCAAGGTATTATGACTCCTCTAACACTTGTCATTTGTACAAGTGAACACATAAGTATATGTAGAAGTAACCTACTGATAAAATTTCATATTGCTGATAGGTCTCTGCCTAATATAACTGTAGACTTAATTTTATATTTTAATATATTAGACTATTCTCCTTATATTAGCAAAAGGGAAGTGCTTGTACAGAAGTTACTTGCATCACTTCCCTGGTGTGTTGACAGATATCGAAATTTTGGGGTCAATCAATGGAGCAAGTCTTATTTACAAGATGATCTACAAAGATCAGATGAACCAGACCAGTGGCCTCTTGAGTCCAGAGTAGTAGCCACTAGATGTGTACACCTGGCTACAGGACTATGAATATTCCTATTTCTATAATGTCTACCATTAACTAATAAACAAGTTAAGCTTTGCTAATTACCATGCATGCTTCTATAAGGACATGTGTATAATTTATGTGGAAATATATTAAAATGTCAGTATATGCCCCCCAACTTTTTCAAGTATGTGTACATGATCAAAACTTAGGAGACTTCTGAATTATATACCAGGTGACCAGCAGTGAGCTCTAAACAACAGATCAAAGTCAGATTACAGATGTAAGCTATGCAGAAGAGGAAAGGCAAATGAAAAAAAAAAAATACAAATATAGAAAGGGTAAGAAGATGATTCCAGATTGCAAATAGCAAGCAGCATGAAATAGTGGTCCCCAAGTTGATGATCACCAGGACAACTGCCTGAGACTTTTTGTTAAGTATGGGGAGCAAGGCCAGATGATGCGATGTGGCCAATTATCTCATTCCACTGATTAAAATCTCCAGTCACTCCTCTTTGCCCATAGGATCAAGTCCAAGTCCATGATAAAACTCTAACCCCCAACAATCTGGGTCCTTTGTGCTTCTATAGCATCATCTGTATCATTCTTTCTCTCCTTCCTAGTTCTTCTAGTATGTATCTCCCCTTGTTCCTATCTCTTAGTATAAATTAAGTATCAACTTCATCTGTAGTCCTATTAACAGCTCCTTTCCGGTCCCTACAACACAGTAAGTTTTTGCTTACATGTTTGTATAGCCTGCTGTACTCACTGTTCTGAAATCCTCTGTATGTGCCTACTGTATTGTTCAAGGTCTTTTTCCCTTTCAAGTCATCTTCAAGGACTGAGGAGATATCTGTATCCCCCTACCACCCAATACAATGTTTGACGTTTCGTAAAGTGCTAACTAGATTTGTTGACTAGAATAAAATTAAGTAAAATATATCCTGTAAGCAAAAGAGAGAAAGAGCTTCTTAAATGCTTGGTCATTGCATTTCATAACAACAAAAATATAAGTGTTATCTACAGTTCAAACAATGCTTGACTGTTTTTTATAAGCACACTAAAAGTCACTTCGTTATCCATTTGTGGGTCTCACAGTGTGCCCAGTTTCTTTACTCTGATCAGCAGACACCATACAATTAATTAAAACTGCATTCATTACAGAACAGTATTAAAAGGATGCATGGCTTATTCTGGCAGAACAAGAACTGTTGGATTTCATTGCTTACAATACAATATGTATCCGTGGTTGGTCTTGGTAAGACTGCCTGGGCCCAATGCCCATGGGAGTCATTGGAGATGCAGATGCAAGATCAAGCAATAAAGGAGGGAGAAGGAAGGCAGCTGTGTAAATGGAATTATCCATAGCAAAATCATAGCTTTGCATGGGATGAGATGCATCCTTCAGAAGTTTATTTGTATGCTGCGCTTCCAATGACTGGGGCATCCCAGACTCTTCTTACCTGACACTAGTTTGTCTACACTGATCATTTCCGCAGTCCTTCAACTCAAGGTCACAGATGCTCTGCAGGTCACTTTCATTCCCATTCCACCTCCTCGGTGACTCAAGGTGCTTCTCCCCAGCTCACAAAGCTGGGAATAAAGGTTCCCTCTTGCTTTGCATGTTCAGCGAGACTGGGCACCCACTTGGATGAAGCTTTTTGACACCACGTACCTGTTTTAAGGATCACGCAACCTAGATCCCTCACACATGCAGTTCCCAGTAGGGTTCACATTCCCATGAGATTCTAATGCAACCCGTGATCTTACAGTAGGTGGAGCTCAGGCAGAAATGTGAAAGTCAGGGAGTAGCTACAAAGCTTTACCTGCTAGCCCACCCCTCACTGCCTGCTGCGTAGCCTGGCACCTGGTAGATCACTGACTGGTACTAAGGGTTGGGAATCCCTGCAGCAGAAACCCACAGGGAGCTTTGTCAGCTCATTTGTCCTTTATCTTCCTATGCCTCCAGACTGGAAAACAAACACTGTCTGCTGGGCTGAGCCCAACTGTCTAAGAACAATGTCAATTCATTCCAGAGTCACCCTTCACTCCTCCTCATCCCTGGTCTGTCCACGCAGGAGAGTAAAACAACAAGAGCACAGAGTGCAGAGCCAGAATGTCTCTGTTTACACAGTTTTGGTTAATATCCCCGCCCTCCCAGTCACTGGCTCCCAATCACCCTCAGCCTCCAGTCGCATCCAGTCTAGCTAGTTTGCTTTGACCCTGACCAAACCTGCATGATATGATTCACACCTGTTTTTTTTTTTTTTTTTTTTTTTAAGGATAAAAGGAGGGAAACATTTTGGTTTTTCTCCAGTACCGGGAACCAAACTCATGACCTTGCGCTTGCTAGGCAGGCGCTTTTTGCCGCTGAGCTAAATCCCCAGCCCCGATTCACACCTGTTGCCAAAGCACCATGTGCTTGGGGCTATCACCGGGCTTTCCATGTTGTAATTTCCATTTAACAGGTCTATCTCTTTAACTAGGTAAGGTTCTTAACATCCGGGAACCTCAATTTACAAGTGACTTGCTGGAGGGACAACTTCTCATTCACCCCAGAGGACTGGATTTATCCCTTCCAGAGAGCAAGCACTCCTTCCTCACAATTCACCCCTTCCACATGTTCCCCATCTTGCCACTCCCCTGCCCTCCCATACTTACGATTAAAGAACCTTTTCTCAGGCTTCATAATTAAAGAAATGACCACTACCCCCATTTGTTGGGCCCTAAGTACTTACAGCAATCCAGGTACAGCACACATAAAGAAACCAAGTCACAGAGAGGCCTGCTGGTGATACAGTAGCGGACATGGTACCTGAACCCTGTTCCGACTCTGGAGTCTCACCCTTAGCTCCCCGTCCTCATCTGCCATCGATATCCTGCAGCACCTCACTCTGTTGACCGCCTCTGGACATTTAAAACTCTTTTATTCCCCATAAGTCAACAAATCGTGGCCCTTCATGTGTCAGGCACTGACCTCTACCTTTCACTTTGCCAATTTCTTCCCCAGCTATGGCAGTCTCCCTGGTTTCACATTCATCTCCTGTCCTTATTCATTACAAATCTAACTCTAGATTCTACCTCATGCCTTCAACTCCCATTATCTCGCTGCAACTAATTCCCAAAATTGGGTCCCCAGTTTAGTTTGATGGGCAGCTGCTTGGGAGCAAGACCGTGCCTCATTCTTCTCTGTATTCCTAATGTCCATCACGGTTGGACACTTAAAAATGTGTGCTTCTCTGAAATGAATTAAACTTGAACTCTACATTTTCAACTGCCTTCGGGACAGTTTGACCTGGATATTTTCCCAGCTCCTTAAAAATCAATATTCCTAAAAAAATGAACACATTATTTTTTTTTCTCCAAAACCTGTTTCTCCTATGCTCTTGTCTTTCATCATGTCATCACCAGGCACCCGAATCACCAACATCCCATCTCTCTCCTTCCCAAGCAGCCCACCCTCCTATTCCTACTACCTTTATCCTTGTTTAAACACTTAAGTTTTCTCTTGCCTGGACTAACGCAGCGACCTTCTAATGACATGCCTGTTGATGATACAGCCTACACAACTATGCAAAATAAAAACAAGGCTTCTCATCCTGTCACTCTTTGTGAAATTCAACTAGCTCCCCACTGGCCACAGAAGCAGATCTCAGTATTTCACTCCAACCCATGTAACCTGGCACCTATTTGACACCATTTCTCCTCTGATATCCCAGAAGGCCTTAAATTTTATAGATTCAATACTGGTCTCATTTCTGTCAACTAAACATCCTGTGTATTTTTCCTCTTCTTAAATTTATGCCACCCACCAATTACTAAAGCTGGAAATTTAGATTCTACCCTGGGATCTGTCTTCCATCCTTATCCCAGTGACAACCTGTCACCTGACCACCCATCAAATGCTACTGGGCGCATTCACTTTCTATCTCAGGTGTGCGTGTTACACTTCATCACATGTTTGCATGCCTTAATATGCCCTTCATCATGTCCCCACTGTACTTAGTAACCCCAAAGGTCTCCCCACCTGTTGTTTTACCCCTTCTGTCCACATTGCTGCGTTTATCTTCTAGTTCATGCTCTGGTTTCTTGGTACTCTCCAACTGCCCTATCCCACTCTTCTCTTCTACCCTACGCCTTTACTGCACCACACAGAACCTTTTGTGGGTCCCTGATAATACCACCTCGTTCCCTTGACCTAGACTTTGAAACAAACACTCCCTACCTGAAACATCAATCATCCCACCTGCCATCTTTCCCTGGAAACTTCATTCTCATCCTCCAGTCCCACCCAGTTTAGGTAGTTTTCTTTGACCCTAAAAAAATCTTTGACCCTAAAAGTCTTTGACCACAAGGCTTTTCATGTTGAGCTTTCCATCTTTCATGTCTACTGGTTCAAGTAGGTTCAGGGTTCTCATGGGGCATTTTTCATCTCTGCATTCTAGTACTCTGCACAATACTTGGCAAAAACCCAAAAAGATTGGTATATATTTCATGAAAGAAGAAGTTGGCTCACATTTGGAAAAGCACCAATTAATATGGGCACATAAGAATATGATTTGGTCTACAGGTGAATGCTGATTTTCAATGTTATATGCAATTCTGAGAAATCAATATTACTTAATATGATTATGGTCAGTCTGCTACAATCTTTTGTTTATTATTTCACAAAAGCCATGCATTGCAGGTAACAATATCTTTCATTACAGACATACAACTGAGTCGTAGAAAGATATCTGGTAAATGTCTTTGAAGATGGGGAAGCTGCATGCTCTACGTAATTAATCTCATGCAGGTGCAGAAGAGCTTTAATTCCTATTACCTAAACAACCTATCTGTTTTTTATAATCTCAAATATTGACTGTACTACTACAGTGTCTCTCATATAGTAGGTGATTGATAAATGCATTTTAAATAAATGATTGTTCAATAACAACTTCAAAAATATTCCTTAAAAACAATCATAACACACATTGCCCAAGGCTGACATTTATAACTCACTGAGATCTGAAGTTCTATTAATGATATTTATGAAAAGCCACCATCTCATACTCAGTGATTCAAGGATAAATGGAATTGTACTTAAAACTGCAAATATCCTACCATTTATTCCACAGTTCAATCTTTCCAGGGTAGTATTTGCAGAGCTTTGCATTGTTGGTGCTTATTCTAAGAGATTAACAATAACTTTGAAAATATTAGTTTTTTTAACAACTAATTTTAATTTGGGAGGTACATCCACAAGTAGGAGGGTTTTCAGTGATTAGCAGAAAATCCTGGGCTTAAATTACATCTGAAGTGCTGGTATTTATTACCTTTCAGCTTTGCTGTTTAGATGCATGGCCCTTTTCAAAGCTATCTCATCAAACTATTCCTCCATTAAAAGTGGATTTTATCTTATAAATACAGAGCAGGAGAATTCTCTCATTGGATGTCTCTAGGTAATTGTTTTATTCTGCAGCATCAACTGTCCTCTTTCCATGTTCTCCAATGCCTCATTCTGAAATCTCATTGTTTTATATTTTCCTCCTAAGATTTCCCTTCTCCCAGTTTTCAAATTAAGATAACACACGCACGTATCATAGTCCATGCCAACTCCCTCAGAGATCACAGCTTCGGCAGAAAATGATGATGAGACTGTACCATGAGAGCAAAAGAGTGAGTAATGGATTGCTGTGATACAGTACTATACACCACAGTAGGAAGAGAACTAGCCTCAATCACAGGAATTTTGTGGAAATAAATGATATGGAAAGAGTTATTTAAGAATTCTTGGAAAAGGTGCAAGAGAAGCCTAACAAAATTTAATTTTAACAAGTACTTTCAGTACTGGATAAGATAGAATCATAACCCTACAATAAATGGTTGATTCTAAACAATGAAATTTATAAATTAGAATGATGCTTTCTATTTAATTTTAAATTTTCTATACTGACTTTAAATGCCTGTTTTACTGGAATATTATTTACGCTAGGAAAAAGTGAGGTGAGCATGTTCAATTTCTTTATCACTTTCTTTAAATAGAGCATATTACTCATTTTGTACTCTCCAAGTTTCCCAATCATATTTATTTTAAGTAAAAAGTACATTTCTGTATATACTCCCCACATTTAAAAAGTTTTAAAACTCTTTAAAATGGCTTAGATAACATTACAATGTCTTTAAGTGGTTGACAAAAAAATGTTATAATTGAAAAATAGATGGACTGCAGGATGAAAATGGGAAATAGTACAAGTATTGAATTTCAAGCCCAGATTTCTTGATAGTTTAATTCTGAAAGATCCCAAACAGAAAAAGGTCAAGTTCAATATCACTGTGTACATCCATTTGGAAGGGGACGATGCTTGTACCAACTGGAAGTAATCTTGCTTTTAAACATCCGTTTCACTTTATACTTAACTCCATTATAGGAATGAAAACTTTTTAAAACACAGGTTTAAAGCAGTCATGGTACCATTTGCCTATAGTTCTAGTACTCTGGATTATAAATCGGAGCCAAGTCTGGGCAATTTACTGATTTAGGGAAGCCCTGTCTTAAAATAATTTTTTTAAACTAAAGCACTGGGGATATAGCTAAGTGTAAAGGCCTGCGGTACAATCTACAGTGCCACCAAACAAACAAACAAACAAAAAACAAGTAAACATGTTTAATCATTTCCTTTCCCCTCAGTTACCTATAAATACCTAGTGTGAATTCAGTAACTATCTTGAGTAAACAGTAATAAGCTCTATGGAGGCAAAACCTACATCTCAGTCATCCTAACACCAGGAAGCGTCTTTGTAAATGTTTGCTAAATTAATCTCATTTCATCATTCCCGTATTTCTGTAAGCTACTACAGCACTTAATTTCTACCACTGTACAGATGATGAATGAAAGGAAAAGCAATATTATACTCAATGATGATTTCTATCTGTTCTCATTTCTCTACATTAAATTAAACTTTCTCTAAATTAAAATTTTCTGCAAATTAAACCTGGTATTAAGACTGTATTTGACAGTTACTTTAGAGCTGTGTATTTGCTTGGTTTACATTATTGTTGGTTGTTGCTTCTTGTCTTGTTCTTGAACTCCTTGCAGCTACCTAACAAAGAAGACCTGAGCATCAGTTTGCACAGTAGAATGGCTAGGAGGACAGCATGCATTTCTACCTTTTGGTAAAACCGTAATGTAAAATGATCTTATTCATTCTATGCATCTTTTACTCATCCCACATTCCATATGCGTAACCTGTATAAAACACTGATAATAGTTATGGGCTGGAATATGTTTAGACTTTATCAGATTGTCCTAATAAACATTCATTACAATACCAACTATTACAGTCAAAAACAAAACCCCTAGCTGAACATCCTTTCTGAGTTGTGGATCAGTTTCACAGCCACATGTACTATGTTTGCCCAATATTATCATGCAACCCCATGCAGACAGTTGAAAGTTATGTCTTCTCTTATAAAGAAACAAAATAATCTGATCTGGGGACACTTTCTGGAACACATTGGCATCTGTAACACAATATGCAGACATTGCTACAAAGAAGACATGAGTCAGGAGGGAAGGATAGTCATTAGACTACAGTAGTTACTGTATGAAGTCAAATTTGATTCTGATTCCTATTTGGCCTCCAATAATGTCATTTCTTAAATCAACTACTTCACTCAAAAGACCCTTCAAGATATTAAGAAGTGCTGACATCTGGAGAGGAAAGCGTATTTTTCATCCAACACCTTTTCAAAGTAAAGACCTAGGAAAAATGCCACTTCTAATTCCCTAAGGACACTGTGTTCACTATTCATGAGCAGATGCTGCCTGAATACAGGAGGGGACATTCTCTAAACGTAGTCAAAGTTCATGTAGACCAAAAGTTATAAACTGGTGCCATAAATTATTTCCACTACTTACTTTTGCCTAAGTAAATAATGGGGTGTAGTTTGTAGGGAAGAGAAATTTCCCAACTGTCAGTAATATAGCTACAAGGTATCTAAACAACCTATGTCCAATGAGCCAGCCATTCAACCACACTGAATGAGTTCACGCAGGAGGAAAACTCAAGTGCACAATACAGAAAAGTCTATGTAGATATTCTTGTTCTAATTGTTCTTTATAACGTCACAGGGCAGAGAGCTTTTCTGTTTAAGCACGAAGTCTCTCTTTATCTGGACTGTTTAATGTCACGTGCAGACATATGCGCATAGAGCAGCCCATCGTGAAGAAGTCGGCGAGAAGAAGAGATACTGCCAGAGTGAGAGTGAAGGGGCTGAACTCGGTTGCAGACTTACCACAGTCCTCTCCCGTCGCAGCTTGATTCTCAAGCTAAGGCCTGATGATAGAACACACACTAAGGAGATGGATGTGTAGACACTGAATGGTGTCTCCTAGTTTTAATTTTTTCCTTCCTTTCCCCAGTCACTGCAATGACAGAAGGATTTATCACCTGATGAAGATATTGATGAAGATGACAATAATGATGGCAGATGTGGTTGTTCAGGTGTGTAGACACTGGATAGGGAAATGTTGAGGAGACCATGTTCAGAAGCATGATTCACAGCAGGACAGAAACCACAATCCCAGTGCAGGATGAAACAAATAATCTTGCCACTGTCTTGATTGTAAAATGGGAAGGGATGAGGAGAGATGATAACATTCATGCCCCACCCCAGCCCCAACTATCGATCTTGGAGGTGACAGATCAGGAAGGTACTAAGATGAGGGAGAGTCTCGGGAACAACGTCCAAAGACAGTATTCATGCTTGCCCTCAATACACAAAAAACACAGAACACCTACTAAGGTCTTCTTCAGAAACAATATACAGTCTCATTGCCAAAATATTTATAGTTCAGAGGAAACAGACCTTGGTGCCATATTACTGTACTAATAGACCTAGTCTGCTGAATGGAAAAGATGGGGGGGAGCCTTCCAGCACACAGTTTAACAGGCAATCAGGTATAAATTTCAATTTTGGATTATTTTTAGGTCTACCTTAGGGCAACGTGATTTAAATTCAATAACAATATTTAAAGCAGCTATTAGTTTGTGAAGTATTGTGCAAGGACTGACGGCTTATAAAAATGAGTAACTCGTGTGGTATTTGCCAGCGAGGAGTTATAATTTAGTAGGTGCAAATGAGACAAACATGCCTACTTTACTCCTTTTGTTGAAATTTGGATCAAAATAAAAGAAAACCATCTATGCATAGCAAAAGAGTGTTTCTTTGGGGAAGGATCAGAGAGAAATGAATACAGCAGCATCAGAAGGACACTGCATTTGAGTCGGGTCTGATGGATATGTGGGTTTTACCAGGAAATGTTACAGGAAGTTAATTTTATACAATGGGTACAACATGAGACTAGTCCAATTTATCTAGACCAAGATGACTTCCCGGGAGTGTTATGGAAGACAATGATGGAGTGAAAGACCATCTTATGTCATCATATTATGGAAGGCTCGAGTATCAATCTAAGGCAGTGGTATGTTTAGTTCTAAGAATATAACTAAAGGGATGTATTTAAAGATGTTGCATAGGAGGATGGTAAAACTCAAATCAGGTTTTAGTGAATGCAGTAGGTTTTGAGTGGGAATGGGAGTTGTTGACACAAGATGCACCCATCGTGGGCTGGAAATGATGCTCATAACTTATCTGGATGGTAAACTGGGAACTGAAAGAACAAACATAAAACCCATGGGAGAATAGTAGGTTTTCGTATCTGATTCAAGACAGAATTGGGAAGATCATAGCAAAGGAAATGCTTCCACCTTTTTTAGTTGCATACCTCAAAAAATGATGCTACCATTTGCAAAATCTGCATAATGGCAATTTGTTTCCAAAGGAAATGTGTCTTTTCTGCCAGACTGATGTAATTAAAACTTGATGCATCTGACCATCAGGGCATCAAAATGTCTATCCAGTACTTTGCAAAAGCACTGGGAAGGATATAGATTAAGGGGAATTTCACTTCAAGATAACAATTAAGACAACAGTTTGATTAGGGAGAAAGTATAGAGGAAAAAGATAAGTAAAAAGTTGCAAAAAGGCATAGGCAAAAGAATAGAAAGAAAGGTGATAAAAAGGAGAATATGAGGAATCAAGAATAAACAAAATAATACATTGGCATGGCAGGCAAAGGAGCTTACACTCATTTAGCACTTGTTGCTGAGCAAAAAGTACACACAAGACCTTGTGTGAGACAGTGCACAGAATACAGCCTCTCAGGTCTCACACAGCTCACAACAGCTAAGAAATGTTAGTAAAAAGCATAAAGCATCAAAATTTCTTAATGACTTATGCAGACTATGAATAAATACATTAGAACCTTGAACCAAATAAACAGTTCATAAAAATAAATGGGTGATTCAGTGCCCCAGTGTGAATAAACTTGTAGTAACAGGTGCAGTCATATAACCTTAAAAATTTCTAAGAATGGTAATGGCCCTTTGAGTGAACAAAACACCTCTTTCTCCCTCCCTGCCTCTCATCCTCTCTCTCTCTCCCCTCCCTCCTTCCCTCTTGCACACATTCACACACACACACACACACACACACACATATACACACTTTCATCTGCTTGAAACAGTTGCTGAGCAGGAAGGTTATTAAGTACACACTCTACCATGAAATAATGAAAGGCATTATTTTCCACATGTTCCAGAAAGGACAAAGTAAACAACTAAAAGAAAGTATATGTAAGAGGGACCATATATTTTCACCCCAGAAAATATCTCCAGAGAAGCAACCATATCTGTTGCACAATTCTGTAGGAATCTTACACATAGATTTTATATTGTATGGATCACTAGTTTACAGAACATTTATTGTCTTGTTTTATGAAAGAAGATATAATCATTGGCCAGGAAAAAGAAGTACAGTGTGGGAAGCAGGGGGCGGGAGGGTTGGAATCAATTAATTTTAACACTTCATCATGTTTGTTTAACACTCTCTTGCATTTGTGTGTCAAGAACTAGAATAATGCCTTGTATGATGAAAAGCTTTTGCAGGGTTCAGAATAAGCTATTTTTTTCAATATTACTCTTGCAGAATTACTAATTTGATTTTGCTTTATCCTTAATAAATACAAAAGCTTAAGAAGATGCCACAATGCATCCACCAAACAACAATTCAGACTTGAAGAGATTTTTCACACTCCACAGATGCGCATCTCCTCCCCACTCTTCCTTGTAGATTACAGCAGAAAACATCTGCCATCCCTAAGTTAGATGGCACAAATGAAGGACACCAATGAATAATTTTGTAGGTTTTTTTCCTCTGACCTTATTTCTGATTCTCTTTCAAATGTATAGTTGAATTATCATCTCCCTGTATCTCTCTACCAGTAGCACAATTATGTTTGATTTTATAGTAGGAGAGCAAAACAAGGGGAAGAGGAAACTACATGAAAAATATACCCTGGACAGGGTTTGGGTTTATTATAAAGCTAATGCAGGGCAGGTAAGTCTGAGCACCCTAGGTCATAAGAAACCTGCTCTACTTAGATGTAATCATTCATATCTTGCCCATTTTATGTACTCTGTAGCATTAACAGTTACCAACTATAATGACTTCAAAGTGATGCTTCTAAGCACATTAAATGCTTTTACATGTTGAAAAGAAAGGAATGAACTTCTAGCTCTATTACGATAAAGTTTTAACAATATAACTCCACTCTGCTCTCAGCATTTCCGAAATTTCCCCTCTACTCTCAGTTTCATGTCATTTTCTTCTTTGCATCTCAGCAAACCATTTTTGGCAGAGTTCTGACTCGAAGTCCCGTCATGAAACAAGCACACTCGCCTCTCCAATTCCTGATTTCATCCTTGTCTTCACACATTTCTCCCAGGTAGATCCTCCAATTAATTTTGTTTACATCCCATCAAGAAATCTGGTCACTCCCCATCCTCCAGGTAAATTCAAGGGAAAGTCATCCCGTGGTGCCTTGGTGCAGGAGCTTAATTCTCTCCATTATTCTGGTCACAGAACTCGTTCCACCATTCTGATTGCAGAATTAAGTTAACTAAGAATTAAGGTCATGAATCCACGTACCACTGTCATGTCCCACTTAGAAGAGAAGTAGCAAGAGGTCAAGGGCTGTTGTCATCAAACAAGAACTGATGAGAGACTTGAAGCCTTTAAAAATGCCAGTCAGCCTTGCACATCCCAGATCAGTAAAGACCACAAATCTGAGCTCAAATGACCAAAGTACTATAACACATACTGGGTGAAAAGAACACAGGCTACAGATTTGGGGGCATCATTCTCTAACATTAACAACAAGAACAAAAGTGATGCTCTGAACTATCATCGCTTTAGTCTCCTCATCATATGACCATTAGTTATAAAAACCTTGTGGCTATAATTCAAAAAAAACAAGTGTTAAAGCAGTTCAAACTCTTCACTTTTAGCCTTATTTTAGCCGTGATATAATCAGCATCTTTCTCTTCTCCAATGAACACATGTTGATTGTGGAGAGGGTAGTAAGTTTTTCTATTACTAGTCTTTCAATTGTAGCATACTCCCCAGGTGTGATTTCATTTGAGTTTCTCTTCCATGGCGATTCTGGCTATTGACAGCTCTGTAAAAAGGCTGGACATGCTGATTCAAACCCATCTGGCAGACGAAAGACTAGGTGCAGCCAGAAAGCTGTTATCAGTGACGAGGCAAACAACACAAGCCACTAGCTCCTGAGATTGTGTCCCCATAGCCTACCCAGCTCTGAGCTCCTATCACAGTCCTATCCATAAGCACATCCCTAGTAGGACAGCAAGCTCTGTAGCCCATTTTTCTGTAAAAAGCTGCAAAGACAGAATGCAACGCCTGCCCCAATAACTACCCAGCCCTCTACAATTAAAAAAATGCTGATTTGAACAAAAAATCAGTTTCTTAAACATTGTAAGTATCCCTCAAAAAGTTATTTCCCACATATACTTGGTTCCTTCAGTGGGCACCTACTGTCATAGGCAAAACTAACTCTCAACATCTTTACCAGTAAAATGTGGACTTTTCTAGATAGCATAGTATCTTTCCCCATCTATAAAGCAGCACGAGTTTAAAAATCCTCAGAAGAAACTGATGTCCTGCCTGTTAGAATGTTTTTTAACTATTACAAAGGAAAAAGAAGGCGCTCGTTTCTTATGTCCATAAATTGAGGTGATGGATTCAGTTGTTGAAGCGACTTCATTTACTAACAAAGGTATCGAAACCGCCTTCTTTAAACTTTACAGTCCTCGAGGCCAGGTTCTCCACCCTGCAAACTCAAATGACACTGTAGCCACGCGTGACCCCTTCGCTTACATAACCTGAGAAATGTCTGTCTCTATCACTCTCATGTTCCCTGCAACCACCTTCATCCTATTTATGGCTCCCCTAAGATCTCTGTCGACCTCACAGCCACCTAGAAACAAACGCTTGCAACCCAGCATGCTGAGTGGGAGGGCCGGCTGCCCCATTTCGCCCTGGGTCCCACTCAACTCGGAGAACAGTTCCTTTCCCTGCTTGCAGACGCTGCACATTTCTCTGAAAGCCGCCGTTTCGTGACAGTGCCCAGTACCTTTCCAGGCTGAACTGTATATAAATTATTCCCACGTGTCACTGAAGAAGCATTTTCCCTGACCATACTAAACTGAGGACAGCAGGAAAACAAGTCGGACGCTGCCGCCGGGGAATCCGACGGGGACTGGACTCCACTTGCATGCTATCAGGGGACAGAGAATATAGTTTCAATGCAGAACTGTTGGGGAGCATAAAGGAAAAGTGGCAGGAGAGGAGGCACACTCTCCCAGGTCATTCACCCTCAGGTATCGGGAAGGAAGTGTAAGGTAAGAAGTCACTTGGCAAAACCATAAACAACCTAGGAAATTTTCAGAGAAGGCAAAAGTATGCACAGGATCGCAGGGGACTCGGCCACCGGCGAGTTTCAAACACACTTCAAACATCTTTCTTTCCAAACTGGATGTCTGCGTGCACCCGTTCTCCCCGGCACCCGGTCCCTACCGTGCCCACCTCCCGTTCGCATCCGGCCCGGGAGTCCCCTCTCACCCAGCCAAGGCAACAAGCGCCCGCCGCCCGCCAGCCGCGAAGGCAGGGGCCGCCCCGCGCGAGCAGGCAGGGACGGCGGGTGGGAGCGGGGCGCCCGCCCGCGCGCTCGCAGCGTCCTACCGCCTGTGGAGCTCGCCTCCTCCAGCTGAGCCGAGATGCTTTCCACCCTCCTCACGTTCATCTTCGCGGACGCGGAGCGGGAGTGAGACTCGGGAGTCGGCGGCCCGGCGTCGCTGGCGGGGTCTGGCACGGGAGCGCACGCCGCTCGGCCGGGCGTCCGCGGCTGGGAGCAGAG
>NW_004955480.1:2796436-2803232 GCF_000276665.1 Chinchilla lanigera | reverse complement strand
GGAGAGCGGGCGCCCCCTCCCCTCGCCCGCTCGCGCCACCTCTGCCACCTGCGGCCGAGTCACGGGTTGGGGGCGCGGGGCTGGCGGGCGCGCCACCTCTGGCGACTTAGCAGAGGGACCATATGAGCCCCGACGGGGCCGGGGCTGGGGCTGGGCAGGCCCGTTGGGAGCAAGAGTTGCCTGACCCCTGCGGGCGTCCCGGACCCCTTCTTGCGGCGCGGCGCCCCGGGCAGGGGCTCCACGCACCTGTCCTTAGCAAAGAACGCGCTGCCTGCTCCCCAGGCTCAGGCTGGCGCAGCCCAGACAGTGCGACACAAAGTTAGACCGGGTGCGAAGGGCACCAGAGGGGAAGCGCAAGGAGGTGCCCTTCTCCAGCCCTGGGCAGAGCGCCAGGAACTCCTAGACGGGAAACTTTCCCTACTGAAGCTGAACACCAGTCATGCGACTTGGCTGGGTGTTGGGGAACACTGTTTCTAGACACCCTGGTGAGCAGGACGGGGCCGGGTGAAGAAGGCCACCTTGGAGAGGGGGTGGAACAGACTGCGAGGCGTTTCCCGCAAGCTCTTATGGAAAAGGTCTCCCCAGTGGACACCCTAGTAGCTGTATTCCAAGGTATCGCCGACAGGTACTCTGAACATTTGTCACCCAGGACCATTTGCCATCTTAACCAGACCAAGAGTCGGAATGGATGGGAAGCCCGAGACAAACCAATAGACCATTTGTAGCCATGGTTACTATTTGCGAGTTGAAAATTAAAATGTAGGCTTCTGTGCTCCCGGGAGTCAAGCGTCTGAAGCCTCCTTTGAGCAGAAAGGTCAAGTTGACCAGCTTTCTGAGCAAACCGAATTAAAAATCCCTCCCACTCCCGGGCTCACAGTCAATTGGCACTTATGTGGGTGGGAGTCATTTCTGAGTGTGAAACCATTCGCTTTCCCTGCGGCCACCTGGTTAGACACATTGTCGCCAGGTGAAATTTTGCCTCTTTCTCTGAGTAGCTCTCATCTGACACCTGCTTGCTGTCGCTTTAACCCCAACTCCACAAGTGACTCACTTGCTTATTTGCGTTCTTGCCACATGTGCTGAGACTTTTCATTCTGCCTTTAGTTCACGATGAAGATAACAGGGGTTGACACCTCCGCTGCCTGGGTACAAATCCTAGGTTCTTAATTGCCAATCAGTTGACTCGGTGCAATCATTTACACCAGCGGTAAAGTGCTACCGAGGATTTAAGGAAGTCAATAGGTGTACTGGTCTTAGGGCGAACCTAGCTTGTAGTAATCATTATGTAACTATGAGATGCTTTCGTTGTTGAAATTGCGAATACTGCATTGACACTGGAATCTGCAAAATTCCTTGTGCTCAATTGATCTTCGCTAAACCTATTTCACATTATTCAACAGAGGCGTATTACTAGGCACAAGGCACAGTTAAAGACACTGGGATACTATAGTGAAGAAAACAAAGTCCCTGGGCTACTGGCTTACAGGAGCACGGGGGAGACTGCCAGTGACTCAAGGAGATTGGCTTGATCTCCTGGCAAGAGTCTCTTTCACACAGAGTTGGAGAAGGACTCGTGAGAGAGGCAACATTTGTGTAAAATCCAAGTAACAATGAAGAAGATGACCAGGGGCATGTCAGGGACAAAGAACTTCCAGGAAGAGGGAGCAAGTAGAGCCATGGCAAGGGAAACAAGGTTTTGGAGCAGCCCGGAGTGAGGCTGGAGTGCAGAGTAACAGGAGAAAGGGTCAGAGGATTTATCGTGTACAGTACAAACGTTTATTAAATGGACTCTTAATAAAGTCATTTATTAAGTTCCTCTCTGACCGGTCTCTCAGACTTTACCGTTTCATTCTGAGTCACGTGCCATCTCCCAAGCCCAATAATTCACACAGCAGGAGTCCAGCTTACTGACCAATTGCTTCTTTCTCTCACTCTGCAGCCACTCTTTCCAGAAAAGATCCACACTTTTACTCTGCAGATGATCACTAACACCTGTCCAGCTTTTCAGTCTACCATTTTTTTATCTAATGGCTTCTGAAGCTGTCTGGTGGATGGATTTGGGTCCAGCAGCCTGAGATGGAATCCCAGTTCCAGCTGTTAACTAGCTGTGTATCTAAAGCCACTCTCATTTTTCTCACTGGAAAACGTAGAAAACAACACTGTCTACTTCAGTGTCCGACTGTTGAGAGAGATTAAATAGGGCAGCTCGTGTAAAATGCTTACAGTGGTTCTTGACACATACTAATTGCTCCATGAGAGCTGGCATCATGACAGTTAACAATCACCACAATCATATTTTGTCATGATGAACTCAAAGAAGAAAAGCCACAACTATGGTCTAAAACTGGTCTACCCAATCTTTCTTTGGAGAGTGGGAACTACTGTATAAGTCCTTTTCCATCTAAAAAAATAAGCAGAATACTTTCTAGAGCCAACCCACTTCCCAATCTTTTGTACTGAGTATCAACTTTGGTCCTATTATGGGCTTATCATTGAAATAACCATAAAGAAGACAACAAACTCCTGGAAAGTGGACATGGCCCTGGAGAAGTTTGCAATACACTACATTTCTAAACTAGCAGGATGGGATCTTGGCTACTATGACATTCACACTCAGATTTCATCATGTCCATCTTTGGTTACTGCCAAATATTACAGGGAAAGGCATTTTTTGCTGCCACATTTACTATCATTTCTGATATTTGGGGCTGAAATCCAGAGTGACTCTGCCTTGCTTGTTCCATCTCCTTATTGAATCTATAGAAAACTCAAACAGCTATGGAGTAAGATTCTGAAAGCACAGCATGGAGAGTCAGCACCATGTGCCTTTGTACTCAGATGCTATAGCAGTCATGGCCCCTCTTTCCAGCCCTGCAAGAGATGTATGCATAAAAATTCCCATTGTCTATGATCCTCATTACACTTGACACAACATGGATGCATATTGTTCCCTCAGGTGAGCACATTTTAAAAAGGAGTTCAGAAATAGTAAGCTCTCCACGTGCTAACTGTCAGCCTCAGATCTTATAAACTCTAAATATTCAATTCAATATTTCAAAAATATTCAATTTTTACAAAAAGTTATGAGATAAGCACTGTCATGATCCCCACTGAATGAGGGAAGAAATTGAGGCTCAGAGTGGTGACCTGGTTTGTCAATTTTACACCAGTGATAATCAGTATCTCTGAGACTGAATTCAGCAGTCTGGCTATAGAACTCTCAACATTAATAACTACACTGGACTGTGATTCTGGACTAGGACTAAGATACTCTGGACTCTTCCCATATCTACGTTTGGCAGAAAGTCCCTGACCATTTCTAATCCTTAGCTCCTCATCAGTTAAAAAGAGGAATTTCTGTTTCACAAGATCATTGTCAGGATCAAATAAGGTAATGAGTGTGAAACCTATATATGAATCAGGGAATGTTGTCGAAGCATCCAGGACTATGTTTATTATTACCGTGATGTCTGATTGTTTATTACTGTCCGATCTTGTCTGATCTTTTATTGCCTCTTACTTTCTGGTTTTTTCTAAAAAGCCCCTTAACTTTCAGTACTATTCTACTTGGCTCACCAGGACTCAAACAATAATAATAAAAACTTCTAGCATTCAGTGTTGATTGAGTTGCTACTCTGTACCCTACACTGTGTGAAAGCTATGCACCATTATATCACTTACTACTAAGAATAACTACTTTACTGAGCTGCTGTTAATTTTATTTTAAAATGAGAATGAGGCTCAGAGATGTGGCCCAAGGTCAGCCAGCTGTGAAGAGGTCCAGCTGAGATTTAAAGCAATATTCATCTGATGAAAACGCTAGAGCTTCTGATTGCTTCCGGATGGCTCTCAAACTGTGGCATGTAAAAGAATCCCCCAAACAGCTGCTTTCAGTGCTCCTGTTCTCCGGCCTTTGTGATGGAGTCACTGGGGTTGCGGGGGGAGGGGGGTTGTAGTGTCAGAATCTATTTTTTTTTTAATAATTAATGGATTTTATCTTTTAGAGTTTTAGGTTTTCCAAACATTAAGCAGGAAATACATGAAATTCCCGTGTACCTTTTTTCTAGTGCCCCCTTCCTGTTGTCCTCAGCAACATCTTGCATTAGGGCCATGTGTTTGCTACACTGATTATTGATGAGCCAATAAAACATTACGTTTACTAACGCCCACTGTTTAGATAGGACTGGTGGCCTAAGTAAGGGAAAGAAAGATTGCTCAGGCCTTAGGAGGATAAAGCACCTGTCTGCAAACCAAGATGAGTGACCTTGTCAGAAACAAAACTCTACTGCCACCTTTGTCTGGAACTTCCAGCTTCTGGAATTGGGAGAAAATAAATGTCTCTCATTTAACCCATGTCACTGTGATATTTTGTTGTGGCATCCCAAGCCCACTAACAAGCCCCAACACTGTATGTACTCTGAGCACTCACTACCTTCCAGGTCTGTGATCTCACAGCACTGCCACTACCAAGATATTGTCAGGAATTTGGAATCCGGGGTCTCTTTCAGACCTCCTAGACTACTATCCTCCTCTTAAGAACATTCTCAAGTGATTCCAGGAATGCAGATGAACACCTGAGAAGCACTGCTCAAGCCTGTGCTGTGTTTACCTGCGGCTCCCTTGGAGCCACACAGAGCCCTGGGGCAGGAGAGGAGACTGCAGTCGTAATCACAGTCAATTCCCTGCACTTTACAGTCATGAAGTAAACCTGTTTGCCTCTTGTCTCAGCCCCTACTCAAACGAATGGAACTGTTTATTTTCTCATTAGGTTTCACGCAGCGAATATCCACAACATTGATGGTTTTGACTCTGCCTGCAAATTTCTTAGTGATTCTTGATCTCTCAGCATTATACTAATCAGGCAAAGTAATCTACATTGAGATCCTCATGTGAAAGGGAATATTAATATGCCATTATAAGACAAAAGTGAGGTAAATGTTTTAGGATAGCATAGACAATTTTTACCTTCTTGCAGGATTTTTATATTCAGTACCCAATTTGATCTTTACAACTCTGAAAGGTAGACAGGTCAGATTTTATTTTTCTCCATTTTGTGGATGAAGAAACTAAACCCTATGGAGATTGAATGACTTACTTGAATTTTCATAAGGCACGTAAAATGCAACCAGGTCAGGAACCTTCATCATCTGACATCTTTCAGCGCTTGCTTCTATAAGTCTGCCAAGTTTATATAAGCTGGAGTACTGCCAAATGAACTGTAATTCTCTAAGTACCAAATTTGAAATCTGGCTTGCAACTTTGTCCTGTAGGGTAAGTCCATATTAAAAATGTAAAGTTATTATCTCACTCAGCTGCATTTCCCCTGACTTGTGAACTTTAGGAAATCCATGGGCTCCATTCTCTATGTGGCAGGAAAGGTGATTAGGGGATTTGCTTCAGAATGGAAATTTAGTTTACTTCGCCAGACAGCTATGCAAAAAAAAAAAAAAAAAATTAAAGCTAATATCATTAGTGAAGTTAGTGCTCAAGATGTTTTGCCTACAGTTCATATCTCTAGGTTGTTTATTAAATTCCAAATCAGTTTATGCCTTTTATCTTTGTGTTTTCTTTAATTACTCATTGTAGTACATGAAAGCTAAAAATAGATTATTGGGAAGTATCTTCTAGTTCATCAACAGTTTGAATGAAAATGTAAAAATGATTTTGACTAAGTGAATCTGTTTCTAGAGTTTTCTTTTTTAAAAAAGTTGGATATAGCTGAGAACTAGTTTAATCACTTGTTTTCTTTAAATATTATACCCAAAGAGATCAAGTTCTTAAAAAGATAAAAGACATATGCATGTCTTTATATGTGTGTAGTTGAAAGTACTATGTTAAATTGCTGACTAAAAAGTTATTTAGCATATTTGAGATTTTTCATAAGATTAACACTTTGGGGAAAATAGGTTTAATTTCTATTGCTGTAAATGCTATCAGTATAATCAATGTTCTTTATAAAAATTAGAAGTATTATAGGGAGATCAACAGCCTGTTTCTTCAGATTAATCTTAAAAAAATAAGCTACTGTCTAACCTGGATAATCCAAAACTAAGTTTGACAGTCTGTCAGAACTGAATAGTGAAACTGCCGTGGACATTTGTCAAAACAGATGAAGAACTTGATGTTCAAGTTCAGGTGTCATTTAACTACTTGTCAACAAATGAACAAGAAAAAAGAGAAAGAAGATTGAGAGCCTCCCAAACCCCCATCCAGTTAGGTTTTCAAAAGTCTAGAACTTTCTAGATGCTTAATGTTGACATACAGCTCAAAGGATGAAAACCTAACTATGCTGGGGTGGGGAGTGCCTATACTATAAGCAATTTAGATACAGGGAGATTTGGATAAGTGAATGAAAAGTACATTTTTAATCAGGGACAGGCTCAAGTAGCAGTGAGAACTCACAGACAGGGGTAGAAGAGGGAGTAGAAATGAAAGGTAAGACCATAAAGCATAGGGATTTCAGGATAACAACATCATCTGACTTGAAAGTTATGATGGTTTAGTTTGACTGTCAACTTGATTACCTTGAGGGATGTTCAGAGATTGGTAAAGCACACGTCTGTCTGCACCTGGGTGGTTCACGGAGCATGACATTTGGAGACTACGTCTAGTCCCTGGCCCCTTCCTCTCTGACGCTCCCCTAAACTCTGCTTCCTGGCCACTATGAAATGGGCAGCTTTGCTCTAGCACTCCCATTCACCATGATGTTCCTGCCTTGGAGCCATCCAACCATGGACTGAAATCTCTAACACTGTGAACCAAATAATCCATTTTGGGGGCTGGGGATTTAGCTCAG
>NW_004955480.1:2788602-2792821 GCF_000276665.1 Chinchilla lanigera | reverse complement strand
ATGTTATTGTGAAAGGTATGGTTTCCTTAATTTCTCTCTCAGTCTAGTTTTTGTTTTAATATTTAGATCTTTGATTCATTTTGACTTTAGCTTAGTGCATGGTAATAGACATGGGTCTAGTTTTAGTCTTTGGCATATAGACAGCCAGTTTTTCCAGCACCTTTTATTAAGGAGGCTATCTTTCTTCCAGTGAACATATTTGACCCCTTTGTCAAAGATAAGGTGGCTGCATATGTTTGCATCTGTGTCTGCATCTTCTAATCTGTCCCACTCATCCTCAAGTGAAAGATTCCTTTTATTGCCTCTTAGTAATAGGAATATACGGATGAATAAAACAGCATGACTACATAAATAGCCATAAGATTGATAAGGTAATGATAGATTACTTTTGATATTATCAACCCAGCATTCTCAGGAGATGAAAGTTTAGCACATTTAAAACTGCTATAGAGGAATATATTGATGTAAATGCACAAGTACATAAGCAAAATCACTAATCTCTGAAACTTGATTTCTTCATCTGTAAACAGGAGCTATACTTATCAGTGATACCTCAAGAAGTTTTAAGTTTTCCTTCAACAGGTACCAAACCTAGCCCTGTAGAGGAAGGATGAGATGGGGGAAAAACAATACCTGTCTTCACTGAGCTTGTGGTCTAGCAGTAGATCCACAGTAGTAAGAAATGGCACTAAGAATGCTTTCCTACCACACTCACTGGGCACTGTGTATCTAATTCCCAGAGCACTGTAGTGTGCCTATCAGCTATGTTTGCCATTAAGAAGCTTCCTGTAAACTTAGTGGCTTGCCATAGCAATCACTTATTTAGCTCACGATTCTGTAGTCTGCCAATTTAGGCTGTGCTCAGCTGGACTGATTCTTGCATCTGTAGTCAGCTGCTGATAAGACAGTCATCTCACATGTTATGCAGGTGGTTTGAGTAATGAGGACAGCAGGCCCATGGCCCCCTCCTCATCCATCAGATTGGCCAATAGTGTTTGCAGAGTTCTTACCAGCAGCAAGAGAATAGGTATCTACTACAATTCTTTTCACCCTGTTTGTGTACATTTTCTATAGTCCCATTGGACGTAGCAAAGCCTAGGACCAGCCAAGATTCAAGGGGGAAAATAGCCTAATTTCAGTGGGAGAAATTACAATGTCATATTACAAAACGTTGTGTTATAGTATGTCTGCATCTGCTAAAATATACATGTTGCAATCCTAACACCAAAGGTGATAGTACAAGGAGGTGGGCCCACAATGAGCTGATTAGGTCATAAGGACAGAAACTGGATGTGCCACTAGAAAAGAGACTTCAGAGTGTGAGCTCCTCCCTTCTTCCATGTTAGCATGCAGCTACAAGTTGCCATCTGTGAACTAAAAAACAGCCCCTCTTCAGACACGAAACATGCTGCTCCTTTGATCTTGATCTTTGTAGGTTCCATAGCAGTGGTAAACAAATTTCTATTGCTTAATAGTTACATAGTTTAAGATCTTTTATTATATTGGTAGCAGTGTAAATGCATTAAAACAGAGTAGATACAAAAAAGAGAAAGAATTATGACCTTCTCTTAAGCTACTCTAGGGAAGTACTGTTTGACTCTAGTAAGGCACAGTGAGGTTAAAAGACAATGTCCCAAGCCTATTAAGCTAGTAAGTGACAGAGCTAAGATTCAAACTAGGCAATCTGACTCTACAGCCAATAAACTTACCAGTTACACTATGTTACAAATGATTGTGTGCTTTGGGTACAATTACAAGGGGTCCTTAACCTTGTATTGGGTAATATAATGGGAAATTTTCATAGGTAAATTAATGTCAGTTCCAGATCCTAGTGGTCAAAAATGTGTCAACTACTAGACAGGAGATAAAGGTAGGAACATCATTATAAAACATATCACATATGCAAAGTACTAGAGATTGGGAAAGTACATGGTGCACTGAGAGACTATGGCTCATTCATGGAGCCGCATCAAGAGCTTAGCTCTCTGGCAAGAGAGGTAGACTTTGAGACTTTGGCCAGACTGCCAAGGTCTGACAACCAAGCTGTGGGGTTAGACTTTGATTATCAACATGAGCAGCCTATTGGAAGATTTCTCTTCAAGGAATAACAGGTTCAGGCTCTGGTTCTAGATTTTTTACACTAGCAATCATAAAAAGAAAGAATCAAATCAGACAGCAGTGCAAAGAGTCATTTGCAGAGGTTTTAGTGTATCAAATAATATCAATGAGTTGAGCTAGGATAGCATCAGGAAACTAAGATGTGTTATGTGCATGTACCAACCCCTCATAATAAGTGTGAACATTATGCATAACAAATGTATTCATAAAAACTGAAGTCAGTAGACACACCCTGGGAAGGTATTTGAAGACAAGACATGACGCCTAGTAAATGTGGTGATGAAGGAGTCAGGATGGTACCCAGGCTCTTGTTCAAGTGACATTTGCATCATGGCACTGTTCTATGAACCAGAGTTCACAGGAGGAAGACTTTTCAACAGATTTTCAAGTACAAATTAATGTATCTAACCACGAGGTAGCAAAAAATCTGGAGTTCCAGAGAGACTTGAGAAAGTGGGAGGTTGTTAATATATTAAAAAAGATTACCCAGAGATAATACATGGAATTATATCAATAACATGTTACATTTACTGGTCATTCTGTACTGGGCAGGGATGTTTCCAGAGATCTCAATGTTGGGCCAGTTTCACTGCATCATCCCCTCCCAGATTAATGGATGTGGGACAGAGGCAGTGGATTATAGTTAGCTACACCCAAGCTACATCAATGAAAAGTCTCTAACTAACAAGATCTCTATAGTGTCTAACGAGATGTCTATATTAGCAACAAAGTCTTACAACAAAATTCAGCACAAAACAAATAAGCAAACAAACAGTACAAACCTGAGAAGATAAGGCAACAAAATGCCTCCCCAACTTCCAACCCCTATAGACAATCCAGAGGGCATTGAGGAGAGAATAGTACAAGCCACACACCTGAATTATTCCAGAGGATAACGGAGGAGTTTAGAAAGCAGATCAAAGAGGCAGTCAAGGGATCACAGAAGATATAACCAAAGAGATAATAGAGGGATCCAGGAGCTTTAAGGAGACACTAATCAAAAGCTAGCTGAGCTGAACAAAATGATACAAAACATGAATGATCAGGTTAGAGGGGTATTAATGTCCATGAAAAGATTTCAAACAAATCCAGGAGATCAACAATAGTATTAGAAGTATGAGTAACAGAAGCAAACAATGTACAGATAGAATTTCAGAACTAGAGACAGGAATGCCTTCTTTAAAGCTCAAAGACACCTTAAAGCAAAAAAAAAGACTGAGAAACAATTTTTTTTTGTTTTTTTTCTGGTACTGGGAATCAAACTCATGACCTTGCGCTTGCCAGGCAGGCGCTGTGCCGCTGAGCTAAATCCCCAGCCCTGAGGAATAATTTTTTAAAGACTTTATACTATTTATTTTTTTAAGCATTAACTATTCCTTTTAATAAGCCAATAGAAACCAGTAGTAAAATTACTGAGATGTATATACATACATGTTTCCCTTTCCTTTGTTTGTTCTTTCTTTTTGAAGTATTTCTTTTCCTTTTGCAATATCTATTGCATCTTTTTGAATTGTATTTACTCTTTCAGGTTCTTACACTGGGGAGACAATATAACGTTTACACTTGTGGGTCTGATTTATTTCACTTATGAGTATGGTCTCTAGTCATATCCATTTACCTATAAAAGCCTCGAGTTTATCATGCTTTGTAGCTGAGTAATACTCCATTGTATAAAAACATCATATCTTTTTTTATCTGTTCCTCAGTTGATGGGCATTTAGGTTGTTGTTTCCAAGATTTAGCTATTACAAATTGTGTTGCTATAAACATGGGTTCACATGTATTGTTGTGATATAATATTTTCAGTTCTTCTGGAAAAATACTCAGAAAGGGAATAGCTGAGTTGAATGGGACCTCTAATCCTACTTTTCTGAGGAACCTCCACTGATTTCCACAGTGGTTGTACCAGTCTGCACAACCACCAACAGTGGAGAAGAGTTCCTTTGTCCTCACAACCCCTCCAGGATTTGTTATTAGTTGATTTCAGGATGATAGCCATTCTATCTGGGGTGAGATGGCATCTTAATTTTGGTTTTTTTGTTGTTGTTATTGTTGTTGTTTTTTCCAGTACCGGGGGTTGAACTCATGACCTTGCGCTTGC
>NW_004955480.1:2787412-2788211 GCF_000276665.1 Chinchilla lanigera | reverse complement strand
TATATATATATATATATTTACTTTTCTTTTCCCTTCTTTCTTTTCTACTTTCCCCTGCCCTGGTTTCTCTTTTCTTTTAAACAGTTTCTTCCAATTTCCTAATACCTATTGCAAAGTTTAGAACTTATTTATTCCTTCAGCTTCTTACCCTAGGGAGACAATATGATGTTTACACGTGTGAGACTGATTTATTTCACTAATAAGTGTGGTCTCAAGTTACATCCATTTACTTATAAAAATCTCAAGTTTATCCTTCTTTATAGCTGAGTAGCAGTCCATTGTGTAAAAAGACCACATCTTTTCTATCCATTCCTCAGGTAATGGGCATTTGAATTGTTTCCAAGATTTAGCTATTAAAAATTGTTCTGCTATAAACATGGCTGCACATATATTGCTGTGATATGATGTTTTTATTCTTCTGGGAAGATACCCATAAGGGGAATAGTTGAGTCAAAAGGGACAGCTAATCTCAGCTTTTTGAGGAATCTCAACTGATTTCCACAGTGATTGTACCAGTCTACTCTCTCACTAACAGTGGAAAAGTATTCCTTTTTCTCCACAGCTCCGCCAGCATTTGTTATTAGTTGATTTCTTGATGATAGCCATTCCTTCTGGGGTGAGGTGGAATCTCAGTGTTGTTTTAATTTGCATCTCTCAAATGACCAATGATGTTGAACATTTTTCCATATATTTATTTGTTATCTATATTTATTTTTCTGAGAAGTGCATATTCATCTCAGATGCCCATTTTGGCTTCGGTCTTTAAATTTGGGAGTCTGATTTTTTTCAATTCTTTGTA
>NW_004955480.1:2779503-2781617 GCF_000276665.1 Chinchilla lanigera | reverse complement strand
AACCTGATGTTTTTTTCAATTGTTTATATATTCTAGATAGAAGTCCTTTGTCTGCAGGATAGCCAGCTAAAATTTTTTCCCAATTTGTGGATTTTCTTTTCACTCTGTGATTTCTTTTAATGTGCAAAAACTTTTTAATAGGATGAGATCTCAGTTGTTGATTCTTTGAAGTATTTCCTGGGCAGTTTGGTTTTTCTTTATGAACTCTCTGCTTACTCCTGTCTTCAGGGTATCTACCTACTTTCTCTTCCAGTACATTTAGTGTTTCTGTTTTAATATTTACATCTTTAATCCGTTCCAAGTTTAGTTTAGTGCATAGTGATAGACATGGGTCTAGTTTTGTTTTCCAGCATGTGGAGAGCTAGTTTTTCCAACACCATTTATTACAGTGTGTTTCTTACAGTGAACATGTTTGGCTCCTTTGTCAAAGACAGGTTAGCTGAGTGCATTTGTAGTTGTGTCTGCATCTTCTAATCTGTTCCACTGATTCTCAGGTAAGGTTTTTTTCCAGTACCATGTTCATTTTATCACAGTATCTTTGTAGTATAATTTTAAATCAGGGATTGTGATGCCTCCTGCCTTGCTTTTGTTGGTTAGGATTGCCTTTGCTATTTTAGGTCTTTTTTGGTTGCAAATAAATTTTAGGAATGTTGTCTCTACATCTGTGATATATGCTAATGGTATTTTGTTCAAGATTTCATTAAATCTGTACCACAGTTTTGGGATTATGGCCATTTTCAAAATGTTGGTTCTTCTTATCTGTGAGCAAGGAATATCTTTCCATTTTCTGAGATCCTCTTTGACCCCTTTTTCTGAATATTGTAATTTTCAGTATATAGTTCTTTTACTTCCTTTGTTAGATTGATTGCTAAGAATTTGTCTTTATTGGATGCTATTGTGAAGAGTGTGGTTTCCCTAATTTTTGTCTCAGTGAATTTGCTGTTTGTGTACAGAAATGCTATTGATTTTTGAGTGTTGACTTTGTATCCTGCTATGCTACTGAATTTGTATGTTAATTATAGGAGTCTTTTGGTGGAGTTTTGGGAGTTTTCCATGTAGAGTTTCTTCTAGTTAATAATATCCCTTAGTTATTGAGGGCTGATCAGGTCAAATGTATGGTGAAGGCTAAATAAAACGAGGCAAATGGAATGATTCCAAGGTTCCAGAAGGATCAAAGCCCTTTCACAGAATTTGAGATGCTGTCATGGCTATGACCATGACCTGCTCTGGGTAGCCTTTATTTAGTTAGTTATCAAAAGAAGGAAGGGGAGTACTCTAGAACCAGGGAAGGACTTCTGCAAGTAAGGTATTAAATTAATCCACCCAGGAGTGAGATGCCTGAGGCTATAGTCTTTATCTAGTTGAGATCAGTTCCAGGTGTCCTTGGCTATGATTTTGTCTTACCCTTTGAGGCTTTCCCACTTCATCTTACATTACAGGCCTTAGGAGGGATTAGTGACTCACAGAGGTTCACTTACTACAAGCCTACCACCCATCTCCAGAGAAGGAGCCAAGGCTTTGGTCATACAAGTAAACATGAAGTCAATTGGTTACTTTAAATCCTACTCAGGGCTGATTCAGAGTGGTCTCTATCAGAGTATCATACTGTCTGTGAATAATGATAATTTTACTTCTTCCTTTCCTATTCTTATTTCCTTTATTTCTCCCGCTTGTCTAATTGCTCTGGCAAAAGTTTCCAGAACTGTGTTATAGAGGGGTGGTAATAGTGGACATCCTTGTCTTGTTTCTGATTTTAGAGTGAAAGCTTTCCGTTTTTGTCCATTTAGTAGGATGTTGGTGTTGATCTGCCATAGATGGCTTTAATCAGATTGATATAAATATCATCTATTCTGATTTGCTGTAGTACTTTTATCATGAATAAGTGTTGGAATTTATCAAAATCTTTTCCTGCATCTATTGAGATGATCATGTGGCTTCTGTCTTTTGCTCTGCTGATATGTGTATTACATTGATTGATTTGCATATACTGAACTATCCCTCCACCTCCAGGATGAATCCCATTTGGTCATGATGCATAATCTGTTTGATGATTTGCTACATTCTGTTTGCTACTATTTTACTGAATATTTTTGCCTCTGTGTTCATTAAGGACA
>NW_004955480.1:2777385-2778326 GCF_000276665.1 Chinchilla lanigera | reverse complement strand
ACATAGGTGCACATATATCACTGTAATATGATGTTTTAAGATCTTCTGGGAAAATATCCAGAAGGGTAACAGCCAGGTTGAATGGGATCATTAGACCTAGTTTGCTGAGGAATCTCCAAACTGATTTCCACCGTGGTTTCACCAGTCTACATTCCCATCAGCAGTGGAGAAGATTTCCTTTTTCTCCACAGCCTCGCCAGCATTTGTTATTGGTTGATTTCTTAATGATAGCCATTCTTAGTGGGGGGAGATGAATCTCAATGTTGTTTGAATTTTCATTTCTCAAATGACTAGTGAGGTTGAATATTTTCTCTTGTATTTATTTGCCATTTGTATTTCTTTACCTGAGACGTGTATTCATCTCAGTTGCCCATTTTTCAATTGGGTCTTTAAATTGGGTGACTGATGTTTTTTTAATTCTTTGTATGGTCTAGGTAGAACACCTCTGTCCAAGGGACAGTCAGTTCAAATTTTTTTGCAATTTGTGGGTTTTCCTTTTTCCTCTGCTGGTGATTTCTTGAGATGTGCAGAAACTTTTCAGTAGGATGAGATCCCAGTTGTTGATTCTTTGAGGTATTTCACGTGCAGTTTGGTTTTTGGTCATGAGCTCTCTGCTTACCCCTATGTCTTCAAGATTTTTAGCTACTTTCTATTACAAGAAATTTAGTTTCCCAGCTTTAATATGGAGATCTGTGATCCATTTTCACTTTATTTTGGTGCATGATTATAGACTTGGGTCTATTTTCAGTCTTTGGCAGGTGGCAAGCCAATTTTTCCAGCACCATTTATTAAAGAGGCTACCTTTCTTCCAGTGAGTTTGTTTGACCCCTTTGTCAAAGATTAGGTGGCTGAGTGTGTTTGTGGTCATAGCTGTTTCTTCCAGTCTGTTCCATTGATCCCCTGATCTGATTTTTAGCCAGTACCATGTTCATTTCAATACA
>NW_004955480.1:2720383-2775044 GCF_000276665.1 Chinchilla lanigera | reverse complement strand
TATTTCTTCTCTAGATGTGCTGAGAATTCTTTCACTATTATTGTCATTTCATTTTTTGCCTGAGAGATTATCTCTGATCTGATCTCTTCTATGGCCTGATGGAGTTGTTTTTTTACTTCCATTTCAATCATTTCAGCCATTTCAGGTGTGTGTTTACCAAGTTCTCCTATGTCAATGTCTCCTGTACTTGTTCTGGGTATGGTGGAGTTCTGAGATTGCATTTTTGTCCTTTGTCTTGTCCTGTTTTATGCTGGAGGCAGAGCGTCCAGTTTCCCTCTTCCCTGGGAACTCAGCAAAGGTCACAAGCATCCCTAGTTATTCCCATGGTCAGACTTACCCCTAGTGGCCTCCAAGATGGGCTGCTCACTCTGGGGTCTGTTGGTGCTTGGCAGAGTGTACCTAGTTCTCCCAGGTCAGACATGAACTGTGATGTCTATGGATCAAAAACCACCTGCTCAGGTGTCCCCAGTCAGCTCAGGGCACACATATGACCCAGAAGTGGGCTGCACTGGTGGCATGATCATGAACCACTTGGTCCTGTGTCCCCAGACAGTTCAGGGCACAAGCAGAGCCTAGACATGAACTACAGGGTCAGCAGTATGGGAACACCTGATTCAGTATCTCCAGGCAGCTCAGAGTGCATGCAGGAGCTAGACAGTGGTGATCATGAGCTGCCTGTTTCTGTATCCTCCAGGAGGTCAGAGGGGGCGCAAAACCCTTAGAGGCAAAACTGCAGTGTCAGCAGTTCTTAGACTGCCTGCTCTAGTACCTCAACTGGTGCAGGACATGCACAGGGAGGGCCCACATGTGAAGCCTGTGTTAGCAGATCATGGACCTTCTGAGTCAGGATCCCCTGTCTGCACTGGGTGCTTGGAGGGCGGAGACTCAGGTTGTAATGGAGGCAGGGTTTTGGGTTGCCTGGTTTGCCTCCAGGAAGTAGATGGGAAATACCTGGCTCTCTCAGCATTCAGTTATGAACTGTGATGTCAGCAGATCATGGACCATCTGATTCTATGTCTCCAGGTAGCTCAGGGAACACACAGGAGCCAGACACAGGTTGTACTGGTGGTGGTCACAGACTGCCTGTGTCTGTGACCTCCATTTGGTCAGGGCACTAGTAAAGCCCAGACACAAACTGCGATGCCAGCTGTTTGTGGACCACCAGCTCTAATACCTCAGGCAGTGCAGGGCATGCACAGGGAGGGCTCAAATGCAAACCCCGGTGTTAGCAGTTCATGGGCCTTCTGAGTCAGGATCTCCTCTCTGCACTGGTTGCACAGAGGGTGGAGACTCACCTGGGCTTTGCTCTTGACTTGGTCTTCTTTTTCTAGAAGCTTGAGGTGCAGCATTAGCCTATTTATTTGCTCTCCTATTTTCGTGATGTGAGGGTTCACCTCTGAGGACAACTTTCATTGCACCCCACAGATTCTGGTAATTTTATTTGAATTTTTGTTTGATTGTTGATATTGTTTAATTTCTTCTTTAATTCCATCTGTGACCCATTGGTTGTTCATGAGGGTGTTATTTAATTTCCATATGTTTATGGAGTTTTTGTGGTTTATTTTGTCATTAATTTCCAATTTCATTGCACTATGATAGGATAATATGCATGGAATAATTTGCATTCCTTTGCATTTACTTAAGTATGTTCTATAGGCTAGTAAATGGTCTGTTTTAGAGACTGTCCTGTGTCCAACTGAGAAGAATGTTTATTCTGATGTTGTTGAGTGGAATACTTTGTAAACATCTACTAAGCCCATTTGTTCACAATTTTGCTTCAGTTCTGCTATTTCTTTACTGATTTCTTTGTCTAGTTGATCAATCTCTTCGTTAATGGGGTGTTAAATTCCCCCATTACAATTGTGCTACTGTTTATTTGGGAGGTTCTCTTTCCTTTTTTTAAAACTGTAATTTGAAAAGAATAAAATTTGTCTTTCATAGTTTTGTTCTCCCCTATTTGGTGCATACATATTTATGATTGTTATCTCTTCCTCTTGCAGTTTTCCCATAGCAAGTATGTAGTGACTTTCTGTATCTCATTTGATCATTCTTGGTTTAAAGTTCACATTGTCTGGGAACAGAATAGCTACACCTTCTTTTTCCTGCATTCATGTAACATGGAGTATTGTTTTCCATCCTTTGATTTTCAGTCTACAAATTTCCTTTTGAGTTAAATGTGTTTCTTGTATACAGGATATAATTGAATTTTGTTTCTTGATCCACTCTGCCAGACTGTTTCTTTTAATTGGTGAATTGACACCATATACACTGATGGTTATAACTGATATGTATTGGCTTATCTTTGTCATGTTATTTTCTGGTTGTTGGTTCCCTATTTTTTCCTTATGTTTTATTGTTTGTCCTGCTTGGTTCTTCCATTCTGTTGTTGTTCTTGGAATTGTGGTCATTTTTATCTCTTTGTAGAATATCTTTCAGTACTCTTTGTAGGGTTGGTTTGGTGGTCTTGAATTTCTTCAGTTGTTCTTTGTCATAGAAGTATCTTACTTCTCCGATTAATTTTGAAAGAGAGTTTTTCAGGGTACATCAGTCAGGGTTGGAAGTTGTTTTCTTTCAGGACCTGAAATTCTTCACTCCAAGCTCTTTTTGACTTGATGGTTTGTGTTGAGAAATCTGCTATGATTCTGATGGGCTTTTCTTTATAGGTGATCTGTTTCTTTTCTCTAACAGCTTTTAATATTCTGTTCTTGTGCCAAATTTCTGGGATCTTGATTATTATATGTCTGGTGTAGATTTATTTTGGTTATGGATAATTGGAGTTCTATATGCCTCACTTAATGTATATCACATTCTTTTTCCATGGGAAATTTTCTGCTATTACTTCCAAAAATAGTTTTTTTATGTCATTTGTGTTGACTCCTGCTTTTTTATTGACATCAGTCATATATTGTTCATCTTTGCCTCATCTTTAAGCTGTTGAATTGTTATTTCCTGGTTCCTTGTTACTTTTAAGAGATCTTTCCTTTCGTGGTCGGGAGCTTCAACAGTGTCTTGAAGGTCTGAAACTCTATCTTCAGTTTTGTTCAAGCAGTTTTACCAGCTTTCAGTGGAATTTTAATTTCCTGAATATCTCTTTGAATCTGTTTTACGCACTTGAGTTCTTTCCTATAATGTTCAAGATTTCCATCATTTTTCTATGCTCCTCTATATTTTATCTATGTCTTCTTTAGATAATCTGAGCCATTCTTTCATTATGGTTGTCATTTCTTTTTTACCTGACAGATTATTTCTGATCTGATTTCCTCTATAGCTTCTTGGAATTTTTTCTTTACTTCAGTTGCTATCATTTCAGATATTTCAGGTGTGTGGCTTGGAATTTATTCTATGTTGATGTCTCCTGGACTTCTTCTGGTTGGCTGGAGGTGTGAGGTTTCATTTTGCTCCTTCATCTTGACATTTTCTTGGTTTCTTAAGCGAAGCAGGTTGCTAGTTCCCAGGGGCTTCCCTCACTGGCTGCCCTTCCTGCAGTGTAGGGGGATGGGCTAGGCCCTGGGTTCCTCTGGACCCACTGGTTTCTGAATCCCAGTTGCCTTTCATGCTGGCTGCCCTGGGTTCTTCTGGCAGAGCATGTTGCTGGTTCCCAGGTGTTTCTCACACTGGCTGCCCTCCTGAGGTGTAGGAAGATGGGTCAGGCCCAGAGTTCCTCTGGCCCAGTCAAAGGTGCTTCCTGCACTGGCTGCCCTTCCCACAGTATAGGGGTCCTGTTATACTATTTAACTATTTTAACTTTCACAACAATACAATGATATAAAAGTTACGGTACCCAATTCACACATGAGAAAATTAAGATATACAGTTACAAGTAGTAGAGCCAGTATTAACTCAGTCCTCTGTAATCTGGTTCTAGAAGCCATGCTACTACTCATGGAGTCACAGAATGAAGAGATTATAGTGCAAGAGTCTGTACATGATAGTACTCAGTATGGTTTAACATAGTAGTTGAGGAGGAGAATTACCATGATTGGATGACCAAGCCAATCTTGAAAAATACAGGTCCACAGTAAATGTGGGGAGTATCATGGTGAGGTAAATGTGAAAAATGTGTAAGTCATTAGCCAAAGTCACAAAAGGAAGCACACCACTAAAGCTAATGCAAATTGACTCTGTCAATTGAAAATAAACTAAGCTGACACTTTCTAATACTATCCCACCCCACCCACCACTCTTACCAAAGATAAGCATCTTGCCCTGCTCCATTGAAGAAACAGAACTGAAAACAAGAATGCAGCTGATTTTCAGATGAGTTGTATTAGAATTCTGGCTAGTCCTGTCCCATGGAAACCAAGAAAAGACAATTTTCTAGGGAGTCAGAGGATATAGCAATTAAAGTTAACAAAATGTCAAGTACACTGAGAACTGAAATAACTATTGATTTCATTTAGGAGCAAGGAGATCATTAATTATCTTTTCCCGAGGATTAACAGGAAATTCTTTGTTCACATACTTAAGATTGCTCTGCAAAAGCCAACATCATTTTATCTTGCAAGCTAAAGTTCTACATGATTGATGTTTCAAGATAATAATAAGAACTATCATGTTTGAGTACTTACATATACCAAGTTTTCTAATTGGCACACTTTATTATTTTAACACCTCCAAGGTTTCAGATTTCCTTTCCATTTCACAATGAAAGATACCCAGATTTACAGTGGTTATCTGAGATTATAAGTCTGATTCCTGACAAAACCAACATGGAGAAAAAAACTCACACAGTTCACAGACATTCTATTTTCATACAATGTGCAAAACCCCTCTGCATTTCTATGACAAAAGCAAATAGGAATGTCATAAATTGTATCTGGTGATTCAAGGATCTCGTTTTAGTAAATTGTTCCAACATTGCTGTCACAATTTCAGCAGGTATTTTAGAGCATAGAAATTGCAGCATCTTCTGTCTTTGCTTGTAGAAATGTTCTATTATGTGATAAAAGAGTCAAAGGCCAAAAACAGGATAGAAATGCAGGGTGCTTCTGTCTTATTCCTTTTTTTTTTTCCTGGAGAAAGGAAGGCTGGACGCAGGGTGGGCATGCCTCTTGCCTGTGATTTCTTTGCCATAGGCTGGTGACTGAGACCTGCAATATGCCATAGGGCCTGCTCAACTGTCCAAATTTAGTCCCCAGTCTAAACCTACTCCAACAGAGAAGTTCATTTGCCCTGCTAAATCAGAGACTAAGAAAATCCTTCAAAAAGGAGTTCTGAAATGGATGTTATCAACTGGAGTCCTGGACATCTTTTGACCTTAAGATCACTTTTATCTGATGGCTGCCTTTTTATCCAATTTCTGTACCTGCTAGTTTGGGCATTTTGATGACCTTTGAATGTCAGAAGGTATACAACGAGTACAAGGTAACCTATAACTTTGAACATCTCTTTTAGATAATGAGGCTCTTTATATTAATAAAGACACTTCATTGCCATGTTTGGAGAGAAGTAATGGATTTCCTTCCAATATTGAGAGATATGATAATAAGTTAGCATATTCTGAATGCATATGTTTTAGCCACTTTAAAACACAACTTAAATAAATACATACATTTGTATTAGGTATTATCTCATTTAATAGCTATATGAGAAAGGTGTTGCCAAATTAGCACTTTATAGGAGGAAAGACAAAGGCTAAGAAAAGTAATAGTGATCTCACCTGGGCATGTGATTATTTGGTACCAGAGAAATAGATAAATTAAGTGCTATAAAAAGTCCAAAAAATCAAAATGAGAGTACTCATTGTTTCAAAGCAAAAAGCCACTGAATCTGAAGACAAATCTGCACCTAAAGGAAACTGAGGCCCCAGAAAAGTTAGCACTGCCCTAAAGGTAAAGAAAGCATGTTTTTACATTTGCCAATTTTAGCTGTACAACTTTGAGCTGATGTTTTGATCCTTTAACCATTGGTTTTCTCATCTGTGAGAAGGAAGTTGCACATCTTCTGCAAGGTGAAGTGAGAATTAAGTGTGAGTATATATGGGAAAGACCTTGGTAATTGACATATTATTATATGTGAGACTTGAAAAGCTATGCAGCATGACACATCTGTCCCATGAAGCAAGGCAGGTATCAAAAGAATAATGATAATGAGATAATTTGTGATGCCGTGTGAGCATGAGAACACTATTTTTCAATTGATAGAAATCCAGCTAACAGAACATCATCATGGATCAATAATTAGGCAGATGGAAAAAGTAAAACATAAGCATTATGCCTGGGTGTCTGTATCAACAGGCTTGACATCTATGGATTGAGCCAACCATGGATTGAAACCCTTAAAAAACATGTGCCCAATGTGCACAGAAGTTTTGTTGTTCTTTCTTACCATTATTCTCTAAGTAAGTCTAATAACTGTTCACTCCACAGTGACATGTGTTAGGTATTTTAACCAAGCCAGAGAGGACTTCGAGTTTACAAGATGTGCACAGGCTCGAGGCCAATATGAGGAAACCCTACCTAAGAGCGTTGGGCAACTGCAAACTTGAGTCTCTGAGGGGGATTCTGGAGCTGATCTCTAAGGCACACAGAGAAATTTTTTGTTTGTTTGGGTTTGTTTTTTGTAAGCAAGTCAAATACAATCACTTTAGAATGCTAAAAGTGCATACCAACCATATTAGGGATTCAGTCATTTTCTGATAATGAACAATTGTGTCCCAAACTATACTAGAAAGAAAAAATATGATGTCAGCATTCTACCAAATAAAGGTAGTAAAGAACTGCGATGCTCCTGACCAACCAGTCTAAATAGAAAGCCATTCCACTCACTTTGGTTCCTCCTCTCACAAAGCCCTTTGCTCCTGTCTTACTCTGGACTTAAAACAAATTGTAAATACATTACTTATTTTTACGTCGATAATGTCTACAATCTCTCTTTCCTCTCTCCCTCCTCTATGTCTCTCTCCTCTCTCTCTCTCACCTCTCTCTTTCCTCACCCTCTCTCTCTCTTAATCTCTCTCTGTCTCTCTCTCCCCTTACTCCCTTCCTCTCTCTCACACACCTAACTTCTGTGTTTGAATCAGAGTTAAATTTTTTCACAAATGGATACCCAAAGCCAGCCTCAGTGCCTAGGACAAAATAGGCACTCAGTAAAGATGCCAGGTTATCATTTCTGCTATACCTTAAGGCATAACTCATAGAAAAGAACACTCATTTTTTTCACATTGTAAAAGTACAGCCAAGCATGGTGTACATGCTTATGAAAGTTGAGGCAGGAGTATCACAGGTTCACACCCAGCCTATGTAACTTAGTGAATGTGTCCCTGTCAAAAAAAAAGAAATTCTAGAAAGACCTGGGGGGTTAGTTCAGTACAAAGGCTTTGGGTTTAATCTCCAATACTACAAGGAAAAAATGTGTAAACTTTGCCTCTACCATTGTTGAGGCTGATCATCATAATGCAGGGCACAGTGACAAGTTATGCTGACCTAGAGACATGCTCAGAGGGGCAGAAACATTAACAGAGAGGTCCAAACCCCAGCAACCAAAATGAAGCACGCTCAGTCCAACCTCCAAATGCAGATGCCCTTCCCTGACACCTCAGCCAGTTTCACAGTTCCTTTCAGTCTTACTGTTGTCTCAGGGACATGGCACACTGTCCTCTCTGGCAGATACTGATGACTGCTCTCTCTCCTAAGGTGACTTCCCAGTGGGCCAGGGAAGGTTTTGATGCCCACGATAAAGTTCCCATTCACAAAACACCCAAGTAGACAAATTGCAAGGAGCGTGACTGAGTGCCTAAGGTGAGACCTGTGTCCTAATCTGATCCAGCCTTGAATTCACGGGCAATGTCCCAGTGCCTGTCCTTGGTTCATTTCATTTGTGCCAGTGGGCAGCATAACAATCTGACCACTTTCCAGGCCTCACATGACTCAAAGGCTCCCCCTAAAGCCCCTTCCTCTAAGGTTCCTACTGAGCACATATCTTACATTCATCCTTCTACTATCCTCTTGTCTCTCACATGGACATTTGAAGGATCATCAGGAAGATTGTGATGAAATATGGCCCAAACTATAACTAGCAGCCAGAAAATCAGATTCCTCAGGAAAAGAAACAATTTTGTCCTCCAAAACACAGCTACACTGTCAGCATTCTATGATCTTGGATCATCACAAAAATGTTTGCATTATCACCGAGGAAACTCAGTGCTCCTATCCTCATCCCAATTAGCCAAATGACTTTTGATGACAAACCAAAGAAAATGCTGCCAATTCTAACATGCCTCCTTGTTCCTGTCCACCTCTCCGAAGGAGGAACTAGCAGAACTATTCCTGAAAGTTGTGAGAAATCCAAATAGCCTCGAGCCTGAATGTACATAATAAGATATTTCTTGTGGGCAGGCTTGTCTCCGGAGTACCTGGAGAAAGGAGAAAAGAGAATAGCTAACACTCAGACTATACTTCACTAAATCTTACTGCTTACCAGAAAAAAAGTAAGAGAATCTTTTTGCAGACAGAGCTGCTTGTTGTGAGCTAACCTTGCTACTTGTCTGGTGTTCTACATGTCAATCCATTTGGAAAGATTCTCCCCGATTTGCTGAGTGCTGACTTGAGGACCTGTTTCTTGTCCCTGCAGACATTCATGTGTTTCTTTTGACAACCGTCTGGGGATGAGAGCCGAAGCTGTCTTGTGAGGTAGAAGCTTACCTTATCTTCCTTCTTCTCCTTTCTTTATTGGTGCCACACTGAGGTTCAACATACTTTGTGGATAAATTCATAGGAGATTTGACAAGAACTTTGAATTCTAGGAAAATATCATCAGAGAACAAATAAGATAGAAGAAATTATCAAACTGAATAATAAAAATTTGAGATGTCGAAGCAGATTGGAACTCAGAATAGAAACATGAAGCCTTATGCTATAATCCTGGCTCTTGTTAAAACCAAACCGATTTCACTTTTTTATACCTGCCAGTGTGTGTGTATGAACCTCAAGCATTAAAGCAATTGGCTTCATTAACATTGATTTGCTCTCTATCTCTAATATATTTACCCTTAATTTAACTCACAATACTATTTTCCTTCCTGGAATGATATTTATTTGTAATTAAGATATTATAATAAGAAATTTTACAGTTCAGCAAATAAAACTGCAAAGGCCACAACAAGTAAATAGGAATGAAGAGCTGAGACATCAACCCTGCAGGGCCAGCTCCGGACTTCTATCACTTCCCATCCATTTAACAAGAGCTTTCTTGGCTTGTTGATAGGAATACAAGTGGAGTCAGCTGCAGGAATAATATTCCTAATTTTCTTACAAACCAAACCAGTCGTCAATGAATAGCAAAAACAAAAGTTCCATTTAGGAGGTTGCTTCAGACAAAAATTAGCCAACTGAGGCACCAAAGGTACTGAAGGCAAGATGAAAATAGGGCAACCCAAATGGATATGCCAAAGATTAACTTTAGATACTGACATTCCCACTTAAACAACCTGGTGCTAAATTCTCCCTCTTTATGTCAAGGAACACACACTAGGCATTTTGGTTAGCAATCTTTCCACCCACCATCCAGACTCGCTTTTTTGCTGGGATATGATTAGGTATTGGAGGGAATTACATGCTTTTCTGCAGAAATCATTCTCAACTGCATCTACTTATTTTCAATCATTCTCCAGTGGCAGACACTGAGGAAACTTTTAAAGTGTGCTGTCTGCCCTGCTGGCTTCCTCCCACTCTTCTCCTTCCTCACCATGAGGCTGGAACAAAGACAAGTAAGCTGAGCACCAGAGTCCAGGACCAAACACAATAGCAGCTCCCACACTTTCCCAAGAGCAACATAAACAAGCCCATCACAGCCAGCCCAAGGCTTAGGAGAGTCAAAAAAATCACCAGTAACACCAGAAGTGTCAGCATAGATCTGAGATCCTGTATTCACAAGCTGCATGGAGCTTCTCAGAGCTTCTCTGGAAGGTGTCCGTGGGTGGTGGTATTTGGAGATCCTTCCTACCACCACCTTCTGCAGGCATAAGAGGTGGCAGCAGTACAGCCTCACCCAGATCACAGAGCCCCTTCAGTTTGAGCTTTCTACCTTGCTGAAACTCTGCATTAATCAAGGACTCAGTAAATATTAGCTAAAAACTCAGGCTTCCCACAAATCTGAACAACTTATCCCTTTATAATTTCGCTCTCTGTTTGAATGTAGGAATGATAAGCATTATTCTTTTGCAAAGTCTCAGAGAGCATCAATTTCATCTTCTGCATTTTGTAAAGTACAAACATTACAGAGGCTTTGAGCAACTTGACCAAGACTGCCTTGTTGATTCCACTTATAAGGAAGACTGTAGGGACTTGAGAAAACCTGATGGCTTTGCCTCTTCCTTACACCTAACTCAGTCCATCTCATTGTCTTTTTTTCTATCCTCAGAACTTTCCACACCATCCTCTCTGACAGAGATATTCTGCTTCCATCCTTAAAATTATCCCTTCCTTCCCTCATGTTTATTGCAAATATTTTATCCTCATGAATTCCCTCACATCCCAAGCTTACATTTACAGTCCCATCTCCTCATTTCTCTTTTTTTCTCTCTTTCATAGTATCTTGTTATTTTTTTTTCTTGGAATTTTCCACAAATGTTACAAATACATATTTTATTGTGTATTTACTTGTTCAATAATTATTTACCAGTGCATGCTCTTACACACACACACACACACACACACACACACACACACACAGAGGTGTAATGTCCTGGAGGCCTAGATCATATTTTTTTTTTCTTTTTCACCAATATGTATCAGGTACAGGACTCAGTACTTAGCACAAAATAGGTACTCAATAAAAACTTTTTTGAATTAAGGGGTGAATGATTTTTTCATGGAGTTATATATTTTATGCTTCAAAACAATGCATAATTATGTCTCTTCAATGAAATGATACCCTTTAGCTGATTGGGGGGGACTACTTTGTTATTTTTCAGGGCATAGTTTAGCTCAAAGATCCCATTTCTAAGTACAACTAATCATCCAAGGAGTGATTAAGAAATGGAAAACATCCAAGAGTAAAAATGCCCTTGCTTTGCATCTATCACCTTGGGAGGATGCTTCCTCCAAGGAGGGTAAATGAGGGAGGAGGAATATGAGATAATGCAAATGAAAATTTGAATGCACGCTCCAGAAAACAGCAGAAGACAAATCTTGCAATTAGCAAACATGAAAAGTTTGTGCTTCAGATCATACCTCAAAACTAAGTAATGATCTATGTTTAGTACATCAAATGAGGCAATTGAAAATTTTCCATGCTCAGCAGTTTCTTCTTGCATTGTCATTTTATTCAGTCATTGGCAAAGTCCTTCAAAGACTCCCTTTTATCCTCAGAGCAAAGCTCACCCTCCTCTGAAGGAACATATGGTCTTCTACAATCTATCTCTTTCCCTTTCCTTTGGAATCACAGTCCCTATGGCTGAAACCTAAGGAAATACAGTGGCTCTCTGCACCCATAAGCTCCACAAACCAAGCCCTTGTGTGTGTGATCTGTTCCTCAGGAGCACCAATTTCCACCATGGCTAGTTGGTCAGTTGAGTTTTGTATCAGTTTTCTTTGGTTGCTGAAGTAGATTACTACAAACTAGTTTGAAAGAACCCAAATGTATTGTCTTATATTTCTTGTGGCTTGGAATTTGAAATGGGTTTCACTGGGCTACAGTGAAGGTACCTCCTGAACTGTGTTCCTTTCTGAAGGAACTCAGACAGAAGCCAATCCCTTGCTATCCCCCACCAATGAACAGATGAGCATTGCTCACACTACATCACTTGTCACTGACTCTGCTCCCCCACTGTACACATTGAGGACAGCTGTGATGCCAAATGCTGGGTCCATCTGCCAAACTCACCTAAGTCTCATTTCAAAGCCAGTGGACTTGCAACCTTAGTTCCATCTGCAAGGTAAGATACAGGTTACAGGAACTGACCAATGTATATATCTGAGAAACCATTGTCTTGCATAGCACAAGTTCCAAGTACAACTGTGCCTCAGGAAATCTTAGCAGTCTCCTTGACTAGACTAAGAGACTCCTGGAGAGAGGATAGGACCAGGGGATACTGAACTCAGCAATGGATTAATCCACTAATGTTCACAGTCAAATGCACTGTCAGGAGGTAGGGTCTGGGTGGAGAAGGTGGGGTCACTGGGGGCATGAGTTTGAATGGTGCCTCTCTTGAGGGCACTCTTCTCCTGGGCTCTGTTTCCCAACTGCCATGAAGTCAGCAGTTTTATCATGCCTCCATATCATGAAGTCTCTGCCTTGGAACAAGCTGACTATGTTCTGAATCCTCTGAAACCATGAGACAAAATGAAAGAGGAAAGCTGAACTTTCATGTTTTTATTGGGAGCCATTTACTCATGAGTGAAAGAGTTAAGTCTTCTTCATCTCATCTTTTAGCTTCGGTGTATTCTGACAGAATAGAGCTATTGTTTTGAGTCCACATTACCAAATTATGTGTATGTGTGTTCTCCATGAGGCCATTTAGGATTGGATCTTAAATAAATATGGAGCTCTTATGTGAGCCGGGTGCTATGGCTATGGTAACTACTTTGCACTGCTTGATGCTTGCAATAGTGCAGAGATGGAAATTACATCCATTAAACAGATCAGGAAGCTGTTTAATGTAGATGTTATAGTGGCTAAATTTACCAATTAAAGTCATGCACCTCTTGCAAGTCAGAGCTGACACTTGAACTCCTGTTTCTTTTTGTTCCCATAAAAACCAATTTAGTGCTCAGCTACTCTGTTTCAACTTTAAGTTCCCTGGAACTCACATCAAAGGCCCAAAACACAATTGATTTTCAAGAGAGATTCATTGAATTTGATCTGTTAAATGATCTCTGTTCCCTCTGCCATTTCATTTTCCATCTTGATGACAAAATTAAACTTTTCATTATCTTTCACTTCTTTACTCTGTTCACCTTGAAGACAGAATTATTATCAAAATTGAATGTATCTTCTCAACTGTCAAAATAACTATACATTGTTTTAATTCTTTAACAGATTATCATTATATAAAGACAATGAAAGATACTTGGAATTAAGCTGTATCTTTCCAGGAAAAGTCAGTAACCACAAGTTTATCACCTACTCCTCAAACACAAAAGGTTTGAAGTCAGTTCCTAACTCCAAGATTTCAACAGATCTGCAGCGAGTCTCAAGCCTCAGGAGTGTGAGTCTCCCCAGGGAATGTGTTGGTCAGCTGATTTTGCCTCTGTGGGTTCTGAAGGATTTTGAATAATAGTCTTAATTGACATCACCTTATTGTGAAGTTACTCATAAAAGATTTTCCTGTGTATTGTTGAAATTCAAGAATGTTTAATAATAAATGAGTCAAACATGATAGCTTAATGAATAGCATTCAGTAGTATAAAATAGAAAAATACACAGGAAGAAATTTAACAGTGATTAAGAAAGTTCCTGCAATTTGTCCTGAGAATTTGTCTGGTTTATTCTAAGGTATGACTCTGTAGTAATGGAATGCCTCATTATATACCAACAATTTTTCTTTCACAGCAATAACATAAGCAATCAAAAAATCTATATTCCTTGACTACTGTTACCTGTAGTTTCATTTTTGGATTCACATGTAGCTATCACATTTATTAAAGACTGGATAGAAAAACAAATCTATTTACCAAAACATAGTGTAGGTTAGCCCTAAGCCTGTCTACCTGTCTGTCTGTCTATCTATCTATCTATCTATCTATCTCTGTACCCAGAAGACTTAGAGGACTTAGGAATATATTCAAATAGGAAAACTAATATTAAGTGCATTGAGAGGTCTAAAACTTTCTTTTCTCTCTTTTCTGGTTGTTTGAGATGACATCTGTGACCAGCGTTATTGTGGCAGGAGGCATACATATTTAGTAAATGCCCCTGCACGAGTACAAATCCAGAGAAGAATTGTTTACATTTCCTAGGTTTGGACCTAGAGAGTCACAAATGTAGAAAAAGCAAGTACAGTGAAACATACAGTGAATTTAACACTCCTTTTCAGAATTTATATACCTCCCTTTATGTATATCTCATCTGCTAAAGAAAATCACCTGGTCCAGAGATAGAGTGGACTCATGCAGAAGGTAGGGCTCCAAGCAGAAAGAAGAGCAGGAGCAAGGTCTCAGATGTCAAAATGAAGTGGGACTTGTTCAGGTTGGTGGAGTTCTTCAGTCAGTGTTTGTATATGAAATATCATGAATGAGGATGATACCGACAAGAGAGGTCAAGAAAGGCAGCGACCTGGGAACACATAAAATTTGTGTTCTAACTAAGGAATTTGAACTTCATCCTGAAGGTAATGAAGAAGTAGGGGTTTAAACAAGAAAGTGGAAAGGTCCAATTTTTGCTTTAGAATAACGCTGGCTACATCATGAAGACCTTACTTTTGTGCACATTGAGTTACCCAGAAAAAGAGATCCAGGAAGATATGGAGATGTTCAGGAAACAATTCTATACACAGGGTGAGAAATTGTCATTAACATGTAGAGCCTTGCCCCTGGAGAAGTCAGCAGTGGCACATGCTACAGGGATATTGAGCAAGGTAAGAACTCTAATATTTCCACTGGATTTGGGAAAAGAACATGGTTGGTGTCCTCAGAAGACCATTTTAATGGAGCAGCAGAAACAAAATCAATTGCCTTAAACCGAAAAAAGAGTAAAAAAGGTAGAGACAGGATATATAAGTAATCTTGTCCATGTTGTCAGTGAAGGAAGAAGTTGTTGAAAGTGGATATAGAGGCAAGAAAATTTTCCCTTTTTTAATGGAAGAGACATGAACCCTTTTAAGGTTGATGAGAAGAAACCAATAAAAAAGAATAAGTTAATGATATGGCAGAGAGAAAGAATAATCAACATAGTTATTTTCTTAAAGGGCATACCAAAATATGACCCACAGCACAGTTGATGAGCTCTTTCTTAGAGAGAGGGGCATCACTGAAGCAGGAAGGATGAGAAGCTGATCTATGTTGATCCAATGCATTTTGGTAGAAAGAGTTGGGAGGGATTTCTACATGAAAGCTGCTACATTTTTCATGGGAAGTAGGAGTAAGATATGCTATTAACTTTGGGTATGGCAGGAACAAGGAAAGGGGAACAAAGAGTCACAAGAAAGAAGTTTCCAAATATCTGAAGCAGATTTACATAGTCTTGTGCATCTTAGAGAAAAAGATAGATTAGGAAATATATAAAGAATACCAAGTCGATCTGAGGACTCTGTTGGGTATTGAGGGCTGCCAACCTTCATCTGAAGGTTCTTGGCCTCCCACTCCATGGAGAGGCAGTCTTTCCCTGGGGTCTTGCTTCAGTAGGAAGGGAATCTGGATCTACATGGCTATATCCCTGCATTAACTCTAAAATACTAAGCACACAGATGGTACTGTGGAATGAGAGATATTGAAAACATAAGAAGGGCAGAAATGAATAAAAGCAGGGGAAACAGCACTCTCATTCAGGTTCTTCTTACATCTTTTAGAGATGATGTCTTTGTGTTCAATCAGTTTTTAAACTATTTTCTAGCTATGAATTTTACTAGAACATGTAATGAAATATATAGTCCTTGTTAAAGAAAAATGTACTGCTTAATAAAGCAACTTCGCATAGTCCACACCTTAGATGATACTGTATACATTTAGTCATCTTTCAACAAACAATGTCTAAATTTTTCATTTTCCAAGTGCTCATGTTGGTAGTACAGCCTGAGTGCTTGGTCTCAGTAACTTTAAACAATTATTATTATTTTAAAGTAGTCTACATGTCAGGAGAAAACAGTGCATAAGATGTGACTTAAAAAACTAATGCAAAAGGTAAAAAAAATACAAAAACAAGGTCAGTAAATTAAGTAGTAGCTAACATGCTTATTAAATAAATTCTCCATAGGTTCTTTTACACAAGGTCTCCTTGAGCATTTGAAATATAATTTGATTTAAAGACCCTCAGTGTATCGATAGCTCTTTAGGAAAACACTCATTGTATTGAGTAAGATGCATCTGCACCTGCCAAGTTACCTCAGTGATTCATATATATATTTCTTTGCATTCATTATGATCCACTTCTCTTACTCCCTCCCTTCAAACACATTGTTGTTTATAAACAGAAGTTGTGTGGGTGCTTACTTCATGAGCATCTCAACATTGGTGACCTCTCTCTCCCTATCAATTTTCCCCTGTTCTTCACTCATTTATTCTATAAGAATGTGACTGCTTTGGTGACATATTTTATTTATGCCTGTACGGTGTCTGAGCAATAATATTGACCATGAAGCATTATTGGCAAGATCTTCAGCTCCATAGTGCATGCAGAAATTTTGTCTGTCTTGCTCTACGGTTTGTCTCATTTATATTCTACAATTGCAGAGTGCTTATTATCTTGCAGGTACTGCTACAAAGCACTACAAATATGAATTCATTTCACCCCCATAGTTATCCTATAAAGGAGGTGTGATTGTAATTTTACAACTGAAGAAGCTGAAGACTGAGATGACAGAGCTAGTGAATGCCAGCGTTTATATTTGAACACAGACAGTCTGGCTCCACATCCTGTGCCTATACCAGCTATGCTCAGCTGCTGCCTCATATCAGGACGTCACTGTTGAAATAACAACACATTTATATGCTTTTGCCACTAAACTACTACTTCTCTAAGACTGACATTGTACCTATCACATATTTCCTGAATAAAAGATCTAATTTGAGAATCTACTCAGTGATTCATTTGGGGGAACAAATAATTATTAAATTCTACTTTCACCAATATGCTGGTTATATGTCAGTTGACTTACCAACATGTACGGGGTGAAATATCAATGAAATGAGTGGTATGTGGTTCTGGGCTAGGTGTTTCAGCTCAGGAAGCTGGTCACCATTTAGCTTTGAAGCATGAGCATGTATTTCTGAGGAAGTTTTAAAATATTCTGAGATGAATTAAAAGAAAAGCAGCAATCCTTACAATACTTCAGCTACATGTCCACACTATTCAATGATTATTATCGACTACTAAAACTTAGAACATCACCTGAATATTCCTACTGTTTCCCATGAATGGAAAGATATTTTCATATAGAGATCAAGTACCACAAGACTGCTTCAAAACAATTTGAATTGGAAAGTACAGGGAAGTATAAAGAGAAGCACAAAGAAAGGAGGGTAAAGGTAGCAGTAGTAATTGCTTTCTTTGCAAAGAGACAAATCATAAGAGCTTCTGTATAAGAATTTTTATACAGGGGAGTATTTCCATGACAACTGAATACTTAGTTATTCTAATTGCAGGAGAAACAAAGCATCTAAAAAGTGAGAAATTATGTTCCAGGCGCACAGAATAAATCCCAGCTAAACTAGGAGCACTGATGTTTCATTAAAAGCAGTGAAATTCACCACCAGATTTTTATTTTAACTCAGTCTAAAAATGAGAGACAATATTTCTTGAGATTCTCTAGATCATTTCCCTGCAATGCTAGCTCTTAATGTTGTCTTGATGTACAAGGAACCCTACACAACCATAATCTTTGAATTATAACTTTAATCAAACATTAAAGAGATTGAGGAAACAAGGAGTATCCCTGAATCAAATCGAATGAGAATGTGACAAAACCTCCTAGTTTAAATTGAAGACCAATGAGTGATCTGATTTAACAAAACAGTGACCTCACATTTATATGAATAAGGATATTTTAAGAAAAATCTCATTTCAGCTTATTCTAAAAATTATTTGAGAAATATTGTATGCTGGTTAATATAATCAGAGATGCAGGAAGCTGGGCTAAATTAAGTCAAAATATGCAAAACAATGAGTTTTTAATGCAAGCACATTTTAATCCAAAGAGACAATTTTCATTCTAAGGACTTCTATTAAGTGTTGCAGAACACTGCCTCAAAATATGGATGTCTTTTCACAGTCTCTTGAAGCGTACTTCTTCTCCTGACCCTTTCAGACATCCTTCACTGAACTTCAGAGTGTAGGTTATTGTGAATCAGTGTATAGAAATGAAGTATTAACTAATGTATCAGCATTAGAATTGGAAAACTTTGGTTCATGCCTTGATTCAGTCATACCTATAGATCATGGGGAAGTAATCTAAGCACTGATGACCTCAGTTTTCTAGTTTGTTTAAAAAGAATAAAAATATATTCATTTAAAATGTTCACATAACAAATTATGTACTGCATCAGCAAAAGATTAGACACTAGAGAGATGCAGAGAAATATTATCTCACTCTTTTTGAGAAATGTCTATTAAAAACAGCATTTCTAAATTGCATGCCCTTGATATATTATATAATCAATTGCCTTCTCTAGATATAAAAAGTAAGATGAACTTACATGATAGGGGATAATTCTTTCTGAGGAAGATGGATACAATTATTCAGAGTCAATGACGTGTGGGCTGTCTTAAAAAATGGGAATGCTGGATAGAAGAAACAAGTAGGACAGATAGAGAAAGAAGGAATCTAGGATGAAAGAATGTGCTCATGTCTTAAGGCTTGAAGGAAAATGACTCAGAATTCATCCCACTGGCCACTGTAAGAAGTAAAGACAAGGAAGAATTCATGGGCCACATGTCCAGTGTTTCATGTCCCCTGTTAAAAACTTGGAAACTTACCCCAGGAAAAACAGAGAAGTGCGATAGGTTTTGTTAAATGGAAGCACCACAATCAGACACTTGTTTTCCTGAAGTACAGCAGAGATGTTTTCCACACAACTTAATCTGAACCAAATGCTGCTTAAAGTATTTCTAGATGAACTCACTCAAATTTCTCCTGGTTAATTCAGAGATTTGTTGCAAGGTGACCAATTCATTCTCTGGGAGTTTTTCAGTTTCATAATTAAAAGTCCTGCTTGGCAATCTTCATAGTCTTAGGCAACCTGTGGCTTCCCTGCCTACCCAACTGTGAATGTTGAAAGTCTGATGTCCCAGGACCCCTTCCTCCTGAGTTCCAGGCCAACTACGATGATTAATAACTTTAGCTCTACTTGCAAGGCTGGTATAAAAAGTGATGGGAGCAGACAGGTCCCGGTTGTAGTTAAGTGTGTGCATTAAGCTGCACTTCACGACATGCACTAATTGTATCCCTAGAACTGACAATGCATGGGTATATACCCAATGAAGAAGGGCATGCAATGACATTTTAAAAATTAATGTTACTATATACTTCAGAATAAATCTTCTGATCTCTTTCTGACCTTATTCCTACACAATCTCATCAAAGACAAAAGATAGCCTTAGCAAAGTAGAATGTTCTTTCCTGTGTTCTACTCCTAAAAACCTCAGGCAGCAGTTGACTAGCTGAGGACCTCACATGAGGACATAGAGTGGTAGGAAACAGTTCCAGCATGAACAGCTCTATTTGCTTGGAGCATCAGGATACATGAACCCTCTTGGCCTGAGCAGGCATGGTTATCTGGGAAGAAGCCAGGAACTGGGATAAAGGAGAAAAGTAGAAAAGGAAGAAAGAAGAATGCATGGCAGTGAACTCATGTCCATCTGCAATGGATTCAGAAAGATTATCCATGAAAACAGTAAAAAATGTGTCATACATTCTCTGAATCCAGTAATATTGACTTCTTCCTGGCAATGGACACGTACTTTTATGTCACTACAGAGAACAGCATAGACCTGTACACAGAATCTAAGCTCACAGTCAGTGTGTATATTACTCAGAAACTATAGGATAGAACCACCCTTGGACCCTCAAAGGTAGTTATTTTAGTTTAGATGCCAGTAGATTTGGTAGCTAGTGAGAGTTCACTCTCTGCCTCAAAGACAATGCTTTCTTGTGGCATCTTGAGTTGACGAAAGAGGTGAATGTGCTCCTTGGCCTCTTTTATGAGCATGCTAACTGGATTCTCCAAGGCTTCACCTTTACAACTTAATCATTGCACATGGGCCTCCACCTTTTACTACCACTGCATTGGGAACTGGGCTTGTAGCAATAGCTTTACACTAAAAGAACTTTAGTACAAGACAATTCCCCATAAAGATGTTCCAGCAGTATTTACCACCAAAATACTTTAGAAACAGACCCCAGCAGGTTCACAAATTTCAAGGAGAATGGAACATACAGACTATGAAACCCACTTGTTTGTGGTGTTTATACAATACCTCTCCCCCAAGGAAAAACAAGAACTTTTTCATGCCATCATCTAAGTGTTGCTGCCAACTTGGGTCCTCAATTTACTGCCTTGATTAAATAAATAAATAAACAAACAGCTCAAAGATATAGAAGCTAATATTGGAATTTTTAAAGTACATTTTATTGTTTTCTTGGGAATTTGTTTCACTTAGATGCATTTAGTTTTCTGTAGGCTAAATGTGGAGAAAGAATACATTAAAGACTTTTCCCCTGAAAGAAAGAATGTATACGTATCCAATCTCTCTCTCTCTCTCTCTCTCTCTCTCTCTCTCTCTCTCTCTCTCTCTCTATCTCTATCTATATGTCACCTTTCTATTATTGTAACCAAATACCTGAGAAAAGCATATTAAGGGAGGAAAGGTTCATTTTGGCTCACGGTTTCAGAGGTTTCAGTCTGTGATCAGCAGGCACCAATGTTTTTAGGCCTGTGATGGGGAAGAAACGTCTTGATGAAAGGGAGTGGTAGAGCAGAGCTTCTTATCTTGTGGCAGCTGGGAAGCAGAGAGCATACAGGGACAGGCCTGGGACAAAATACACCTTCAACTTTATGCCCTCAGTAACCTGCTTCATCTAATTAGGTTCCACCTCCTAATAAACCTGCCTTATGCTGGTTAATCTTAGTTATGAAATTAATTGCCCCAAGAGATACATGGCAGTTTAGAAATGTACACTTCTGGGTATGTCAGAATAAATCAAGGAGGTTCAGCCTTAAGGACTACATCTAGTTCCTGGTCCCTTTCTCTCTGGTGCTCTTGCCCTATGCAGGCAGACACCTTGGCCACCATGCAGTAAGCAGTTTTGCTTCACCACATTGTTCTGCCATAATGTTCTTGCCCTGAAGCCAGTGACCACGGACTGAAATCTCTAAAACTGTGAGACAGATAAACCGCTTCCTTCTTTAAGTTGTGCATATCAGGAATTTTGTCCCAGGAACTGCAAAGTGACCAATGTAAGCCCATTCAGTTATGGATTCATCAGTGGATTCACCATAGATGGGATGAGAGCCCTCACAATCCAGCTGGTTCGAAAAACTCCACCAGCTGGCAACCAGCACTTCAGCACAAGGCCTCTGGTGGACATTTTACATCCAAACCATAAGGTACATTTTCTTTTATAGAACAGTATCACTTATTTCCGGGACTTACATGTTCTAATGAGTGTGTGTGTGTGTGTGTGTGTGTGTGTGTCTGTGTGTGTGTTTGTGTGTAAGGGTTTTGTTATTCACAAAAGCTCTTCAGAATTCTAAGTAATGAGATATATGTAAAAAGCACAAAACGGAAAGAAATATTTAATATTATTATATTTCAAAAATAATAAGTAGTAAAAAGTAGTTATACTCTCATAATAATGTTATAGTTGGTGTTCAAATTGTGCCAAGATTTAACAATACTATAAAAATTCAAAAATAATGAAAAAAGAAAAAGAAAAACTTTGTATAATATGCAATAGGTGCTATGTATAAGGTATATAAAATATAGATTTAATATTTACACAATACTTCCTAGATGACCACTAAAAATTACCCTCAAGCACTGATCATATATCCCAAGAATTTCTGTAAAATGAATTTTTCTAGGGAATGAACAAGTTAGTATGTACAAGTAAAGAGCAGAATAAAAGATAATAGGAGGTAAGGAGATAGACATTTCTCAAAGTGGAAGGAGTCAAGAGATGGAGTTGACAAGGTTGAAGGGGGAGGGGTAAGAGATGAGAACAGGAATTAAGATGTGCTATGTACACAGGGCATGCACCAACTCTGCACAAGGAATGTAAACATTATGCATCCCAAACATGTTTTAAAAAGGGGCCGGATGAAGAGTTGGCTGGAGGAGGAGAGAGGAAAGGGAAAGGGGATGAGAAAAAGGAATTAAGATATGTGATGTACGTTTCTCAGTTCTCCACAAGGAATGTAAACACTATGTACTACGGACACGTACTACCACTAATAAAAAATAATAATTTCTTAACATAAAATTACATAGTATGGCTATTCTTTTTAATGCTAGTTTTAAAATATAATTTGGCACATAGTATGTCTGTACATGATAATATCAGAAATGGTCTGGACCTCAGAGTCTCATGAGATATAACAAATTCATGATATCCTGGTTTTTGAGAAATATCTACCAATACCTTAAAAGTTATTTGAGCAGCATGGAATGCAGCTTGGAAAATTCTGCTTATGCTATAACAAGAATCCTTATAAAGTGTATCCTAAAATTAAAATATAAAATACAAAGCCAATTTTATGCATGACTTTATCCTACTAAATGAGTATATCATCTCATCAATTTAATGCCTACTTATCTGTTGCAATGATGCATAAATTAATAATTATGTGGGAAATGACTTATGTGTGGCTACTCAAATGATATTTCAATTTGACTTTATCTTAAGTATCAGCCCTAAACCCCAAGGAGGGCATCGGAAGGTCTAGTTATCTGTCCACGTAGCAGAAATGATGTCCAGCTTTGACAGGGACCCTCTCTTTCTATATCTGCGTATTTTATTTCTTGCATTATATATTATATTTTATGAATATGAAATATTCTATATTTACACATTGTAAGTCCCACTCCTTCCCCCTCAGTGTCTGAGTGGAGGAAAACCCACCCGAGTGTCTAGGGCCAATTCAATGTTTATGTTCCAGAGATTTAAGAGTTTGAAGACATTTGAAACATTTTGCTTGAAGAAAGGTAGGGACACATTACATTCTTCAACTTATTAAAGCAATGCCAAATGGAAGAAGGGCCAGACAAAGTCTGCTTTATCCAAAACAGAAGTCATAAAACTGAGAAGCCTAATTGAAACTTGAGCATTTGTACTTAGCAAAAGGAAGAATTCCAGCAAGAATAATGGAAGGCTGATCCTGGGGCCAGAGCAACTTCTTAGCAATGAAAGTTCACAAAAGTGGCCCCGTAACAATGTTTAGATCTCTACGGGCCTGTCCAGCTCCTAAATTTTTAAAAATTTTCTATACTTTGATCCCTTCAAAGAACATTCACAAGATTCATCACACAGGTTTACATGCTTAGTGGTCAATGTGACCAATAGGAATTACAGGAGGAATCAGAACTGCTGCCTTCCCCAGCTAATATGAAATATTTTGAATCCACACATGGAGCATCCTTTTGCCAGTAATATTCAGACCGCATTTTCTAATAATTAGATTATTAGTTCAAGTGAATTACCTTTAGATCACTGAAATTTGCTTACCTGTATTGATTCATCTTTTTTGGCTTTATGCTAACACTCTGACAATTGCCATTCCCATATGCTGTTTCTCAGGAACCACCCTACCATCCTCCAGATGGAGTTCTCTGACATTACTGGATGAGCAGCAGTTGTTCTTATTTTATGTGTAAATATAATTAGGCTCCTGACAATGGGCCATGAGGTTACAGTATGTAAAATGGTACCTGTGGACTTTGGATAGCTATTAGCCTGCCAAAGTCATAATAGCAATATTGAATTGATTATGTAGAGTGTACTCTCTGAATATTTCAAATAATGATAAATTAAAGTAGGTTTCAGATTTCAAATTTCTTGCCCGCCACAAATAAAGTATGTTATCCATGTTTGCCATGCACAAGAGAGGTGATAACTGAAGAATTCTCTTTCTCTACGTATGTATTACAGATCATGTCACTTGGAGAATCACATACTTGCATAATAACAATGATAATGATGATGATGATATGATGAGGATGGGGTATTTGCTGCTTGTATTTGTGTGACAAATACTGCACAAAGCACTTTGGTTCCATCAGACATTCATCAAACAAATATTTTTGATTGCCTTCTCTGTGCTTGACCATGTTCTAGGCACTGGAGATAATAGACCAAAAGTAATTCTTGTCCTCCTGCCGTGAATGCACTGTGGGGAAAAGAGGAACTAGCAAGCAAGGGAATAAATAATGTGTGGTGTGGAAAGTGCTATAGATAAGGCAAAGTAAATGATGTAGAGAGAAAACATGAGCGGGGAAATGGCTGGTCAGGAGAGGCCATGCACGGGGAAGACCTGTAAGGTGAAAAATAATCTGGGCCTATGCCTTCCACACACAGGAAAGAATAAATGGAAAGGCCCAGAGCAGCAAAGAAGGCCTGAAAGCTCTGCACACACCATTCCCATTCACTCTCCAAGCAACATTAAGGCAGGAGCATTTGTTGTCCTGTTGAACAGATAAGAAAACTGATGCAGCTTGCCCAAGTTCACGGGAGATAAGAAGGGGTAAAGCTGATATTATAACGTCCATCTCCCCATGGAGGTAGCTAGCTCTCTCATTTCCTTTTAATTTAATGGAAGCATATTCCAGACATTATCCTGACACATTTGTTATGAATGCTCTAAAAACACTCCTTCAATTGGGCAATTTAAGTAATCGAAATTGGCTGTTTTTCCATTCTTACAGTTGGATGTGTAAAATCTATGTCATAGCAGATGGGGTTCCTTCTGAGCATTGTGATGCAAAGGGCAGTCACAATTTTCTCCTAGTGTCAGGGAGCTTCAAGCCTTCTTTGGTTTGGAGATGGCTGTCTTCTCCCCATATCTCTTCACATTGTCTTCCCCATACATATGTCTATCTCTCTTTCCAAATTTCTCTTATCTACAATTTCTACAGTTCCAATTTCTCCATGGTAAACTGAGCTCTGAAAATGTTAAATAAAATTCCAGATATAAACAACTCATAAGTTTTAAGCTGCATGCTCTTATGAGTAGTGTGATGAAACACCCTCATTGTCCTGCTTCCTTCCACTTAAAATGTGTATCGTTCCTTTGTCCAATGTATCCACATTGTATATGCTACCTGTTCACTATTCACTCTACAACAGTGTTTACATTCAAGAAACTTTTAATTTACTTAATAGACCTAAAGCCCAAGAGTAGTAATGCTGGCAATTTTGATATGCCAAAGAGAAGTCATAAAATATTTCCTTTAAGTGAAAAGATGAAAGTATTTTTGACTTAATGAGGAAAGAAAGAAATAATAAGCCAGACTTTTAAGACCTATGGTCAGAATGAATCTACTGAGAAATTCTAAACACTGTTCATAAATAAGTGTTTATTTAAGATGGGAAAGGTGTTATATTATAGGACTTGGTGCTTCCATGATTTCAGGTATCCAGTGGGAAGTTTTGAAATATAGTCCCCATGAATAGAGGGAAACTTATACAGGGAGTTTTTATACCATTTTTAATAAAATATGAAAATACCCTATAAAAAGTCCCCTGCATCCTCTTTCTTAACCACTTACTAGTCTAATTATTTAAATAGTTGGATAATCAAAAATTGCATTTGTCATTAATTTTCATAGGATGATGTAATGAAAAATATAAAAATAAAAATTGTACCAAATTTATTCAATGTAAGAATCGACTGCTTGAAATGACACCTGCCCAAATAGCACTTGGGATAGTCGGTACTTAAACAAACATGCTGCCCACGTGAAACTTGGAGTAAACTGTTAAGTTATAGAAATTTATCCAAATTAACTCCTCTAACTTGATCATTTGAGAGTATTATAACATTGTGTAATATATATACTATCTTTGGCTTGGTCTGTTATTAAAAAAATTCCTATGGTTGAATGGCTTATATGCAGCATAAATTTATTTCTCATAACTCTAGAGGATAGAAGTGTGAGATCAGGGTGCCACTGTGAGTGAATTTTGATGAAAGCCATTTCCTGAGTTACCAACTACAGACTTTTTTCTGTGTGTCCACGTGGTACAGAGGGGGACAGTGCTGTCGGGGCAGGCTAATCCCAAGGCAGGGGTTCCAAATTTATGATCTAATTGGCTCCCAAAGGCTCATCTTCTACTACCATCCCTCTTGGAGTTATGATTTCAACACACAAATCTGGCAGGGACACAACATGACGTCCACTACACATACCATAATTCATTTTTTGCATTTGCAACTGTTAGGCTTCCTCGAGCACTTTGCCATACTTTTCCTCTCATTCCAAGGCTGACATGGTTTACTGCCCTAAAACTATAAGCAGTGTGAATGCGGTAGGATATGAGAGCTCAGGAATCTTGTGCAATTCATCACCAGGAACTCATCAACCTTGTCCTCTATGAATATCACACAGCAACACATGCAAAAATGTAACCATTAAATAAATGAAGGACGATGGAAATGAGGCTTTCCTCCTGCCCAACTGGTTCACTAACCTTTATTCAAAGCTAGAGACCTAGTCTCTATCTCTATATGCCTCAGTTTTTTCCTCAGTAAAATAGGACCGATTTCAAGAAGCTTTCCTGAAGTCAACAGGATGAATCAACAATAAATATTCAATAAATATGATGCACTTTTCTATCATTATTTGTACATTCTCTTTATTATTATTATCATCAGTTTTGTAAACTCTTCCGCTGACATTTTGACTTGTTATTAACATTAGTTAGGTTTTAATTACACAGTTAATATTAATTACACTGTTAATATTAATTACATGGCTTCATGGTTTCCTTGTTGCCAGTGGTGCAAAATATTGCTCTCTTGCCAAATCTCATCTCTATGACATTTCCTATGAAAAACATGCAAGAAGTAGGGAAATATGACAAAATAGAAACTGTTAAAGATTCCCCGTTACCAATGACTCATTAACATATGGATAAAGCTCCTCGTGGAAAATGCTGGACCCAGAATTGAACCATTCAAGGATGATTAAAATAAGACTTTGACATAATTATATACTTCTTATGAAGTATATTATAAATATAATATATAGAAAAAAATCAGAATTTCATATAGCTTATAAAGATCTACTTAAATGAAAGAACACCAGTAAAGAAACTCACCAAGTGGTTTGCTGACAGGTAGAAACCTAGGCCTTCAAAAATTAAGAAGCAATTTTCATGGTAGTTATCTCAGTCAAGCATTGAAAGCACACATTTGCATATCACACAATGACTCCAGAAACCCCAAATTGCTCACTCAATAATTTCCATTGTTCATTGGTCAAAAATATGTTTCAGTTTGCTCCAGTAAGAGCCTAATATCTGAGCCAAATGAAGATCATGCTAATTTATTAGTTTAGCTTATTAGGGTCAGTTGTGACAAAACACAATATTCCATTTTGATCTCACATTAGTAAGTGTTCCTGGAAGTTGAAGATACTAATTTTTCACAAAAAGCAAAGAATCTAATTTGTAAATATTCATTAGTGTGTCATCCCTACTTTCAGATCAATGATAAAAATCATTTGGATACAACTGATGATTCTAGATTTACATTCTAATATTCAAAACCACAACAGGCACTAGGAAATGCAATGAAAAACATTACTTTGAGTGTTTGTGATACTCTTAAGAAATGTCACATAGTAACTCAAAAGGAAGTCAGAGTTATAAAGAAATGCAGTTTAGTATCTCTGACAGGCAGTAGATTAGGGTAACTTCCCATGACATGCTCAGTCAAAAACGAATGAGGGGCTGGGATTTAGCTCAGCGGCACAGCACCTGCCTGGCAAGCGCAAGGTTGTAAGTTCGATTCAAGGTACTGGAAAAAAAACAAAAAAATAAAAAAAATTTTAAAAAAGAATGGGTAAGATTGTGGATATCTTGGAATAGGAAAATGAATTCAAGAATAAGCATTCAAGTTTTACGAGCTAAAAGCTTGCAAAGCCATCCACAGTATTACAAGCGCAAGGAATCATTTCTATCCAGGGAATTGGTAAGACAGTCATAGAAGAAGGAACTTCTATACATTTTTAACTATTACTGGCACAAATAACACTTGCTTAAACCTAAATTATAACATCTGTCAATGAATATGTATTTCTGCCATTGTCTTTCACTATTGCTTGTGGGCTCTCAGGCAGCGTAATATATTTTCTTAGCTGTTTTAGGTTGCCTATATCCAACTGATAACTGGAATCATTTTATGTAGGCCTTATGACTGTAATGCTATTTTGATTTCTAAAATCTTAGCTAAAGATAGTTCCACATTTCAGACCCAACATCATAAGCTTATGATTCCCCAGTATTCATTTAGAAATAGAGTATTATAATATTTTATTCTTTCTTGCATTAGGCCAAGATTACACCCATAAATATAAAATGAATGCTAGATCCAACATAAAAATGATCAAATACCATTCGTATAATCTTTCGGTTTGTAATTTTTCGCAGAGGAAAGAGGTCTGTAGAAAAGCTTTTCTTCCCTATCAGAGTTCCTTTCAGTAATGGTGGGTGCCAATATAGATCAAGTGGCTCCCGGGAGAGAGGAATCACAAGAGTAGCAAATGTTTAGTTACCATTCCCAAGTGGAAACTGCTTCATTTCAGTGACCTTCTCAAATGTAGGCATAACTTGCTACTGGGGATAGAAGAGCTGTAGACTTTAGGAGGGCTCACATGGACTACAGTGCTGTTTGCATCCTTTTCACTATTAGGCAAGTTTTGAGAACAGCTCTGGGTCACTGTGGAGACATAGATGGAATCACTCCCTTCTTTACCACATTTTGAGTTAAAGGGACTGCTTTGTATGATTTCAAAAGCACAGTCCGTGAGGAAAATGAGCATTACTCTGATTTCAACAAAATTAAGGACTTCTATAAAGGAGCTAAGGGAAGACAGGAAGAGAGACGATGTGTACAGCATCTTACACTGAGACTTCAATATACAGAACGGGCAGGGAATTCTGCATCATCTAGAAAGGAGCAAAGGAAATAGGCAAGCAACTCACACAGGAAGAAATCCAGTATGTTCAGAGAGGGCATCAAAACTGGTACTAGAATAAAACAAAAGCAATAGCGAGATATCGCAGGCTATCCTTTAATTTGGCAGTAATTAGAATGTTGGATACTGCCCAGTGCTCATGGGGATGCCGACACCATCATAAACTGCTAATGAGAGTGACTGCTAAACATGGCATTCAGGAAAGCAATCTGTCATGATCTGGTCTAATTTTGTACACACACACACACATACACATGCAGACACCTGCCCCCAGACTACTACTGTGCTAAATCTCCATAATTTTATGGCCTAGATTAGGGGTCACAAGGACATCTCAGAAACGCAACCTAGCACCAAACTATTTTACTTCTGAAATTCTAGTAGTATAACAGGAAACATGTTTGTGCATGAGTGAGAGCATTTGTGTGTGTGTCCCCACAAAGTGTATATTGATGAGACACAGTAGAAACTGAGTAATATCTAAATTCATTTTTAAAAATCATATATTTTCATACTTCCAAGAAAAATGTATTTCCCACTTGAAGTAGCCCTTAACATTCCGTTTAACCTACTACAAAGAGTTACTCACCTCAGTTTCTACCACCTGCTTAACCTCAAAAGGTACCCAACTTCACACATGTGCTGTGCTGTCCTGCTTGACGTTATTCTCCAAGTATTTTTGAGAGCATTTGAAAATGTGAGAGGAGGTTACGGAACAAGCATGAACTTGTGTATAGGGGGCAAAACGACAGCTACCAGTCTATGTTCTGATCAAACTAAACAGAAAGCTCTTTTTTTTGAGGGAGCTGTAACCTAGGAAGTGTTACACATTGCAGAAGCAAGCACATGTGAACTGATTTTTCACCATATTTTTCTTGAAAAACAAGCAGAAAAAAATAGAAAAGGAAAAATACAGAAACTAAGGACTCTCTCTCTTCTCTCCTCTCTCCTCTCTCTCTGTCTCTCTTTCTCCTTCATTCTGAGCCATTTACAAAATGACACATCACAAGAAGATGGGAGCCAATTTTTAAATTTGGATCCCTCGCCCTGCTATCCATACACAGCACTTGGAAGGCCAACAGCCCCTCACTGCCAGCTTTAAGGGATTTAGTCTCCAGATGAAGGCTTTCCAAATGGACAGATGCACGAATTCTGTTTCATGAGCTTTGTACTAAAATCAAAACTCTATCTGCAAAATTCAAGAGCAATGGAATTGTGTTGCAAAGGCTGATTAGGGCTGGAGCGAAGGTAGGCAGCTGTGGAGGATGACTGCACCCCGGCACCGATCAGGCTGCATCTCCACAAACGAGGAAACATCCACTCACCAGCGGAGACCCTGTGGACCCATACTTCACCTTGTGCATGGTCTCTTTCTGTTTAGTAATAAGTTTACACAGAAACAGTGCAGCATTAAGTGCTAGACAAATCCACTAAAGAATTAAATCTATTATTATTAAATTCCTACTAATGTTCAGTTCTCAAATTTACCACTCAAGAGGATAGGAGAAACTAGCAAAGGATTCATAGTAAAAATAACCAAGATTTCAAAACTGTAGTTAGAGGAGAGATTTAAAGTTCACACACTTAAGCAGATAAATGCCAACATGTAACATATAACTGCTTTCTAAAACCATTTTTACAAAGCTCTTTAAATCTGCTCATTCAATAAACCTTTATAAAATTCTTAGTGTACGCCAACATTGTGCTGCAGTGTGTGCATATTTTTGTGTGCATCATCACGTTTAATGCTATAACAACACATTAGAGGTTTTTGCTACATCTTATGGAAAAGTACTTCTGTTTGGGGACCATTGTTACCTCGTTATTTTTTAAACTGTCATAATTTATTCAGAACTAACCACACCTAAGTATATGCATACAGAAAAGAATCATATGTACACACACACACACTAATGTACAAAAATTCTTAGTGCAGAATAGCTTATAATGCCCCAATCTAGAAGCTATTCCAATACTCATGAACACTAGATTGAATTATGGTTTATTGAACCAATGGATATTATATAACAATGAAAAGATCTTAAGAATATGAAATTCTGTGAATGGATATCTTAGTCTATTTGGGATAATATAACAAAGTACAATAAACCGCGTAACCTATCAACAAAAGGCATATGTCTTGTATGTCTCTTACACTTCAGGAAACTGGAAGTCCAAGACAAAAGTGCTGACAGATCCATGTCTGGTGGGGTCCCATTTGTTGGTTCATAGAGGGTTATATAAGGGCACTAATCCAATTTATGAGGGCAGCACCCCTATGAACTCATCATCTCTCAAAGGCTTCCTTCTCTTAGTATAGCTGTGTTTTTAAGAGTAATAGTTCAACATCTAAATTTGTGGGTGACACAAAGATTCAGATCAAAGCAACAAATATCATAAAAATAGTATTAAGTGAGAGAAGCCAAACACACAAAACATGTGGTGCACAAGTCCACTTATACAAAGTTCAAGGAGAAACAAAACTAATCAAAGTGATCAGAAATTAAAGTAGCGGTTAGTTACTGCTACGGGGCTTTCCTAGTTCCAGGAAGTGGTACAAGGGTAGAATTTGGTAGGGTTCTCTCTCTTCATCAGGGTGGCAGCTCCATGGGAATTTGCTTTGGGAAATTTTGAGCTGGAATTTTCTCTGTTCATTTTATACTTCAATAAAATGCATGCATAAAAGGAAATAACTATACATATAAAATTAATATTGGAAATACTTGATACATAATATTCAGATAAAACCTAAGCTTCTTACTTTATGAATACAACTTGGTAAATATGTAATTGCACAGACAAAAAGCAGTAAGAATATGTTAAGGTGAAGTGGACAGCCATAATATTTCTTTGTGAACTTCTTTTGATGACAACATAACAGTATACAATAATTTATGAAAGCAATATGCTTTGCATAAAATTCTGCCACCTGGCTTATTCATCACAAATTTATCCAAAACTGGAGGAATCTGGTTGCTGGGGCAAGAGTGCCCTGAAAAGGCTTAATTTTTCAAGCAGTCAGTGGTGCTTTGTAGATGTATATATATGGCTATTGGTAATATTGTTTCTAGATCACATATGAGAGGCGATAAAAAATACGATGAGTGTTCCTTTCAATAACCAATAGACATCAGCAGTACAATTATCCCAGCTATCTTTTTATATATGCATATATTTTTCCCCTCCTTCTTTCTTTCTTTTCTCCTTTTCCTCATCCCAGTTGTTCCTTCCCTTTGAGCAGTTCTCTTTAACTGTTTGATCAATCTTCAATTCCTACATCTGGTAATCTAAGCAATTTCACTGAAGATAACAATATGTAGCATAACAACCATTGTTAATTTCCTATCATCTTGTTTTGAAATTCTGTATCATTTTTATTGTTTCTGTGCTGTTTTGGTTTTGTCTTTTTTGTTGTTACTTTGCTATCGCTTTTCTCTCTTTAAAATAAAAAAGAAAAGAAAACATATGAATGTTTAAATTTTAAAAAACTTATTACAGTAAAAGACACATTGCCTTGAATCTCCTTAAAACATTCCCCCTAGCTTCACATAGACTTACCCCATCATTCTTTTTATGTTCTAGAGAACTTTGGACGGTCATCTTTCATGGGTGCCTTTACCAGATCAAAAATGCAGTGAATGCTGCCTCCAAGTGCCACCTAACAGAAACGCAGACTTGTAGAAACATTTTAGGACGTCCTCATCCACTTTACCCACTGCATATGGTACCACGTGGCTTCTGATTCTTCCCCAAAGTCAAGATGACCATCGTAGTTAAACATTTTCAATTGATCCAGGTCATCAAAGCAACCACAACAGTGTGTCCTAAGACACAAAAGAGGAGCTGAAGAACTGCTTCAGAAAGAGGTATGAGTAATATGATAAGTGTGCTCAAAGCAAGTGGGAGTATTCTGAGAGGGATTAGTAGCCATGCGTCTTTTATTGTACTCTTTTGTCTAAAATTTAAACACACATATTTTTTAAAAATCATACTTCCTAGAATATCTGGAATATTCCCTATTCAAGGGACAGTGATATCTCAGGTTCAGGACTCCTTCTCTGTCACTAACCATGAAAGCAGAAGGGCCTCATGCATGTTCACATGTACACACACATGTGCACATAATAGAACAGCTTGCATTACTCATGGGGAAAGGAAGACTTGCATAAGAGAAACAAAGTGTGTAATCAAATTATGGAAGGTTTTGCCTTCTAACTTTTCTGAAGAGAGGTGCATCGTCTGATTTCAGACTCTAAACTGAATAAGAAAATGAATGTTCTAAGTTTCAGATATGAGGACACAAAACAATAACTCGAAAATCAGATGGAAATTTGTTATCATAACAGCAATGCATAGGCGAATTAAGATTATTTTCATCTCTACTGAAAGTGAACATTCGTGCGCATTTAAGGGCATGTCAGGGAAAAGTTTTTATATTCCTGCCTTTTTCATTTTCTGTCATTTGTTCTAATTTATTTCCAGAGAAAGGAGAATTTAGGCAGATTGAAGCTGAGCATGATATAGTCCTAAACCCAGGGACCTGCCAATGTCATATGATGTCCCTTTCTTTATTCTGGTCCCTCATTCTATGTGTACCCATCATAATTTTACACATAAATATGTTCCATAAATACAAGCTTATACCCACCCTACACTTCTCTGACTAACCTTTTCCTCTGCTTCTTTCTGATCACAGTAGCATGTAAAAGCAGCCCACTAAACTGGCTTAAATAGAGATGGGAAATTTTTTTTTTGGTACACCACATAGATGTCCCATGTACAGCAGGAAGAAAATAGCAAATATCAGCATAAAACGAAATAAAACACACAGCAGAAAAACAGGAAAAAAAATCAATGAACCTACATTTTTATTTAAATATAAACAAAAGTGACAAACCTTTACCTAGATTAATAAAGGAAAAAGAGGGAAGTGTGAAAATTATGCAATCAGAAATGAAAAAATAATTACAGTGGATACCATAGAAATACAAAGGATCATAAGAGATTACCATGAATAGTGTTGCATCAGTATATTAGATAATCCATAAATAGTGGATAGACTTTTCACTGGTTACCCTGCCCATAATATTTTCTTAAAAAATTACTCTCTATTGCCTTACTCTTTCATTAACACTTATCTCAATGTTGTCTTGCTGTTTTATTAAATTTGCATATTTCCTCTTTCCTCATACTAGAATATAAGTATGAATATACTTATATATAAGAATATAAGTATATTTAACCACAAAATATTTGATACATTCCCTGTTTTTCCCTCATCATTGAAGAGTGCTTGCTAAAAAAGGCAGAAAATAATTATGTCAAATAAACAAGTAAAGATAAAATGCCAAGTAAAATAGTTTTACTCAGAAATGCAAAATTAAAGCTTTCTTAGTTTGAATAACAGCATAAAAATGTTCATTGGTTAAAAAGGGAAAATTCAATATAGGCCAGTCTTCCCAAATATCCTTTATGAAGTAGGTGTGAGATCTACTGGTAAACACTTGCCATGACCCATGGCTTAAATGCATTCTTTCTAGGTCCACCCTGACAAGTGTCATCAGTGTCAACCACAGACCAGTATCCACTTCCACATGGGTAGGCAAAAAAGAATTCAGTTAAATGGTGCATCTTCTGTGGAAAAGAGCTTGGCAGTTCTTCCAAAAGCTAAATATAGAATTATAAGATAACTTAGCAACCTCCTTCTTAAAGATATTCATCGAAATTGCAAACAAGGACTCAAACAAATATTTGTGCACCAGTGTTTATTGCATCATTATTGCAATAGGCAAAAAAAGTGGAAATAAATGTTTTTCAATAAATGATATCTAACAAAATGTGGGATGTGCATATGATGAATATTAGCTAGAAAAAGAAATGAAGTTTTGATACATGAGATAACATGCATAAACCCTGAAAGCATAATGACAAATGAGTTAAGAAGACTTTAGGGAAGGTTGGTCTTCAATTCTTTTATGACTATTAATACAACTTAATTCATTCCCATAGGAAAAGAAGCCCTGGGAAAATGTAAGGTACAGAAGCAGATGCATAAATCGTAGATTATCTTTCCTTCTAATTCCAAAGAAGACTATTCTCAACTGATGTACTTTTGTTTAGGAACATACCATTTTCATAGTCCCTCAAGTTGAAGACATGGGAGCAAAGCTGGATTCCAACTTTTTCTCATTCCTACCCCCTCATTCCCCTGAGTTCTTTAGCTTCATCTTCATAGTGTCTCTCCCATTTGTTTTCTCTTTCACATTTTGCCCCAGGCCTTTATGGCACTTTATTTGTTTATCACGAAAATATTCACCTCTCTCTCTGGCCTAGGTCCCCACACTTTAACCTCTTCTAGGCTTCCTTTCCCCACATTTGTATCCCTTTCATCCAGCTCCAAGCTTATCGCTTGAGTCATGATACAGTTGTCACTTCTTGGTCACCTGCCAAAATACCACATACTACAATTCAAGATCCTCTACAACATGAGTATCAATTTTCAGGATATTTATTAATAGTCAGTACCTTATAAGGAAAAAGGAATGGGCAGAGGAATAAGTCCAGATGAGACACAAGTCTGACAATACTTTTACCCACTGAGCAGCCTCTAAAGAGCATATTGCCCAGTCAGTCCACCTACAGCATTCATCAGCCTGGTCTTTACAGTGCTCCCTCCAGTCACCACCTTAGGAATGCCATGGCCTGACACAAGAGGACTCTGTGCATGGAAGCAGCTCTTGAAAAAGCTGAGAGATGGATTCTGTCTTTTGTCTAAATTTCTGATAGCTGAGCATGTGGGTGGAATGGGATTGGAGACTCTTATCATGGAAAATTACCCAGTCTTCTCTTCTTGTTCTTTAATGCAAATACTGAACACACACGAATTAGTCTCCTAAAATCACTCTAAATCATGTGCTTCCTACTTTTGCTTATGTAATTTCCTTTGGGCATTATGAAAACCACTAGCTCTCCAGTTTTCATAACTTTCCTTTAGTCAGTGCCCAGCTCGAACAATGTTATGGTTTGTATCTAGATGTCCTCTGAAAGCCTCATGGATTAGGTTGCCCTAATACGGAGTAAGGGTATGATACTGGGATCAAGGGTCTGGCCAGTGGAAGTCCCATCGTGGGTATGGCTGGAACCAATCAATAGACTTACAGCCTAGATGAAATATAAAGGGACAGAAAAAAGGTAGACTTTCTGTTGGTGCTGGTGCTGGTGCTGGTGCTAGTGCTGATGCTGGTGCTAGTGCTGATGCTGCTGCTGAAGCTGCTGCTGCTGCTGCTGCTGCTTGCTGCATTGTCTTATGCCTGCTTGTTATGGACTCTCTGTCCATTGTGATGCACCCCTACCATGTCACCTTGCCTTGGAGCCAGCTGACTATGGACTGAAATCTCTACAAACTGAGAGCTGAAATAAACTTTTCCTCCTCTAACTCTATGTTATTTTGTCTGAGAAACAAGCAAAGAAACTAAGATAAACACAGTCTCTTTAATTTTTTAAGTCTATAATCTCATGATTTCTTTACTCACAGTACCAATAGCACTGACTTTTCTTATCAATTGTTATTTTAGTTTTTATCTCTCCCCAGAACTAACAGAGATAGTTTGCATACATTATGTAAAGTTCAATTTTGTAAATCTTGAAGAATCTGGTATAGTTCCTTGACATGGTAGCACTTCAATAAATGATCTATAAATTAAACATATGCATCCACATCAGTATTTCCTGATCAAAGTAGAAACAGCATAACATTGTGGAATCTGAATAGTGATATATAAACCTGAAGGTTGTTTCTGTACTTTGCCATTAAAATGTCTTTGAAAGCTTCTGAAGTGCCAATTCAAAGTTCAAGGTGAGGTTTCATGTGAAAATTGAATTACTCAATTTATTTCCTTTCCAGAGTTTTACAGGGAAATAGAAATGAAAACACTAGCTTTCTTAATGCCCTAATGTGAGTTTAAAATACTACCTAAACACAAATGTATTCCATACTTTCCTGCCTTGATAAAAGGCATCCCCAGTTAATTTCAGGATAAGATTCAGAAGCTACAAATGCTAGTGTCAAACCCGAGTACTCTTAGCAGAGGGGTTGGTAAATGGATAGGTAGAAAGATCAGAAATTTGTATTTCATAAGGCTCCTCAGCCCCATAGAAACATGGAGGAAAAGCAAAGATCACTGTGTGACTTTTAAGTGAGGCAGGTAAGTGTCTGGTCTGTTTCATAACTTGACTCTCCAGGTAATTTCAAGAAAAAAAAAATTTCCAGAGACTTCTAGCTATGGCAGAAGTATGGTGCTTTATATAGTTTTGTGTATGGAAAGGAGTATGTATAGTTTTAAGAACAATAATTTGGATGCATAAAATAAGATATATTTACTCAAAAAACATTTTTATGACATTTAAGCCATGTTTCTTAAAGCATGGCTCATGGACTCAGAATATCAGAATCATCAGGGAAATTGTTAAAAGTATAATCATACCTACCCCACACCTGCTAAGACAAACTGTTGTAATAGGTCTTCCAAGTGATTGTAATGCATGCTGAGCTTAAAAACTATGTTTTTACAGCCAATATTTTTCTATTCATTGTTTCTTAATGGTGTAAATTATCTAACCTATACCTAATGTGTTTCAGTAAAGCTGGTTTAAAATGAGAAAGTAAGATGCAAAGCAATCCTTTTTAATGGGAAGAAGCATTAATTACACCTGTAGAAACAGCTGTCTATGGCCCAGGGAGGCTTCTGCTTATAAAATTCCACGATGGAACAAGTGCCTTGTTCATTCAGGGATGAGTACAGGCACCATTTGCTGCTGCACATCTACATAAATTATATTTGTTTATAATATTAATCAATCAACAGAATTAAATATTTCACTTTTTTTCCTAGCACTGGAGAAAACCAATCCATCATATAAAAAAGTTAGGTGAGGACAGGAAGCTTGGAAATTACACACAGTCCTCAAACTGAGGAAATTTCTAAATATTTTAACATAAAAAGATATATGAGTCAATATGATATTAGACACACATGGGCATATTTTATTGAGCTATTTAATAGGCCGAGCTTTCACCTAGGCCTGAGATATTATTAGATTTCATAAATTAAGTGGATCAGGAATGGGAAAATACTCAAACCTGTCTGTTTTTACATTATTACCTAGTATATTTTTATTGTTTTCCTTCTGATTTCTAAGACATAACCCATCACAACTGTTCTGCACATCTAGGGAAATATGTGTTATTGGTAAAAAATGGCATCTTGTCAATTTTGCATTTAAGTATAGAGTCTTGTTTTAATGTTGTTTGTAGAAATGAAATAAACCATATTCCTATTGCATGTATATGCAATTATGCATTTTTCATTCAAAAGTAATGCTACAATTTGATACATGGGCATCTATTCAATCTCATTACATTGAAACATGAAAATTAGAAAGAGGCATTTTGCTGGTAGATAATATAAGGTACAAGAAGTGTCCAAAGTTATCACCTCTAAAATGAAAATAAAATTTCCATAAAACTTAGCAGACTAATGAGTTTGGCAAAATGATCCATCTCATTGATTCTCTCTTTCTCTGTGTGTGTGTGTGTGTGTGTGTGTGTCTGTCTGTCTCTCCCTGTCTGTCTGTCTCTGTCTGTCTCTGTCTGTCTCTCTTATATATATAAAGTTTCTAAATTCTTGATATTGGTAAGTTGCTTTCAGGATCAGTGAAGAAAATGGGCTTTCCACATGTGTACTCTCTGAGAAAAGAATAGAACAAGCACTGTAATGCAGACAAAAGCATGATGATTTAACTGTAGGAAATTCCTGAAAACATCGGCAAATCGTGTCTGTTCTCCTAAGTCATGTATATTATATTTAAAAACAAGCCTAATCAAATTTCTAAGAAGCCAGGGAAAGGCCAAATGCCATTTGGGTTACAGGTAATGAGTGAATATATTTCAGCCTCTCTTCTAAAAGTCTTAAAGCCACATTCTAGCTTCCCTGCTCCATCATTAGAGAATCACTGTCAGGCTCTGCCTAGACTTCCTGTGATCTTAGGTCTAAATATACACTAGGGCCTGGGATTGAGTCTCAGAAGGGTGCCAAAGGTTCCAGCTGTGGGGAGGCTGGATAGGCTGTAGATGAAGGAGAATCTAGCAACCCCCTGTCATGTAGACACTGATCAACCTTAAATCTAATGACGCTCATTCTGGATTCAACCAGTTCTAACAGATCTCTCCTGTCAACAAACAAAGCTCCTGGTGTCAGTTTGGAAACCCAGAATAAACCTCTCTGGTACCTATCATGTCAAAAATAAATGGCCTCTGCTATGACTGGGATCTAAAATGTTCCCAGGAAGCATCACTGTGATGAAAGCTTGGTTGCCAGCTGATGCACTTTTGAGAAGGTATTGGATCATAAGTGCTCTAACTTCATTGAGCAGAATAATCCATTGCTAGATTCATAATTGCTGTATTCATAATTTCACGACATTATTAGAAGGTAATGGGCTCTTAAGAGATCTGGGGAATTGAAGGAACTGAATCATAAGGGTATGTATGATCTCAGGACAACATTTGGTCCCCAGCCCCCTCTTCTCTGGCTCCTTCACTTTCTCCACTTCCCAGATGAAAGCTTTCATCCGCCATGCCCTTCTGCCGTGGTGTCTCTGCCTCACCACAGGACTAAAAGCACCACATCCAGCGGACCACGGACTGAAACCATGAACTGGAAACAAATCTTTATTCTTCTATTTTTCCCAGGAATTTTGTCATAGCGATAGAAAGTTGCCTAGCACAGGTTCAGCAAAATGCAGGATCCCTTTAAAGCTCCAATGGATGAGATGTATCTACAGCTAAAATCCTTCTTTAATTATTTTTCAGAAATAATCACTTTTAGTTTGAGGAACATCACTAATAGTCTATTTTTTTTAAATGTATATTTCCAAAGAAAATATTAGACTTCTCCAGGTCAAGAGCATATGATATCCTTATAAAAGCACAAATATTAGCCGATGATTTCTGTGCTTTTAAATATAAACATAAGCACGTAAATATTTAAATACAGAAAGGTAAATACATGCATGGATATATAAGAACGTATTACTTCATTTTACTTGTAGCATAGGGTGAGGGATAGATGGTTTGAGACTAGAGTCAATTATCATAATAAATAAACGACCAAAATATTCTTGCAAGTGATGGCAAAATAATTTGACAAATAAAGATTGTTACCTTTTTTGTTTCTATGACTGTTCAAACTTAAAGCTAAGAAATCAAATCACAAAACACATCCTAAAATCATTTATAAAATTTAACTCAATGATAGGACTTTAAATAAGAAATATGTGCTGTCATAAAATAATTATATTATGGCCATATGTAACTTATATGAATGCTATGCAGACATAAAGGAGAATATTATACTGAGTTGAATGCTGTTAAATAAATATCAAACTGATATATCTAATGTACTAAAATCTGCACTAATTTTTTTACTCCATATATAAAATCACCAGTAATAAGAAATATGTATATTGTATAACACTGATAAGATGCAGACAAACATGGTATTCTGGACAAAAATATGTGAGTATGGTTTAATCATGAGCAATAGAGGAGTCCAATTTGAGAGATGCTTTCCAAAATAATTGACTGGAACTCTTCGGTTTCATCAAGACATGGAAGACAAGGAAAGACTGAAGAACTTCCTCAGGCTTCAGGAGAATAAGAAGATAAAACTAAGTCTCATCCCAGAACAGAAAATACACTAAACACAGAGGATTAATGAAATGTAAGTGTTACATCATTAAGTTATTATTGACTCAACAATTTTTTCTTTGTGATCATTTATACCATTCCAAAGCTTGCTAGCATGAGCAAAAATACATAAAAGATATACATGAAATGTTTGCACTATTTCTGAACCTTCTCAGCAAATCTAAACTTATTTCAAAATAACTTTAAAATGTACCTTATGAATTATAGTACATATACTTTTATAAGCATAGAATATCTCATAGCCATAATAAATTTTTGATAGTAAAAGCCTCAGAGAAGTAGACGGGGCACCTGAAAGTTTAGGGAAAAAATGAAAATCTTTTTATCTCATCTTTACCCCCACAATATTTCCTTCTTCCCTGTCTCTCACCCTTCTTACTATGTGCATATATAACCCTTTCAATTAAATTTACTAAATTAAAAAAAATTTTTTTGGTACTGGGAATCAAACTCATGACCTCATGCTTGCCAGGCAGGCACTGTGCCACTGAGTTATGTTCTTGGCCCCCGTAAATTAAAAATTTCACAATAGTGATTTGTCTACCTTTGAATTTTTCTTAGCATATTAAAGTCATATTTGATAATGTTTCATTTTGGTCAATGATTATGGCAATGTATTTATATAAAAAACAAACTTAAAACTCATCTAAAGCAGTATTTCATGGAATGTAGATGTACAGACACACACACACACAAGCACACACAATCTGAAAAGATAGTCATCAAAACTGTGACACAACATTTTTTAACATGCACAAAAATATGAATATCTATGTTCTTTATATTACTTTGAATACAACTGAAGCCAATTTTGTGAGGTGCATTTTGGTAATGCAGTGAATTTTGCTTATTCCATCTGAAGTTACTGTTACTTTGAATGAATTTTGATAGCTTTCTCACTATAGGCATGAAATCAAAGGATTCAAGCCCAAAGAAGTTACCTGCCACCAAGGACTTGGTCCTATAGCATTTGAACTTTGCACTTTTGAATTTTCTTTCTAAAGTGGAGTCTAGTACAGTCCCCTGCATACATGTGTGTTTAACAGATATATTAGCATAATATTCTATGCATTTAGTAAATAAAATCTGAAAGGTACAATAGATAGTGTGAAGGGCAAAGAAATTACTCAAAAGGAAAGAACAACTGGGGTGAGGGAAAGGAGAAAGGAAAAGGAAGGGGAAAATATATGTGCATATACATATATATACGTATATACACACATGAAAAATAGCTAAGATAATTCTACTGTTAATTTTTATTGGTTTATTGAAAGGAACAGTTAATGCTTAATTTTTTTTGTCAATTTTCCATGCCTATATCTGGTAATCTGAACAATCTCTTTGAAGGTAACAATATGCAATATAACAACCATTGTTGATTTCCTATCATCTTGTTTTGTGTTCTGTATTATTTTAAATGTTTTTTATTCTCTTCAAAATAAACCAATTTATACAATGAAATGCAGACCTCCTTGTAATCACCCAGTGTTAATAAAGCCAATCTGTGCACTGAGATATGTAACTGTACAGAGCAGAGAAACCCCTACAAAGACAATTCCTGTAACTGAAGTTTGGTCGGAAGGGAAAACCAAGCAAAGATCTTCATTTCTAGGCGCCCTCTTCCTGTACTCATCAGAATATTTACAGCTGACTGAGGCTGCTGAACACCATGGGAAGTGCTAAGTGCTTTGTCATTATTTAGCGAGTGTAGGGCTTCCTCTGACAAGACAGTTAATCTGCCCTGCACAAAGTCTTCTTTTCAAAAAGAAGTTACTATTATTTTTTTTAATGCATAGTGGTGCTTTGTCTAGTGAATCATAGACTGTACATAGTATTGTTCTTTTCCAGCAATTATTTTAAAAAAATATGTTTTCAAGATGTGTTCTGCTTGGTGGAAAAGATAAAAGTCAGATAGATGGTGTGTTATATGCTAGGTCATTTGTTGAATGAGACAGAAACTTTATTCAATAATAAAGGAACAGATAAAGACTAGGAGAAAGGACCATACCCCTCTTTAGTTGCTATAGTCAATTATCTATTTTCTCCAGTAATCACCTGAAGAACATTCTTTACCATCTTGAGAAACAAACCCCTGCTTGCTATCTATTGCATAAAAGCCTGTAATGGCTTGTTATAATCTTTGGTACTAGTAGTGCTAAGAAGCACAGCATGAACAATGGGGCTTCCGTGGTGTGTGCCCCTTTGTCTATCTTATGCTTTATTATGCTCTGGTTGAATTCCAAGTTCTGATATTTCATTTTTGTGCATGACATTTATGAAGTGATCAGGAACGGGTGTTGAAGTGCTTTCAAAGCAAAAAACCTATTTGATCAAGTTTAAAAAAATTATACTTGCCAATATGCCCATTCTGAATATTGAAAGTAAGTTTACTCACTCCAGAAGAAAACAGAGGTGAAGGTACAATTGCAGCTGTAACATGTTATAGTCAGAGGTGCACAACATATCACAATTATAAGGTGAGACTACCTGCAAACTCTGGAGAGTTCTCTTTCTACACATGTTTCATTTATGTTTCTTGCAAACATTTTAAGGAAGCATCAACTCTGCATATGCTTTACCTAATAACCTGGGAATAAATGGTTATTTTGATGATTTGAGATCCTGTGTTTAAGGTACACATCTTCAATGAGTGCTGTGGAAAAATTTACCTATACCACTCTAGCATTGTTTCTCTGGGGCATGAAGATGTCTTATGTCTGTGGAATCAAGGCTTTTATTTCAAATGCTTCTTAAATGACCTCATCTATATCTATGGATTCAAATACATTCAGATGCTGATGACTCTGTGATGGATTGATAACTGGTGGTCAACTTGTAACACTCAGCTGACCAGAATCAGAGTGGTGCTGGGTATGGAGGACCCACCTGAGCATTGTTGCCGACAGGAAAACTGGAGTGGAAGGGAGGGAGCTGTTTGTCCTCCTGGAGAAGCATGTTGTGCTGGCCTTCCGGATATGAACTCAGGTGTTCTCATCGTCAGAGGAGCTGGGGACCTTGTTGTCAGTGAGAATGACTGTGGTTCTCCTTTGGGAGAGCTCTGGTTCTTACTTTGAGCATTGCTTCCTAGCTCTAGAGCAGATTCCTCAGCCTGCTGGCCCAGACCCTTCATCACACTGGCATAATCTTTCTAGCTTCCACAACTGACCTTGGGGCCTTCCCAGTGCAGATCTGTGAAATAGACTTGCACAAGACATTGTCTAGTCCTCCAGTTGGACTCATGGGGGGCATTGTCATGGGCTCCAGGTCTTCAGCTGGACTTAGTGCAGGACATTACCATGGGATCCAGTCCTCAGGGGGATTCTTTGGGTCATTAGTGTGTGGACAGATTTCCTGCACTCTCTTCTGTATTTGACCCTTTGGGTGACTATTATAAAATACTCCTATAAATTATGAATCCTGTATTAAACTGTTTCCCTTGCAAACCCTGACCACAACAGACTCTCATACCCCAAGCTGATCTCTCATTCTCCAGTATTTAATTACAAGTTTCCTACTATATATCTCTACTTGGATATATCTCATTCAGGGGGAATTCATATTTATTTTGGTTTCACTGTGAATCCAGAGGTAAGTCAGTCTCTCTATAGCTTTTCCTACCTGACTTTACTTTCTTCTGGGTATATGCTCTGTGATGGTAGAAGCTTCATATCTTTTTTTTTTTTTTTTTTTTTGTCTTTTTGAGACAGGGTCTCGTTATGCAGTTCAGTCTGCCCTTGAGTTTACTCTGTAGCCCAGGCTTGTCTTGAAAGTGCAAAGATCCTCCTCACTCAGCCTCCCAAGTGCTAGGATTACAGGCGTGCACCACCATGCCCAGCAGAAGCTTCATATCTTTTCATTACTGTACCTCCAATTGGATGTGCTATGTCCACTATATGGTTTGTTTAAATATTACTGGGACAAATGAATTAATCCTCACAACAAATCTGAGTCATTTAGAATTGCTCAAACTGAGTTTAAGGGCACAGTCCTCATTAATGTAAATCTACTCAGCACTGCTCATCCCACATCCACACAATTAGAGTCCAGCTAAAAATTATGAGGAGGGAGTCCATAGGACCATCATCACTTTTTTATTATTATAAAGAGAATTTTAAAAGTAGTACAATAACACCAACATAGACAAAAATAAAACACAGCAAAAACAATAAAAATGATGCAGGGTTTCAAAACAAAATGATAGGAATTAATGGTAGTTATATTACATGTTGTTATCTTCAACGATGTTGCTCAGGTTACCAGGTGGAAGAATGCAAGATTGATCAAACCATTAAAGAGAATATAAGGTAATAATACAACATTAGAAACAATATATAGCTTCACCAAGCAAGATTGTAGGAATTCACCAGTGGTTGCTAAATTGCGTATTGTGGTCTTCAAGTTAGTTATTCAGATTATCAGATATAAGCATATAAAATTGGTCAGAAAAAATATTTAAGTATTAACTGTTCCTTTCAATGAACCATTAGACATCAGCAGTAAATTATCCCAGCTATTCTTCTATATACATATATATTTTTCCCTTCCTTCTTTTTTTCTTTTTCTCCTTTCTCTCATCCCAGTTGTTGCTTACTTTGAGTAATTTCTTTCCCTTTCATGTTATTTATTGTACATTTTGGGTTTTACTTACTCTTTCAAGTTCTTACAGTAGGGAGACAGTACAATGTTTACACATGTGGTCCAATTTATTTTAATTATGGGTAAGTAAAATAATTTTTATACCAACTTTATACCAACTCAATTTTTATACCAACTGTGAGTTCAGAGCTTTCACAAACCTACCTCGGGTTTGATAATACATTAGAAATCTTATAGAACTCATTGAAAACTATTATTCTTGGACTTAAGTTTTTTAAGAGGAAGGACACAAATTAAAATGAGCCAAAGGGCAAAACGCTTCAGGTGCAGTTTAGAAGGGTTCAAATGTGAAGCTTGCATTATTCCCAGAATGCTTTACCCTCATGCCGCTGATGCATGAAGATACACACAAGTTTTGCCAATCTGGAAATTTCATCTGATCCTCAGAGTGAAGTTTTTACTGGGGATTAGGTAGGCATAACTGATGGATTGATATACCATTTGGTCTAAGAGGACCATCCATGGGTCACCTCCTTAGCATGAAGAATCTCAAGCAGCTCAAGGGTCCTATCACGAAAAATGAAGACATTCCTATGGCATGAGAAATTCCAGTTTTTGAGGTTATCTCCCAGGACCAAGGGACAAAGGCTAGAACTCTCCTTGAGCAAGGGCAAGTTCTTTACTACACATGATCATATTCACTTTATAAATATAATAAAAATACAGCAGGAGCTGATGGTCCAGCTCAGAGGTACACTACATGCTTAGCATAGGCAAGGCGCTGGGTTCATTGGGAAGGAAGGAAGAGAGGGAGGGAAAGAGGGAAGAAAGGAGGGAGGGAGAGAGGAAGTCAATCATATGTGATAGTTGGGAAAACTAGAGTTAGGACACAGGACTGGTTATTGCTAAAGTCTGTCTTATTTTGACTGCATCTTCTATTTGAAATGCAAATTCTATATCCATTTTGTTAACCAGTTCTGCCTCATGAGTTTTTGAGCTTGGTTAATAGCATCTCTTTATTTCTAATTTCTCAGTCTACCAATATTTATCTTGTCCTCCAGTACTAATTCTAACTCTTATAATATAATCGGTCACCAAGGTACAGCAAAGCAATTTGTTTTTGAAGTGCCTCTGTTTCTCTTTATTAATATGTAAGTTCTTATTTTCATCATTTCTTACATTACTGCATGCTTCTTCAGTCATCTCTTGCCACTAGGCACACATGTTCATTTTTTTCCCCTTGATCATCATATTGTCCAATGATAAAAAAACAGAGATATTCACAGCATTATTCTTAAAGCTTTGCATTAGATCTCTGATGTGTGTGTATAAAATTTAAACTCATTAGTATAGTTTACTTGGCTAAAACAATCTAGGCTCAAATCATATTCTATCCTATATATCTCTCCAAACGTTATCTTCCATGTATCCTATGACCTTGTTTCTATGAACTTTAATCATCCCAGGTGCATAATACATATAACTATGACAATTCCATGTTGCTTTTAGATTTTGTAAGAATTATTCTTGTCTCCTCCTTTATCACAACTTTCTAAATTAAAATCTACTTAAAGTATTGCCTCGTTGGTGATGCCTTTATTCATTTCTCCAAGCAGAATTAGTCTCTCCTTTTTTTAGAACTGGAACTATTTATTCTGTAGTAGTGTCCAACACACTATTCTAAATTATTTGTTTACATATGTCTTCAATGTATGGTTGATATTCTGTCTAGAAAATGACTAGAAGCATTTATCCTTACTAAATGACCATAATGTAGTTTCTGAATGAGCATAAGTCCTTTCAGTGAGGCACTGTGTCTTGTTCACATGGTATCTATCATCACTACTACATAGTAAGAGTTATATGAAACCTGTTTAAAGCTAAACTTAATGAGTGAATAATGAATATATAAAGGAATGAATATCCAATCTCTGGGAAGCTCATTTAATCTGCCAGTGAAACTCTTAGGTCATTGAGTCTAATAGCTTTGAATCTACTTTTTAAAGGTAGATTGATGACAACACCTATCTTAAACTGGAAGTAAGCTTCAAGATCTGACTTCTGAAAATTCCAGAATTTAATAAAATTATATTTAACTGATTTCAATGTAATATTTATTTGGACATATATATATATTCAGGACCCTCTCTTAGTTGCTAAAAAGTTATCAGAGATAAATAGTGTATAGATCATCCCTTTAGGAGACTCAGCATACAACAGTGAAACACAGAGACAAGACAATATTTAATTATACCAAAATAGTATCAATCTTTCTAGTATATCTTCAATTCTGGTGCTGTGCTGCGTCCAACTTTATTCTTTTTGCTCAAGATTGCTTTGTTTAATGGGGGCATTTGTGGTTGGAGTTCCCGATATATTCCAGATATCAAACCTTTCTCAGATACAAAGTTTACAACTATTCTTCCCATTTTAGATGCTGTTTCTTTGCTCTAGTCATTGTTTTCTTTGCTGTCTGGAGTTTTTATTCTGAAGTGTGCCATTTATAAATGTTTATTTTTGTTGCTTGTGCATTTGGGGTCATAATAAAAAAAAAATCACTGCCTAAACCAATGCCCTGAAGAATCTCCATTATGTTTTTTTTTCTAGTAATTTCATAGTTTTAGGTCTTTCTCTTAGGAATTTAATCCAAAATAACACAAACATGTCATTTAAAAAACCTTATTAAAAGTAGGCTAAATACCTTATAGCCAATTTTCAAAAGAAGACATATGAATAGCCAATAGCTATTTGAAAAATGCTCAAAACACTCATCATTAGGCATATGCAGATCATAGCCAGTAAGTTACCACTTCACTCTAGGAAGAATGACTGTAATAAAAAAGACAAAAATGCAACAAGCAAAACAGTGCTCATTAGGATGTGCAGAGAAAGGAGCACTCATGTTTCGTTGGTGGTAATCTAAGTTAGCCATTATCAGAATACTGTGGAAATTTCTCAAAACCTCAAAGTAGATCCACAGATGATCCAGCAATCCTGCCATAAGGTATATACTCCAAAGAAATGAAATCCGTATGTCAAAAAGATACCCATACTCCCACGTTAATTGCAGTGCTATTCACAATATCCAGGATATAGATGAACAGAGAGATGGAAATTGAGGGCAGAATAGTGCTTACCAGAGACCAGGGAGAGTAAGGGAAAGAAGGAGAGAATGAAGACAGGTTGATCAACAGGTATAATATTATTATTTGACAGGAAGAATGAATTCTAATGTTCTGTGGAACAATGGAGTGAATATACTTAAGACTAATGCATTATATAGCTGAAGACAGAAGAAAGGAATCTAAATTTTCTCACCATAAAGAAATGATAAAAAATGGAGGTGATGGATATGCTAATTACTCCGAGCAGAACTCTATGCAATATACCTATGAATCAAACAACCCATTGTAGCTCATAAATATAAGCAAATACTACTTATCAAAACTAAAGAATAGAAATGATTAAAATAGTGTCATAGCTAAGAATATGAGTGATCAAATTCATTTCAAAAGTTGGACAATGCCTCTTGCCTTGAGGAAGTTTTGATGACCATGAAAAAGGCAGAGCAGAGAGAAAGGGGCATTCCTACAGACATCACCACACGTCGAGGCAGGAGGTAAGGAGCCAATCTGATAACTAAGAATGTACAGGAAAAGTAGGGCTTCTTGAAGTTTGAAGTGTAGTCCGTGATAGCTGTGGAAGTGTTAGAGAATGCATGGCATAAAACTTTTTAATAATAGCAAGGCATTATTGCCTTTTGTCTTGTGTTTGGGTTTTCTTTTCTTTTGAGACCAGGGTCTTGCTTTGTAGTCCAGGATGGCCTTGAACTCATTATGTATTCCAGGCTCACCTTGAACCCTTGGAAATTCTCCTAGCTCAGTTTCCCAAGTACATGCACCACCATGCTTGGCTTGTGTTTGCATTTTTACTAAGAATGCAAAAACAATGGTGTCTGTTACTTTTCCTGTTGCTGCACAAAACACCTGACACCACAAGTTAAATGAGGAAAGGTTAATTTTGGCTCACAGTTTGTAGAGGTTTCAGTCCACAGTCAGCTGGCTCAATCCAGGCTGTCAGAGAGGCATTGCAGAGGAGAAATAGCTTATGGCAGAGAAGGCAGGAGGCAGTTAGCCACAAAGAGGCTTTAGGGGTACATCTAACTACAAGGCATAACAAATGGTGAACTTGACTAATGATTATTTAGCAGAAACAAAAGCTGCATTAGCAAAGTATATTAGCTAGTAACTGTATTCATTTCCATACAATAAAATAAGAAAATAAGAAAAGGCAGTTTTGGTTACTTTTGAGAATACCCCTGAAGAAGCAGCTAAAATTACTGATGTCATTTAATCCTGATCCCTGAGTACACATTTTTAATCCTTTTATGTGACGAAACTGGAAATGTACAGAAGTACTTTTGCTTTACAGCAGTAAAACAGTTATCTCGTGGAAAAATACTTCTGTACTTCAGTTTTCAGCTTCTTTTCCCTCTCGTAAACTGCATTTTTACTTGAAAAAAATGACTGACAGACAAACTATTATTACTCAGACTTCTCATTGTCTGGGAGACTTTTCTCAACGTGAACAAAGTAAGTCTGTTATGTCAAAGAAAAAAAAAAACTGACAGTGAATGTTGCCAGTGATAAAACTTGAGCTTTCAAAGGAAAAATAGACTTTTTATAATTTGTATCTAACGTCATAAATTCAACTGTTTCTCAGTATTTTCTGATACAATTGGTTGCTATATTAATGAAGACAATTTGTAAACTATTATACAATGAAACGTATCAAAACTTGAAAGATCTTCATAATTCAATAAATCAATATTTTCAAATGACCAATGTATGTTGTTACAAAATTATATGAGACAATTGATTTGTTTTCCTAGTCCATATTGCAACTAATGGCTACAAAAATACTACTTGTCAAGTTTTGGTGTAATAGTCAATAGCAATAGCCACTATTTTTTGAAAAAGCTATTTAAATACTCTCCACTTTTCCAACTGTAAGATAAAATTCTCTTTCTTTCTTCCTTCCTTCTTTTCTTCCTTCCTTCCTTCCTTCCTTCCTTCCTTCCTTCCTTCCTTCCTTTCTTTCTTTCTTTCTTTCTTTCTTTCTTTCCTTTTCTTTTCTTTTTTTTTGAGACAGTCTCACTCTGTAGTTCAGGCTGGCCTTGAACTACACTGTGTATAATAGGCTGGCCTCAAACTCACAGCAATCTTCCTGCCTCAGCGCCCCAAGTGTGGGGTTACAGGTGTGTGCCACCAGGCCTGGCAAAATTTTCTTCATATGCTTCAACCTAACTAACATGAATGAATAAACTAATAAAAGAATCCAACTGTCTTCCATTAAACCAGACATTATAGAAATTTGCAAGAAAATAATACTATCATCATTGTTTTTGTAAAACATGTTTATTTGCATTAAAATATATAAATCTTTTAAAGTATAGTAGTTTTTTATTTTATTTTGTTAGTAAATGAAGCTTTTACATGTTTTCTTGGTTTTAATTCTAGTATGGTAATTATTGATAGCTATGGCTTAAATACAAATGCTGTTTGTAATCCTCAATGATTTTAAATAGTGTAACAGGTTCTGAGAACAGGAGATTGTAAATTACTGAGATAGGAAATACCATAAAGAAATACCACAAACATTGTCAATACATTCTGTACATAGAATACTTGCTATATGCCAGGCACTGTGGCTGATGCTGAATTTATAGCTGGGAAATAGGTAGATTCAGCATCTGCTCTTAAGACATTCATGTTCTGATGAGGTATGGAAACAATAATCTATCATAAAACTGAGGTTAGAATTATTAATGACTATCATGGTGAAAAACTTTGAATAACATGTGGGGTTAAGTACAGGGGGAAAACATTATGCAAAAACACTTCTAGAAAACAACAGAGAGCTGCTAAATTTTTTAACCTATATTCATTTTGAAGTTTTAGGTGTTCTTCTTTTTTTTGAGACAGGGTTTTGTTCTATAATCGTGGCTGGCCTTGAACTCACTATGTAGCCTAGACCAGCCTCCTTCTCAGCAGTCCTCCTGCCTCAGCCTCCTGAATGCTTTGATTATAGGTGTGTACCACCATTCCCAGCTGTTAAGTTGTTATTTTTAAATTGGAAAATGTGTCAATATTATTTTATATATTATTTTTAAATTAGAAAGCTCATTTATATATGATTTTAAATTATTTCTCATATGAATTTGATAGCCATTTGTTCTACCTTTTTCTGTTTTTTGTCTCCATTTAAATTTATTATTTTCCCTTTTGAATTAGCTCAATTTATCCTTTAGCAGTGACTCTAAATCAGAGCTTCTCAATCTCAGCAACATTCACAATGTGATCCAAGTAATCCTTTCTCATGAGGGGGACATTTCCTGAGCATTATGAGATTGCAGTAGCTTTCCTGGCTCATATCTTTGGGAGTAAGTCACACTTCCCAGATGTGACAATCACAAATATCTCTAGATATTGCTGAATGTTCCCCAGAGGGCAAAATCAACCTTGATAACCATTGCCATACACTCATCTGATTTGTGTGTAAATAGGGACATTTTTATTGTCCTTACTGAACATTCAAAGACCCTCCAGACCTTATCTTTATTTATATGGCATATCATTTTGTAACAACTTGTCTGTTGCTATTTTAATTCTCTCTATGCCATTAGATATTCTTTGTGGTCTTTTTTAGGAATTCACAAAGGTTTTTATATTACATATTGTTAACTTCAACAAAGTTGCTCAGATTACCAGATGCAAGAATGCAAAATTGATCAAATAATTAAAGAGAATTAAAAATAATAAAAAATTAGAAACGACGCAGAGTTTCGCAAACAAGATGGTAGGAATTCAACAATAGTTGTTATATTGCACATTGTTGTCTTCAAATGAGTTGTTCAGATTACCAGACATAAGTATGCAAAATTGGTCAAAAAAATTAAGCTTTAGCTGTTCTTTTCAGTAAACTAGTAGAAATTTGTAGTACAATTATCTTAGCTGTCTTGTGTAATTATATATATTCTTTTCCCTTCTTTCTTCTCTGCTTTACCTCATCCAAGTCATTCTTTACTTTTGCACAGTTTCCTTCCCTTTCACAATATCTACTGTGCCTTTCAAATTTTATTTAATTTTTCAGTTTCTTACACTAAGGAGACAATACAGTGTTCACACATGCATGTCTGATTTATCTCACTTATGACTATGGTCTTTAGTCACATCCGTTTACCTACAAAAGCCTTTAGTTTATCTTTCTTTACATCTGAGTAATGCTTCACTGTATAAAAATGCACATCTTTATCCATTCCTCAGCTGATGAGCATTTGGGTTGTTTACAAGGTTTTGCTATGACAAATTGTGCTGCTATAAACATGGGGGCACATATATTGCTATGATATGACATTTTTAGTTTTTCTGGAAAAATACCCAGAAGGGGAATAGCTGGGTTAAATGAGACCTCTAATCTTAGTTTTGTGAGGAATCTCCACACTGATTTTTACCATGGTTGCACAAGTCTATACACTCCCACCAGTAATAGAAAAGTGTTCCTTTTTCCCCACAACTCCTCCAGCATTTGTTATGGGTTGATTTCTTGATGGTAGCCTTTCTTTCTGGGGTGAGGTGGAATCTCAGTTGTTTTAATTTGCAATTCTTGAATGACTAATGATATTGAACCCTTTTTTATGTATTTATTCATCATTAGTATTTCCTCATCTGAGAAGTGTGTATTCATCATAAATGCCCATTTTGGGATTGGTTTTTGAATTTTGGGGGCCTAATATTTTTAGTTCTTTATGTGTTCTAGACAGAAGTCCTTTGTCTGAGGGACAGTTGGCTAAAATATTTTCACCAATCATGGGTTTTCTTATTACCTTGTTGGTGATTTCTTTTGATGTGTAAAAACTTTTCAATAAGATAAGATCCTGGTTGTTGATCTTTGAAGTATTTCTCATGCAGTTTTTGTTTTTGTTCATGAACTCTCTGTCTATCCCTATGTCTTCAAGACTTTTATCTACTTTCACTTCCAGTATATTGAGTGTTTCTGTTTTAATATTTAGATCTTTGATCCATTCTGACATTAGTTTAGGGCATGGTGATAGAGATGGGTTCTTGTTTTAGTCTTCAGCATACAGAAAGCCAGTTTTCCCAGCACCATTTATTAAAGAGGCTATCTTTCTTCCATTGAACATGTTTGGCCCTTTTGTCAAAGAGAAGGTGGCTGGGTGGGTTTGTAGTTGTGTCTGCACTTCTAATCTGTTCCACTAATCCTCGTGTCCTTTATCTTTGCCAGTACCATACTGATTTTATCACAGTAGCTTTGCAATATAGTTTCAAGACAGAGACTGTGATACCTCCTACCTTGCCTTTGATGCCCAGGATTGCTATTCTAGGCCTCTTCTGTTTTAGGAATATTTTCTCTAGATCTGTGAGGTATACTGATGATTGGGATTTCACTGAACCTATTCAACAGCTTTGGGAATATGGCCATTTTCACAATGTTGGTTCTTCCTATCCATGAGCAAGGAATATCTTTGCATTTTCTGAAATCCTCTTTGATCTCTTTTTTCAGAGTACTGTAATTTTCACTGTATAGATTTTTAATTTCTTTGTTATATTGATTTTTAAATATTTCATGTTTGTATGTTATTGTGAAAGATGTGATTTCTCTAATTTCTCCCTCAGTGTGATTATTATGTGTACAGGAATGTTAGTGATTTTTTGAGTGTTGACTTTGTATCCAGCCACATTACTGAATTTGGTTATTAAATCTGTAAACCTTTTAGTGGAGTTTTTGGGGTCTTCTATTTAGAATATCATATCATTTGCAAATAATGATAATTTCACTTCTTCCTTGCCTATCCTTATTCTTTTTATTTCTCTCTCTTTTCTAATTGCTGTGGATAATATTTCCAGAACTATATTGAATAAGAGTGGTGACAATGGACATCCTTGTCCTGTTCCTATTTTAAAGTGAAGCCTTTCAGTTTTTTTCATTTAGTATGATGTTGGCTACTCATTTGTCATAGATGGCTTTTACCAGATTGAGGTAAAGTCCATCTATTCCAATTTTCTGTAGGGTTTTTTTTTTATCATGAATGCATGTTGGACTTTATTAAAAGGGTTTTCTGCATCTATTGAGATGATCATGTCATTATTGTCTTTGGCTTGTTGATATGGTGTATTACACTTATTGATTTTCATATGTTGGACCATCCCTGCATCCTTGGGATAAACCCCACTTGATCATGATGTATAATCTTCTTGATGATTTGCTGCATTCTGTTTGCTAGCATTTTATTGAGAATTTTTGCACCTATGTTCATTAGGGATATTGGCCTGTAATTGTCTTTTTTTTGTTGGGCCTTTCTCTGATTTTGGTGTCAGGGTAATACTTGCCTCCATAAATGAGATAGAGAGTATTGCTTCCTTTTCAATTGCATTGAAGAGTTTAAAAGGAATTGACATTAAATCTTCTCTAAATTTCTTGTAGAATTCAGCT
>NW_004955480.1:2718027-2719733 GCF_000276665.1 Chinchilla lanigera | reverse complement strand
AGCCTGAATTTTTGCTGTAACACTATGAGAGTAAAGATTTTCAAACTAGATATTGCTGATCTTCTGAGTTTTCGCAGGATCTTTAGTGACTTCATCCTTTTCATTCGTTATTGCATGAATTTTAGTATTTTTTCTTTCTTTTTCTAATAAGGTTGGCTAGGGGTTTATCAATTTTATTTATTTTTTCAAAGAACTAATGACTTGATTCATTAATTTTTTGTATTGTTTTGTTAGTATCATTGCATTAATTTCTGCTCTGATCTTTATAATTTCCTCCCTTCTTTGGTTTTTGGGCTTGACTTGGTCTCCTTTTTCTTGAACTTTGAGGTGCAGCATAAGGTTGTTTATTTGTGCTCACTCTGTTTTCCTGCTGTGAGAATTTTCTGTAATAAATTTTCCTGTGAGGACTGTTTTCATTTCATCCCACATGTTCCAGTAAGTTGCATCTGCATTTTCATTTGATTGTAAATATTGTTTAATTTCTTCCTTAATTTCATCTGTGACCCACTGGTTGTTCAGGAGCATGTTATTTAATTTCCATGTGTTTATGGAGTCTTTGTGGTTTCTTTTGTCAATAATTTTCAGTTTCATTGCACTATGGTCTGGTAATATGCGTGGAATAATTTCCATTCCTTTGCATTTACTTAAGCATGTTCTATGGGCAATTTAAGAGAATTTCCTGTGTGGAAATGGGAAGAATATGTATTCTAATGTTGTTGGGTGGAACACTCTGTAAAGGTCTACTAAATCCATTTGTTCACAAGTTTGGTTCAGTTATGTTATTTCTTTGTTATTTTTTTTTTTTGTCTAGTTGATCTATCTTTTTGTGACAATGGGGTGTTAAAGTCATCTGTTATGATTGTGTTACTGTTTATTTTATTTTTCATGTCTGTTAAAATTTGTCTTATATTGTTGTATGCTCCTGTATTTGGTGCTTAGATATTTACAGTTCTTACTCCTTCCTCTTGGAGTTTTCCCATAAAAGGTATTTACTGAACCTCTTTATCTCTTTTGATCATGCTTACTTTGAAGTTCACATTGTCTGCAAACAAAATAGCTACCCCTGCTTTTTTCTGGGTTCCTGTCACATAGAGTACTATTTTCTATTCTTTCACTTTGTCTATGAATTTCCTTTAGAGTTAAATGTGTTTCTTGTATACAGGATATTGTCAGATTTTGTTTCTTGATCCACCCTTCCAGTCTGCTTCTTTTGATTGGTGATCAAATTTAAATTAATATTTAATTAATATTTAAATTAATAGGCATAACTGATATATATTGCCTTATCTTTGTCGTGTCATTTTCTTGCTGTTGGTTCCCAACTTTTTCCCTCCATTTAATTTTTGCTCTGCTTAGTGGTTCCTTTGCATTGTTGTTCTTCAAATTGTGGTAGTTTTTATCTCTTTCTACAATACTTTCAGTACTCTTTGTAGGGTTGGTTTGGCCCTCATGAATTTGTTCAGTTGCCCTTTATCATGGAAATATTTCATTTCTCCATTAATCTTGAAGGATAGTTTTACAGAGTACATCAATCTGTGTTGGAAGTTATTTTCTTTCAGGACCTGAAAAACTTCATCCCAAGCTCTTCTTGATGATTTGTGTTGAGACATCTACCATTATTCTGATGTGCTTTCCTTTATATTTAATCTATTTCTTTTCTCTAACAGCCTTTAATACTCTGTTCTTTGCTGAATTTCTAGAATCTT
>NW_004955480.1:2626822-2711443 GCF_000276665.1 Chinchilla lanigera | reverse complement strand
GGGGCTCAGCATGTCTCCTGTGACAGTGGGAGGAGCCAATATTCTTTGTTTAATACCATTAATATTCTTTTGGGCTTAATCTACTTTTCGGCTGCTCTCTTTATCTTCTTGCATCTTTGAGATTTCAACTGTAACAGTTTTATCTTGCTAGCATAACATTTTTGTTTCTTCCAGGGTTCTATTCTAGTAATAAACTTTCCCTCCTAGTTTTGACTTGTCTAAAAATTCTTTCATTTCATTGTTGCTTCTGAGAATTTTCACTGAGTACACAATTATAAACTGAGAACTTTTTTACATTTCATTTTTTCTTCATTTATTATTTATTTTGAAAAATTATGGTTAATTACTGTTCTTTGAGACAGCATTGTTTTCAGGACATACTGAAGATTTCCTAACCTCTTTAGTTTTCAGCAATTTTCAGTATGTCCATATGGCTTTGTATTTACCTGGATTAATACTCACAATGCTTCTTAAATCTGTGGCTTGAAATCTTCTGTCAATTTGGAAAACCTCAGCAATTTTCCCTTTGAATATTGCCAATTCACATTGCATCTTCTCTCTAGGCAGCTATGTAGATACTTTGCAGGTAGGTAGATATTTTTCTATATTCCATGTGTATGGGCATGTGCAAGTGTCTGCGGGCATGTTTTCTATCATTCAGTGTATCATCCTTCCATTCTGTAGGTTTTCATCTGAAATACTATCTATTTCCCTAATTTTCTTAGCCATGCTTAATCTTTAACAAATCTGTTCATTGAATTCTTGGTTTTATTTATTGCATTTCATTCTATAATTCCCATTTAGTAGTTTTATAGGTTCTCTAACAAAATTTCCTATTTTATATTATTTCTAATGAACAACAGACATGCTTAAACCTCACATCTGACAACTTCACTATACGGACTACCAAGTCCATATTATTTAAATGCTTATTTTGCTCTGTAGTCACATTTTCTGTTCCTCATATTTTTAGGCTATAGGCACTGCCCACAAAAAGTTACAGGACTTATTTGAAGTATTAGAAGATATTATCTTCTTCCAAATTGGGATAAGTAATTCTCTATGACCTTGGTAACGTTTTGATTTTTTTAACTCCTTAGGAACAATTTTTACTTCCATATTTTCTGAGTTAAGAGACCAATTTGTTTTCTCCCAATATTTTTCAAATGATATGAGGTCCAACTATGCATTGTTGGGATGTAGCTCATGGCATATGTGACTTGTTGTACAAGTTCAAGAAGATTCAAACTGGTCTCCAGCAAGTGAATATTAGCAAGATGCATCCACTGAGTGTGCATTTGAATACTGCAAAAAATCTAATTACTTTAAGAGTATCTAAATATCTTCAATTTTTCTATTTGATTTCACACATATACCTTGTAATTCAAGGATCATGCTTTACTTGGGCCACTGTAGACCACCTTTAGAGATATGCTATTCCAACACAGTAAGGAAATTTTCTAGTTAAAGGAAGGTGGAATATCTGCATCAAGCTAAATCAACAAAATTTAAATAAATAGGTGAATCCTTCAAAGTTTTTGCTTGAAAATGATTCAGCCAACATTTGTACAACTATTCCAGTGTCACAAAAGGAACACCATGCCTTGAGGATTATTTAAAGCAAACGAATCCTCCCATTTGCATATGTACAAAAACCTTATTAATTCAGAACCTATAATAATTTATTCAAGTAAATTAATAATGTAAGAAAAATCTCTGCAAAGTGTTTAAAGCCACTTAACAAACTACATTTTTAATCATTCTCACATACTTCACAAGCATCCTTTCCATATAGAAAGGAAGTCAATGCTAATTACAAGCTCTTCCCATATATTCTTTACAATTAGCCTCAAAGAAGAAGCAATGTCTAGTGCTTCTATATCACAGGCTTAAATGAAATTCATTTGAAAGAAAGAGAACTTTCCTTTAAATGTTTCTACTAATTTAGGCAAAAATTTCTACCTCTCAGCTAGTTCAAATTAGTAGCTTTAACTATATAAAGTGTAAGGTTTCTTAGTTGTCATATCTGTAACATCTGTTACTTTTGTTCTGGAGTGTCCATTACTTTTCTAAAATTACAAACCCAGTTATTTTCAATATCTTCCTTAAGTACTCATGACTGACTCCAGGGGTGATGTCTGAATAAGACATGGCTCACTGGAGATTCCTATCTCTCTGATGTTTACAGTCACTGGTTGAAAGACAGGCCTGTGAGCCATAATATGCCAACGAAAACCATCCATCTGCTGCAACTCTTAGAAAAATACTTTTTGTTCTGCAGATGTTTGCAAAGTAGGATGTTGTAAGTGTGAGGTGGGCCAAAACCAAATTTCTATCATCTTTAGGAAAATAGCTGAAATCCGAGGAAAAAACAGAAAGAGGACCTGGAAGCAAGAAATAGAAGAGTAACTAATGATTTTTAAAAAGCCTGAGCTGGGTATGTTGCCTCACACCTGCAATCCCAGCACTTGGGAGGCTGAGGCAGGAGGATTGTCATGAGTTCCAGGCCAGCCTGAACTATACAGTGGGACCCTATCACAAGAAACCGATGGAGAAAAAAGAGGCTGGTTGTAGCCAGGTCCAGAATTAAGTTTGCACTGGCCTCTGTTCTACCTATGAGTCAATAAATCCATAACATTAAAACTATTTAGGCGATTCACCAAGAGGACTTAACTAATTTCACAGCTCATTTTGTTATTGGTAGCATGTACTAGGAATTAAAAGAAGTTTGGAAAATGGAGTCCATGCCAAGGAAATTAAGTACTCAGTGAATATTGGTTGAATGAATATTTACATTCCTACATGTATTCATTCATTTATTCATTCATTTGTTTGTTCGTTCATTCATTATTTTACAAGTATTTACTGAGTACCTACTGTGTGTCAGGTACTAGTCTAACAGCTAAGTTTTACCATTGAACAAAAGTTCCTTCCTCAAAAATTTAAATTCTAGCTCCTTTAGCAAATGCCTATCACTCCCCCATTCACATGTTGAAATTCAAACCCCAATGTGATGGTGTTAGGAAGAGGGGCCTGTGGGAAATCATCATTTTCCACAGTGTAGGCCTTCCCCCTGTGATTGAAGGGAGACTTCACTTTCATGAATGGAATTAGCTTTGTGGAAGACACACCAGGCCCCTTAGTGCCTCCCAGCTTATAAAGTTACAGAGAGGAGACAGATATTTATGGAGAAGGAAATAATCCCTTGCCAGACCCTGACTATATAGCACCTTGCCCTTGAACTTCCTGGCCTCCAGAACCATTGCAAATTAAAGTTTTGTTGATTTTCAGCCACGCAGTCTATGATACAATGTTATAACAGCCAGACTAGATTAACACACAGAGTATTATGCATACTTGAAAATTTCAAAACTTTTCTTCCTTTAGTTTCAAACTCTAGCCCATTCTTTATTATTTTTTGTTTTTAGTACTTAATCATTACTTAAGTTACTAAGAATTCTGCTTATTTTTATGCTTTTTTCTGTTAAAAATGTGAGGTCTTCGCTTTATTTGACTTTTTGTGATGTAGTTTTAGCTAGGACATTGGAGAATGGAAAACAATTCTTTGATTTTGTATTTAAAGTGCTGAGACAGGTATAAACATCAGTCTTATAAGGAAAGAGTGCATTCAGATTGGCTGATTATGAAAAATTTAAAAAGAAACAATTTACAAAAGTATGGACAATGTGGAGGACAATGCCTGGATGCTACAGTGTAATGCTATTTCTATCCTCAAGACTGACAGTACACAAAGAAAGAACAGGAATGAGACCAACATTTGTCTCCTCATTTGCAGTAATGGAAATCAGAAAGTGACAGAAACACACAGTTAAAATGCTGAAAGAAAATAACTATAAACCAGAATAAAGTATTTCTAAAAACAGAAGGTGTAATATAAATATTTTCAGGCAAACAAAACTGAGAAAATTAATCAACAGGAGATCCATGCTAATGGAAAATCCTTGAGGCAGCAGAAAAATGATCTTACATTGATGTTTGTGTCAAATGAAAATAAAGAATAAGAGAAAAGGTAGTTATGCACTTAAATATAAATGAAAAGTGACTGTATTAAAGTTAACTGTAGTAATGTCTTATGAAGCTTAAAATTAAATTAAATCTCAAGAAAATCACGTAACTCTGGAATAGGTGGGAAGTATATGTGGTAGACTGAAAAACACTCCCATGATATCTTGTTGCTCCTTTACGAAGTCGTGGAATTTCTCTTGCAGTCTCAAATCATAGGTATCTTTCTCATTTGCTGTGACAATAAACGGTAAAGAAAGTAACCTTATTCCAGTTCTACATGCCAGGCCTCAAGAAGCACCGATATTTCCTCCCTTACTTCCTTTAAACATTTTTGCATAATATATGAAAGTTTAAGCTTATCTACTGAACAGCCAAGAACTACATGGACTCTGAGTTCCGGACATACTCAGTGCCGAATGCCTAGATTTTTGAAGTCATCTTAGACTTTCTTAGATTCATTTGGGACACTGGGTATCTGAAGCAGGATGAACAGCAAAAGATCTCGCCCACTAAAGCCAACTCCAATTTCAGAATTGAGAAAACAAAACTTTGTTATCATAAGCCATGGTGTTGTGGGAAGTCTATTATGCAGCAATAGCTAAACACATAATATATTTTATAATAATATCAATTAAGTTTTAACTACGGCTACCCAAACAATTTAGAAGTTTTGTCAAATGTGGGAAGCTTAGTATTTACTTAATATTTTATGAAATTTTCCCAGATCTCTTACAAGGGTCTTCAAAAGTGTTGAAGATATTTGGCATCCTTCTAATCTCTAGCAGGAACTAAGTTCTAAACTAATGTTCATCCTTGAGGGAAAGGGTTTCAAGTGGCATTCCACCACACTCTGCTTATAGAAAAAATACCAATGTTGAGCCTTGCCTATTTTAAAGCAAATTTTGTAGCCCAATAAAATGTTAAATACCACACTACTAGGGGATAGTAAAAGCATTGATGTATCCCTTCCCTTGACCTTCCTCGTGTGTCCTACTTCTATTGTGACAGGAAATAAAATTTAAATTTTAATGCATTCAGAATAAAATGGAGTATTTTTAAAGTGGTTTAAGGTAATTCACTATCTTTAAAAGGCTTGATTTTTTTCACAGGTTGGATCCAGTTCCAACTACTTGCAGCTTCCACAACTTGACATTTGAATGCAACTTGAACTTTTCAAATTAAAAGATTGCCAAATGGCGACCCTGGTGCCATGTTCCTCTGGTTGTCCTGCCAAGGTGGGGACATCCTGATCCTTTCTGCAGATGCACTGCTGCAGTGCATATCACCTCCTGGTCATTTCTGTCCATTGTGATAGGATCCTGGTGGTCCCTACAGCTGATTTAGCAACATCTTCTTTCTCAGTGACCCTCAGAGTCCAACTATCACTGTGGCTCAGTCTCAGATCACCCACCTGTAACACTGGCTTTGACTAAAGGACCATGTTTTCCCGAAGACTGGATCCATTCAAACTCTCAATAGCTTCAACAGGAACCTTAGGGTGAACCACAGGGGAACTTCCGAGTTTCTTTCCTGGTCTGACAGCGCTAAGTCAGTTCTTCTCACTCCAGCTCATTATGAGCTTTCCTCAGATTACTACTAGGGAACTTAACAGTCATTGTCCCCAAGTTCCCATCAGGACATTCCTATCTAGTATCAAATCTCTCTGAAGCCCTTTAGCTGTGTGACTTTGGGTAAGTTCCTAACCTCTATACATCCATTCCTTTTTCTGTGAAACACAGATAATTATAATATCTACTTCAAGGGGTTCTTGTGAATTTAAATGAGTTACTTTAGGTAAAGTGTTTAGAAATGAGTTTCAAACTTTGTGAATTCTCCTGAATCATACAAAATGATTAACAATGAATATACAAGAACTCTATCTCTGAAATAAGACAAAGGAGTGATTTGAGAGTTTAAGGCAATAAATAACATTACAGGCATTATTGATGCTATTGGTCTTCTCAAGTTCTTACTGGAGCTTGAAAGAGGCTGTGTGTCTGTGTGTGTGTGTCTGTGTGTGTGTGTGTGTGTGTGTGTGTGTGTGTGTTCTCTAGGTTTTGACCCTCCTATTCACTGGAGCTTGAAATGAATCTGCAGTAAGTTTTGTTATTTGCTCTGACTCACTGTGGGATAATTGTTATTTAAATAGGACTGTAGGTATGCAGACAGAGACGCTGGGTGAAGCACCCAAGAAGCAGGAGAGAACAAATAACTCTGCCCTTGAGTTGTTTGCTGTTCTATTATGAGAGACAGAAAAAGCAGACTAGAAGTGAGTCAGTTCCAAGAGGTAAGTAGACATTTACAATTTCACTGAGCAGATGTAATTCCGTTCACAATTCCATCCAAAGGAGGACTGGCCAATTTGACATTGGATTATGGTATATTGTATTTTCAACTCCCCATTGCGTCCATCTAGATAAACAATACAGCGTCAACTAAATGGTACCCCAGTGGTAGAAAAATGTTATATTGATCTCAAGGTAGCTCACTTAATTACAGACCCAGTGATGTAGAAGGGCCCTGGAGAGACACAAGCTCAGAGCTTAGGAAAGATGTGTGCTGCATGAGATAACACTGTTGAAGAGTGATAATCACTACAGCCCAGCCTGGCATCAGATGCCTGAGTAGATCTGCTTGGCCCTTTTCAGGTACTGCTCAGTAGTATGAATTAAATGAAGACTCTTGCACACTCTGTTTCATCTCTCAGCCTATCGTGCTACAGAGCAATTCTCCAGGGTACCCCACCCCCACCCCAGGATACAGGATTTTGTAAAGAATGGATTCATTCTTTGCAGTCCAATGTAGGTAAGCTGGAGGTTATTAGCCTATAAAAAGGATAAAGAAATCATTGGGCCAGTTCTCTTTTTCAGAGCTATCATTATACCTTTCCCTTCAGTAAGTCTCTTTCAGTCAATACTGTGCTAAGAAATGAGATAAAACAAAATCCAAAATTTATGAATTAACCCAGAGCACAATACTATAGCTATCACAATCTTACAGAAAATTACATTTAAGTGAGAAAAAAAGGCTATTTGCATTCTGGTACACAAGTAACTAGGTAAGATATGACTTTCATAGTACCTATCAGTAGCTTCAATTTTCATATCTAGTTGTTTCTAAAACACTGTAGTAGATACTGGATAATCATTTTGTACCAAATCAGTGAGTAAACATATGAATCTGAAACAATGAAAATAAAAATAATGCTAAACTGTGGTTAAGTAGGATTTCAAACGTACTATGAAAGAAAGTCATGGACTTACCAGTGGTGAGGAAATATATGTTAAGTAAAGACAGCTAATACTTATACAGCACTTATTATAAGTCAAAAGCATTTGTTCTTTTATAATGACACTTATTAGATTTAGGGCCCATCTTAATCCAGGATGATCTTATCTCAAGAGTCTCATTACATTTTAAAAGGCTTTTTCTTTGTTTGGTTAGAAATAAGGTCATAAAAATGTTCTTTGTACACATCTCTTATTGAAGATTATTATAACCCATTACAAGTCTTAACTGGGATTCTTTAGTAGGTTGCGATTATTATCCTTTGACAGACGTAGTCATTTAAAGCACACAAAGAGAAAGCAGTTGCTGTGGTCACTTAGCCAGTTCAGACTAGGTGAAACTTGAATTATAATGTTCAGCCACTATCCTTACAGTGACAGGTTAGCACTCTGATGAAAGCATCTGAATTGAGACACAAATGATAAAAGAAGACATCTCCAGCCAGGAGGAAGTACAACTGCAAGCATATTACTTTTGTTTCCTTGACTGGATGGCATTAAAGTTTAAAACTATGCCCTTAAATTCTTAGACACGCTTACCATCAAGAATTGAGGGTCTATGCTTCTTCCTTTGAATCTAGGAGGGCTTGTGATAGCAAGTGACTAATACAATTCTGTGGAAGTAGCTCTGTCCTCCATGCAGTGTGGAAGCTGAGCCACATCAAGAAACATGTATCACCAGTTTGCAACAGTTTTCACATCTTCCCAGATCTAGTGCCAGACACATGAGTGAAAGAGCCTTCAGATGACTTCTATTCCCCACTGTGAAGTTACTCCAATTTATGTATCTTCCCAGAGAGATCAAGATTATTTGCAGCAGGGACAAATCTCAGGGTTTTGTCCTGTCAAAATTCTCAATATGTGAAATTTGTGACCATAAAATGCAGTCATAATTATGTCACTAAATTAGAGGTGGTTTGCTAAGTAGTTACCAGGTACATTAAAAAGCCTCAATCACATCCCACAGAGATAAGCATAGAATAGGTACAGTATGGAAAATAAAAGGAAAATAAGCATTTACCAGCAGCTATGCAGGAGACCAGGTGTCATGCTAGCTATTGTAAGTAGGAGAAGAATTAAAGGAGTAAATTAAATGCTTACAAACTTTTGGAAAGACTAAATGGATAAGTGGTCAAGATACATGCACTGCTGATCTTTAGGAATCTGGAAGAGTAGCAAAGGAGGAAAGTGGCATGAATGGTGTTGCGTGGCTTCACCAGGAATTCCCTGCAAGTTCAAGTCTGTTGTCTGCACATGTGTCTACCTGGAGCTGCTGCCAAAGCATCATGCCTCATCGTTCCCTTTCACCTTCTAAATCTGCAGTGACTACCAATCACTGGCAAAGTCTATTCAATAAACCAGATCCTGCATGAAGACAGGATGGGCTAGATGTGCAGGAATGATGCTGTGATTTGACGACATATTGGCAGCAATTATCCCTGTGGATACCCAGCATCCATACATAAGCCAATGCAGATATTTAAACTTCAGAACAAGAGGATAACATTCTTCTTCTGCTGAATATGATCCAGTGACTCTTGATACAAATAATGAACTGCTTATCCTTTCCTAAAAACAAGAGACCTGAAGTCCTGTCAGTAGTTGTACTCACCTCTAGATGATATTCTTTTTTCTTGTAGCTTAGGTACATTCCCCTTATGTAATTTAAAGACTAAATCAAGGCACCTAACACCAGTGCCTTTAATATAATAAAGAAGAAAATAATTTATTTGGTAAATGTCACCTATACGCGCAAAAGTGGAAACATTCTTACGCAACATTCAAACATTCAAACATGGTCCTCAGTTCTATAACTGACAATTGTATGCCCTTTTTGCTGTTAGCAAAATCCTGTTGCTTAATGACTGTTCATTTGGAAAAAAAATGAAACCAAAACCTTTATTTCTGAGAGCCTGAAACCTCAGTGGTCTTGATATGTTGAGTTTTCAGGCTTCCATCAGGATTGACCTATAGGCACTTAAACACCAAGTGGAATCCCGTAGAATTTTCTGGATTCCAATGAACTCCTTACCTTATTGCATAGCAGCAGCCTTACTTGTTCTTCACAAACAGGATCAAAAGAAAGTAATTCTCTGTCTTAACTGTTAGCTCACTGACCTGAAGAAATCAAGTGACTGAAGAAATCAAGAAATCAAGTGACTGAAGAAATCAAGAAATCAAGTGACTGAAGAAATCAAGAAATCAAGTGACCTGAAGAAATCAAGCTGACATTTATAATTTTTAGTCAAAATAATATGTGCTGTATGCCTGGTGAACATTTTATCTTTTAAGAACTAAAATTTCAGACCCAGCAGGTTCAAGCATTAAAGGGATAAGGAGCAAAATTTTACAAGTATGCCATTGAGGATAATAAGAAATGTCATTTTCTCTCTGCCCTTTTAGTTCTAAGACCTGTCCTATATATTCTGGCTATGAGAGAACTATAAACTGGTCAGAAGCTGTAAGAATATATCTCGTTGGATAGGGTAGATTTCCAAATCTTCCAAGTGTTGTCAGGCACTTCAATTATCCTTTCCACCAATTAATCTCCTGAGGTGCTTCTGGGTAACTGAGCAAATGCCAAGGACATGAGCCAGTGAATTCCAATGAAGTATGCCAACACCTTATTTCTCAAACAATAAAACAAAAGTAATGTTGTGTGCCAATCACAATAGTGATTTTGAAGCATTTGCTATATCCATGGGCCAAGCTAACATCAGAAGCTTTGATAAGAGTGGCTTTTTCCCCCCCAAGGAAACAAAACTTATCACCCAGATGGTTGACTATTAACTTAAGGAGTCATGTCATATTGGGTACTCAGCATTGTTTCCCACTATTTGCAGATGGAGGACTCAGGAGCAGTGAGAAACACATAAATCTGACAGGGAAATGCCAAGTCCTTGAGGCCTTGTACAACCTCCATCTTTAATGTCATAGCATCTTGTTTGTTAACCTGTTGAGCAAATATGTTACATTTATGCATACTTTCCTGAAACACTTTGTGATTATACTATCAATGAATCTTTCCAAGTTCCTGATAATCTAAGCAAACCATTATCTGCTATCCTTGAATCTTTGTAGTGGATCATTATAATGCTCATTTCTCCTTCTAGACAAGCTGAATGACCACATGAATTGCTTAAAGCTCTGATTACTGTTGTTCAGAGTGACATTATAGTCTACTATGATGGTTTCAGCACATCTTAGAGATACATTTAAAGAAATCATTAATAATTTTTTTCCACCTAGCATCCTAGATAACTTGTGGAAAATAGACCATATGATAATTATTACAGGTAAGTAATGCCGGGTGCTGTAACACTAAACCCAAACCTTCACTGGCTTTTCACAACAAAATTTTATTGCTCTACAGTTGGACAGTGTGAGGGTGAATTTGTATTTTGCACTTGCACAGGTGTGTGTACACGTGTGTGTGTGTGTGGTGTGTAGGGGGAAAAGAGGCTGTGTTCCATAAACTCAAGTAAAGGTAGAGAACCTTCCATCTTATAACAATGACGTCTTCACTGATCCCTGAAGTTTTCATGAAAGAAGAGATGGAGATCTCATGAAGGTTGTTATGAAGAATTACAGAGCTTTTATTGGCATATTCCATGTGGGAGACTCTAAGGGACTGTGATAGATTGGTTGCAAATAATGGCTGCAATAATCTCTTGCTTCCCTCTGTGCATTCCTCTGAAATGTGGTTTTGCAATTTTTTCCATCAAAAGATGGAGTTGGTTCTCCTATACCTTGAATTTTAATTCAGCTCTGTGATCTACTTTGGTAGTTGTGATATGACACATGATACAAGCAGGAGTTTGAAAAGTGCTTACAAAAAGGGGCTTGCTCTTTATTGTTGGACCTCCTATAACCACTATGTGAAGAAGCCCAGGATGACCTACCTGAAATCGCATGGGAAGAATCCTAGTCATTCCATTTGGAGTGGGTGAGACCCAAACACGAGATGATATGACATCCTAGTTTGTACTGCTCCCATCTAAATACACCTTTACCTTCAGAGGTCATTCTAATTAGCCCAGATCTGGAGATCTGAGCAGCCTCAAAGAATCATAAGCACATAATATGGTTACATTCCTTGAAACCATGAGGTTTGGAGTAGTTTCTGTATATTGAAAGCTGATACAGGTTCAGAATTGGAAGAGGTCTACATTACTTCTTCCCAGGTTGTATTGCTCAGAATTCAGTCATATAATCCATGCTGACTGCAAATGAGGGGGCTATGTAATTAAATAATGAAGGTCAGAAAGGAAAAGGGATTGATGCATACCTCGTGAGTTTCTCTACCTTTAGGTCACCAATTATCTGGTAAATTCTTCCTTATATGCATAAAACATGTATCACTTCCAAGGCATGATGTAACTCAAAGCTGCAAATACCTTAATATCCAAGATCTCTGGGTGATGTACATTTCTCTCCATCATGTTGAGATGTAGCTTTCTTCCTTACATCAACCCACGTATTTAAATATATTAGCCAGGCATGATGGCTGATGCCTGTAATCGCCGCACTTGAGAGGCTGAGGCAGGAGGGTCTTTTCGAGTTTGAAACCAGGTTGGGTTACAAAATGAGTTCACAACCAGCCTGAACTGCATAGTGAGACCCTGTCTCAAAAAGACAAATAAATAAATAAATATGTTATCTTCCATGATTCCTTCATAAAATACTTTGATGGAAAAGATACAGATGATTGCAGTGACCTGCTGAAGCTGATTTGTACCAGCTCAAGTATGAAATAATTACTTGCGCATCTTCCCAATTCATATTTGATGACATTATGTTGTTAACTTTACATCAACCACAGTAAACAGTGCTTTATTTAAAGAGTCAGTTTGCCAGCATGGTATTAGATACCTTTAACAAACATCTGTGGACAAACAGAAGAAACTACCTAAACAATGATTTTAGCCCAGGCTTGTGGAGCCTATGGACATACAAATAATTCAAAACCTAAACATTTCTTACACAGCATCCCCTTCCCATTCCTTTGTCACTCTGGTTCTCTCTTAATGGCTTCTACCTTGAGGCTATCAGGCTAAGAAGTCCTGCACTCTTAAACTGTTCTTTAACCCAAGGCTGAATCTTCATAGAATTATATTACTCAATGTATTTCTCTATTGTGCTTTCTACTCCATGTGATTTAGAGAAATTGGTTTTTCCAATGTTTCAAGACTCTGTGTTTCTCAATTTTTATTACACCTTTTCATCTCTGTTGGCAAACTAATTGGTTCTCCAATTCTCAATTCATGTAACTTAACAGCAATATTTAAGTTCTTTTTAAAAATTTTTCCTAGTACTACTTGCAGAGAAGTCATACTGTTGGTCTGCCAACTTGGTATATGCAAAAGTTTTGCCAGATGTTTTGCCAAGCCATACAGTAGCATGGATTTGCATCTTTCCAATCTTTGTCATGGCTTTTTTGCCACTTTCTAACTGACCATCAAACCAAAGATGCTTATTTCGGATTTTTGTTACCACAACATTCTATTTCTAGTGCCCATGTCTCTACTGTTCAGGGAAATCAACATTAGCTAGTAAAATAACTAATCCACAATCCTCAATGGCTTAACCCTGTACAAATTTACTATTTAAACATTCATTGTCCAATGAAGTCAAAGCAAAACTCTGCTATATCATCACCTGGGGACTCAAATTCTTTTCATTTTATGATGCTACCATCTAACTTTTGAACAACCAGGTTCACCATGAGGGAGAAAGAAAACAGCTAATTATACATGGGGGATTTTTATAGACTGGGGCTGGAAGTAGGATATATCACTTTGTCCTTCCACTGAACAAAATTCAATCATAGAGCCAAATCCAATGGAAGGAAGCTGACAAATGAAGTTTGTCCGTATACCCAGGAGGAAAATGAAACAGGTACAATGAACACACAGCATGCATCTGATTTAAAGTCAGACAATTGCTTCCATCTCAGTTTTAATTCTTATGGGCTTTACAGCTTTATGAGGGTGTTTCTTCATCTGTTAAATGGTGATACAGGGATTTATATCACAAAATTGCTTTCTTATGGAGAATTCTAAACTCAGAAAAACTACTAATGAGAAAAGAACAGAATATTTTTCAGAGTAGTAGAAAATGGTAGAGAACAGTTTACTTTTTTCCTTGCAAATGAGAAACTTCTGTTCACGAATTCTGACCAATGGAATATGAGAAATCATGTTTGCCAATTCTAAGTAAATGCTTCCAGAAACCTTGTCTCCTTTGACTTTAGAATAAAACTATTGTGCTAATAAAAAATGACAGCATGTCTGTCATCTTGAGTTCCTGCATTATTGTATTTTGATTGATATTTACTTTTTTACTGTACTAGGGACTGAACCCAGATTGTTTACACTGAGCTACAATCCCAGTCCTTTTTAAAAATGTTTAATTTTGAGACAGGGTCTCATTAAGTCACTAAGTTGCCCAGGCTAAGCTTCAACAGCCATCCTCCTACCTCAGCCTCTGACATGTCTGAGGTTACAAGCATGTGCCACTATACCCAGAGGAGTTCTTGCATAATTTTATAAAATAATGTGCAGAGCAGAGCAGTATGCAAGTCTGCACAGGACATGAGTCACAAACATGAAGAAAACATTTGTTGGGTTAAGCAATTGAGATTTACCAGTTAGTTTATTTACAAAGCCAGGTTTCTCCACCACAGCTGACACTGCTCCCCAAGAGATATTCAGCAATGTCTGGAAATGTTTTTGGCTACAACTGAGGGGATGCTACTGGCGTCTAGTGAGCCAGCAGTGATATGGAATATCCCACATGCAGAGAGTAGACCCCATGCAAAGAAGTACCTATTTACTGGTCCAATGTCAGTAGTCCTGAGGATAAAATACCATGATAACCTGTCTTGAGAGACAAGCAATACCTCAAAAATGTTTTCTGCAGTCCCTCTTGGGAAGCTACTAAAGAAAGTCCTGCAAGAAAACACCTATCAACCAGAACCAAGGGGACCCATGAGGAGAGTGAGTTCTGACATAACAGAGTAGGGCATCACCAGATGTACCAGGTCCACACCACTGGAAGTAGAGAAGAGGACAAAGGTTTGCAGGAATGAATCGTTCTGGAAAATGATATGCTTAATGAGCATGAATATATTAATAGTTATGTTTGAGTTCTGTGAATAGTAATAAAGGCAAGCAAAATTATGTAATTAAAAAAGACAATTATCTGATCAAGCAAGATTGTGTAAGAAAGAGAACAATGCATGGTAAAGAACGTGGCACAATTCATATTAAAATTGCAAACTACATTTAAATTTCAGAGTTGTAAAGCAAACACATTGAGGTAACCAAAAAGCATAATAAAACTTTATTGCCAAGAAGAGAAGAAATGTACACATGAATATGTGTGTGATGGGGCATGAAGAATAGATGGAAGTTGTGAAATAATTAAGTCCTCATCTTCTTTCCTAAATAATCAATGGACAATACATAAAGTGTAAAAGTCAAGAAATTGTAAGATAAGTATATTACTTAGATATATGAGGATTCATGCCAAAAGAAACAGCTAAAGTAACTAAAACTGATTGCTTCTGTAGAGGTAGAAATTGGAAGGAGGGCATATTTGGGTGCAGACACTTGCTTCTTATTATAAGCTTAAAAATAGCACTTAACTTTTGAAGCCATGGACATATATTATTTTTGGCAAAACACAATAGTTTTTTTTTAAAAAAGTGAGGGCAAATAAGTCAATTTTCTGGCATTAAAATAATATAACCTCTAGGGAAAGCTTTCTTAATTTGTAAACTGCTAGTCATAAGAATCATTCCGATAGACATGAAAGATTGATTCCAGGCTGCAGCAGGGGCACTCCTCATTGTCTGTCTGCGCCCAATAGCAAAAAGGCCAGCTTTGTTACTCAATTACTAACTATGAAAAGATAAGAAGTAGGTCCTGTCAATGACTCAACAAGCATTCACTCAATGTATACCATGTGGGAGGCACTAGCCCTTCATGTCCCTGTCCCCAAGAGCTGGTCTGCAATTTAGGATGCTTTTTGGCAAAAAAGAAAAGTCCTAAGTTAGGCCTACTTGTAAAAGAAGTTCTACTTCATTAAAAGCCTGATATAATCTATACAAACATTTAATCAAAGTTCTCTCTTCCCACTCCAAGCCTCCTATCAAGACTCTACCTTTCCAAAACCTGAATCAGTGGTATTTTCTTGTTTATACTTATTATTTACTTTCTTTTTCTTTATATTATGGTTAGCTTTCATGGTATCTTCCATTTTCATCTTCAGGGCTGGGAATATATTTTGTCCATACTGCAGTACAACACAGTGGCTAAGAACACAGGCGTTAAAACACAGCGTGTTTTTACTCCAGGCCTGTTACTTTTGATGGGTGTGTGACTTTGATGAAGCCATGTCTCTGTGACTCACTGTCTACACCTATAAAATGGAGAGGAGTACTTATAAGCTAATAGGAGTGTCAAAAGAGTTAATACATATAACATTAAGAAGTATTGCTGGCACAGAGTAAGGCTATACAATTTATCGGAGAACATTATTGCTATTATACGGCACATAGCAATACTTTGTAACTGTTAGCTCTTGTTTCATTGCTGTTAATATTATTATTATTAGTGCTTGAGCAGTCAAAGGGTACAAAAACTTAAATGTCTCTTCCTTGGAATGGTTGTAATGTCACTGAACCACATGACACATCCAGGAATGAGTCAGTTTCTTCTTTCCCCCAATCCTGCCATATGAACCATGGAAAAAATCAAAGAAATGTAGCTGGGAAATTCCCTAAAAAAAGACAGTTCAGTTCTCTACCCTAGCATTTCTAAACTCAGCATTTGATAGACTTAGATCCGGAAGTTACAAAGACCCACTTCAAAGAATCTACACTACATTTTGTGGGGCCACCACACTGAATGTCAAAACTTCAGACAAACCAGGCAGGGCAGGCCTCAGACCATCAGCCTTGGAGTTGGCTCCCCTTACTGCATAGCTCCCGTCCACTCTACACCTAGCCTGGCTAACTCTCCACAATTTAAAAACTTAAATGTTTCTTCTTTAGAAGTCTAAGTATTTTAGTTAAGCAGTCTTTCTCATGACACTCATTTTTTTTATTTCCAAAATGATCGCTCACTTCTGTAATTAAAAATAAATCTTTGCATGTGTTTGATGGGTGTCGCTCTCTCTGGATGGGAAGTGACTACTTTTCTTTCAGTCTTCTCTAGGCATACCTAATTCAGTTCTGGGCACCAGATGACAGAGTTTACAAAAAGAGACATTTCTTTCAAATGAAGAAATTACAGTCTCATTATGGAGGTGATTTGTGGACGAGGCTTATAAATATTTTACTGTCATAACTTTTTCTACAATAATATTAGGCTGAATATTATTTTCTTTGGACACGATTAAAATGTGCTAGAGCTTAAATTTCAATTCATCTTGAGTTATGAGTTCATTAGTGCCGAACTGAGGTTACTGTAAATACTTCACTAGCATTCTTCAAACTATCCTAGAAAGCATATTGACAAATATTTTTCTTATTTCTTTTTTTTTGTCTTTTTGAGACAGGGTCTCACTGTGCAGTTCAGGCTGACTTTGAGCTCACTTTGTAGCACAGGCTGGCCTCGAACTCGCAATGATCCTCTTGCTTCAGCCTCCTGAGTGCTGGGATCACAGGCATGCACCACCACACCCGGCTTTTTCTTATTTCTTGAGAAAGCAATAAATTTTAAAAAACACAAAAGAGGGCAGCCGGGTGTGGTGGTGCACCCCTGTAATCCCAGCACTCAGGAAGCTGAGGCAGGAGGATCCTTGCAAGTTTGAGGCCAGCCTGCTCTACAAAGTGAGCTCAAGTCCTGCCTGAACTGCATAGCGAGACCCTGTCTGAAAAAGACAAAAAAAGTAAAAAATTAAAAAAAAAAACCACAAAAGAGTTCATCTTCATTAGACTCCACATATAAGTGAAGTCATACAGGATTTGCCTTTCTTTGTCTGGTTTATTTCAATTTGCATAATAGTCTCTAAGTTTAGTAAAAGAGAATAGAAGGGTACTTGCCAGAGGCTAAGGTGGGGAATGGTGGGTATTTTAGTCAAAGGGTACAAACTTTCAGTTAAACAACATGATGACTACCTTTAGGATATCTACGAGGTGTGATCAAAACATGTGGTGAACACTCAAACAAAAGTGAAGTTTCCTTACAGTAAAAGACACATTGCCATGAATCCTGCTCAGATAGTCCTTGCTTTGAACACACATCCCATCATTCTTGTCACTTTGTGAAGCATTTCTGAAGTTCTCTTTCATGAGTGTCTTCTCACGGCTGCCTCTATATCCTGAATTGATCCAGAACATTTATGCCAATTTCTGTCAAATAAAAACATTACAGTATATCCTTACTCACTGAATTTGTCACCCTCTGATTTTTGGCTCTTCCACAGTGTCAAAATAAGTATGAAAATTAGTGAACATTTTAAATTGATTCAGGGGGCTGGGGATTTAGCTCAGCGGCAAAAGCGCCTGCCTGGCAAGTGCAAGGTCGTGAGTTTGGTTCCTGGTACCGGAGAAAAAACCAAAAAAATAAAACAATAAAAAAAAATTGATTCAGGATACCAGGGCAGCCAGTATAGCAAAATTAAAGACAAGAGAAGGCTTCTAGAACTACTTTGGAGAGTAGCAAGACTAATGGGATAATTGTGTTTGAAATGAGATAGAGACTCTTTTGATGGAAATTACTGGTAATATATATTTTACTACATCAATTTTTAAAATTAAATATTCATCATGTGTTAACACACCCTGTAAGACAGAGCATGGAGATCATAGTTAATAATAATGCGTGCTTGAGATTTGCTAGGAAAGTAGATTTTATGTATTCTAATGAAATAAAAAAGAAAAGATAGTTATGTGAGATTATAGATATGCAAATTAATTGGATGTAGTAACAATTTCATAATATCAAAATATTATAGACAGCTGAGTTAGGTAAAAATACTATAGAAAGTCAGACAGGGATAGGCCCTCAAAGAAGTCAATGCAAAAGATGAAAACACATTACAACTGTGGGTAGAGGCATATTTCTTAAAGGTCAGGCCTCGAGACAAAGATAAAAGTCATTATTTCCTGGAGGGGTAAACAATAATGATTGATATTCTAAATAGGCATCAGTTAGCTAGGTGGGAGATCAAGACCTCCTTGACATATCCAAGAAAGGTTCTTTTTCCTTAACCTAGCCCTTCCAGGAAAGTTCCAAGATCTTTCCATATATATTTGCTATATGACTTGCTTCCCCACTGGATCAAGATTACCTAAGTAACTATACTTATAGTTGTATTGGTTGGCCATAGTTTTGTCCCACATTATACACACCTTGTGATTTTGTACCCTCCTTGTGATTTTGCTCTGTAAAACTTCCTGTAAGAAGTGGGTTCATCAGTAACCCACTTTCTGGGTCCCCTCTTGTCCCTCTTAGGCAGGGGCTATCTTTCCTTCAGTAAAATTTCCTACTCTTAACCTCTTTTGTTTCTCAGCATTCATTCTTTGATTTTAGAGAACATGAGCTCAGCATATTGGACATCTGACCAATTAAGAATTATATTTCCCTTATATATTCCTGATATCATTCCTATAACAAAATCATTGCATTATACACTTTAAATATATAACAATTTAAATGCAAAAAGCTCTAAGAACAATGAAAGCTTGCATCATCCCTTTCTAAAATAAAAATACTTAATTCCACTCACGTCCATAAAATATCATATCTAAAGTAAAATAATTGTTGTGTTGATCATAATTACCTATGTTCCCTGCTATCTTATAATGGCCAAATAACTACACAAAAACTTCATAAGTTTTCCCAGCTGTCATTTAGCTAGCAAATTTTTAAATAGTGCCAAAACCTGGAATATTTTAAAACTGCATAATAGTTGACATTCAAATGAAAACATGACTTTATTCAGGTCTAGCACTCAGCCACAGCTCTTCAGCTGAACAGCATACTCATTTTGGTGCTTTTGTGTCAGCCAAGACATGGCACTTGATATTTTTTTAATAACTACATAATAAGTAGTTGTTTATTCTCTCAGTCTTACACTTTAAAATATTTTAAAGTGACACCTTCGTTGTTTTGTATGAGGCACAACTGAAGCATTGATAAGAAATTGTGATTTCACTGTATATTTGCCCACTTCTGGGCACAGGGTAGGTGTGGCTTTCACATATGAGCTCTCTTTGCTGATGGGAAAGAGAAAGCTAAGCAGTGCAGTTGCAACTATGGTGAAAACACAAACTAAAAGGGAGGTGGTAGATATGGAAGCTCTGCCATCTGGGAGACAGTTGTGTTCATGCCAGGAACAACAGCCCAGGGAAAAAGTGAGAAATACCACACTCAGAGGCTAAAACTATAACACCAGTATTGAATTTCATCATCTAATGCATGTGCACAACAGTATTCATTACCCGAGAAATATGAAAACCATTTAAGCACAAGGAAATTCATTATGACATAATACATTCTCTTTATTATTCCAGTACCCATAATAATATGTATAAAATTTGTATGAGACATAAAAATAGAAATCATAAACAAAGAAAAGCCCAGGTCACAATGGATTCACTGTGGAACTCTACAAGAAATTTAGAGATTTGATGTCAATACTCCTCAAAATCTTTAATGAAATTAAAATGGAGGCAATACTCCCTAGCTCATTCCTGGAGGGAAGTATTGCCTTGATACCAAAATCAGAGAAAGACCCAACCAAAAAGAGAACTACTGGCCAATCTCCCTAATGAACATAGATGCAAAAGTCCTCCATAAGATACTAGCAAACAGAATGCAGTAAATCATCTAAAAGATTATACATCATGACCAAGTAGGATTCATTCCAGGAATACAGGGATGGTTCAACATACACAAACCGATAAATGCAGTACACCATATCAACAGACCCAAGGACAAAAATCACAAGATCTTCTCAACAGATTCAAAAAAAGCTTTTGACAAAGTCCAACTCTCATTCATGAGAAAAGCCATAGAGAAAATAGGAATAGATTGTCTCTACCTCAATCTGACAAAAGCCATCTATGACAAATCAACAGCAAAACATAATACTAAATGTAAAAATACCTCAAAGCTTTTACTTTAAAGTCAGGAACAAGACAAGGATGTCAACTATCATCACTCCTATCCAATATAGTTCTGGAAACATTAGCCTGAGCAATTTGAAAAGAGAGAGAAAGAGAAGGAATAAGAACAGGAAAGGAAGAAGTTAAATTATCATTATGCACAGATGACATGATACTCTACATAGAAGATCCAAAAACTCCACCAAAAGACTTCTAGATTTAATAAGCAAATTCAGTAGTGTAGCTGGATACAAAGTGAACACTCAGAAATCAAGAACATTCCTGTACACAAGCAATAAATTCACTGAGAGAGAAATTGGGGAAATCACACCCTCCACAACAGCATCCAAAAAAATTAAATACTTAGGAATCAATCTAACAAAGGAAGTAAAAGATCTGTACAGTGAAAATTACAGTGTTCTGAAAAGGAGATCAAAGAAAATATCAGAATATGGAAAGGTATCCCTTGCTCATGTATAGGAAGAACCAAGATAGTGAAAATGGCTATACTCCAAAAGCTTTTGTACATATTTAATGCTGTCCTGATCAAAATATCACTATTATACCTCACAGAACTAGAGAAAACATTCACACAATTCATATGGAACCAGAAGAGACCTAGAATAGCAAAGGCAATGCTGGGCAACAAAGGCAAAGCAAGAGGCATCACAGCCCCTGACTTGACATTATACTACAAAGCTGCTGTGATAAAATCTGCATGATATTGGGAAAGAAAACAGACCTGAGGCTCAACAGAACAGATTAGAAGATGCAGAGACAACTACAGTCACATTCAGTCACCTTATGTTTGACAAACAAACATGTTCACAGAAGAAAGATAGCCTCTTTAAAAAATGATGCTAGAAAAACTGGTTCTCTGCCTGCAGAAGACTAAAACTAGATCCATGTCTATCACCATGAACTAAAGTCAAAATGGATGAAGGATCTAAATATTAAAACAGAAGCACTAAATCTCCTTGAAGACATAGGAATAGGAAGAGAGCTCATGAACAAAACCCAATGTACAGGAAATACTTCAAAAAGTCAGCAATTGGAACCTCATCTTACTAATAACATTTTTCACATCCAAAGAAATCACCAACAGTGTGAAAAGGCAACCCGCAGTGTGGGAAAAAAAAATTTAGCCAACTGTCCATTAGACAAAGGATTTCTATCTAGAATATATAAAGAATTGAAAAAAATCAGACCCTCCAGATTGAAAGACCCAATCCAAAAATGGGCATCTGAGATGAGTATACACTTGTCAGATGAATCAATATAAATGCAAATAAATATATGAAAGAATGTTCAGCATCACTAGTCCTTCAAAAGATGCAAGTTAAAACAACACTGAGATTCCATCACACCCTAGAAAAATGGCTATCATCAAGAAATCAACCAATAAAAAATGTTGGCAGGGATCTGGGGAAAAAGGAACACTTCTCTACTGTTGGTGGGAGTGTACACTGGTACAACCACTGTGGAAATCAGTATGGAGATTCCTCAAAAAGCTAGGATTAGAGGTCCCATTTCACTCAGGTATTTTCCCAGAAGAATTCAAGACATCATACCATAGTGATACATGTGCATCAATGTTTATAGCAGCATAATTTGTAATAACTAAATCTTGGAAACAACCCACATGTACATCAACCAAAGAACTGATAAAATTGATGTGGTATTTTTATACAATGGAGTACTACTTAGCCATACAGAAGGATAAAATTAAGACTTTTATAGGTAAATGGATGCAATTTGAGGCCATACTCATAAGTGGAATAAATCATACTCGCATGTGTAAACATCGTAATTGTCTCCCTGGAGTGAGAAACTGAAAAAGTAAACTAGGTCTAGAACATACAATAGATGTTGTTAAATGGGAAGAAATTTTTAGAAAGGAAAAAACAACTAGAATGGGGGAAAGAGGAAAGGAAGGAAGGAAAAGAGAGAAAAAGGTAAGTTAGCTATATTATTATTGTCTCTCAGTTCATTGAAGAGAATGGTTTGTGTGCACAGTGACTGAAGAATTTTTTATGCTCACATCTTTTACTCTGAGTAACCATTTTGAGATGACACTATGCAATGTATTAACTATTGTTACTCTATTCTTTTTATTTTAAAGATAAAAGAATGAAAATATCTTAAACACACATATATTTAGAAAATAACACAAAAACAATACAAGCAATACAGAATCTTGGACAAGGTGGTAGGAAATTAACAATGGTTGTTGTATTACATAGTGATGTATTCGATTTGGATACTTATTGTTATGAAATTCTATTTTATCATTTTTCATAAAATAAAAAAGAAATGATGAATAAAAATCAACTTTGACCAGCCAAAGGACATGTAATGCATATTTCCTATATACATACATATATATATATTCTTTTATTCATTTAGTAAATGTTTATTTCTATACCTACTATGTTCCAAGAATTATGCTAATTCTTGCACATGCCAAGGACTATATATATCTACCTCACAGAAGTTACATTCTAGTAGAGGTAAGGATGATACAGTATAGTAAGTGATGAATGACAAGATAAATGGTAAATAATAAAGGTAATTATTAAGTACATCATACACTATGTTAGATGGTATTACATGATGAGGTATTATCAGAAGAAAAGCTTTTAGCTGAAATCTGTTATGGCCCATTTACACAGAGCCAAGGGACAATGAAAACAGTATCATCAAATTGATGTTACAAGACAGACTCCATACGTTAAGAGCTCTGTCCCACAAAACTGCCACTATCTTAGATGCCAGTCACAAAAGAATGTCAATAATGCCCCTATTTCTTCTCACCCAATTTCAGATTTTGAGATTCTATCTACTACCCTTTCAAATCCAATAAATCACTAGGGTAACTCACAGAACACAGAAACTTACTATCCCCTGTTAATTATAAAAGACGCAACTTAGGAAAAGCCAAATGGACAGATGCATAAAAGTTATGAGAGTGTAAGTGTGTGTGCACAGAGCTTCATACTGTTCCAAACTTTAAGGTTTTCACCAACCTAGAAGCTCTGCAAATCTTATCAGTTAGGGTGTTATTCAGTTTTAGTTTTAGTTATACAGTTATATGTAGTTTTCTTTAGTAGATATGATTGATTAATCACTAGTCACTGCTCAATCACCAGCCTCTTGTCCTTGGGGATTGGAGTGAGATGAAAGTCCAAACCCTCTCAACATTGCTTGGTTTGTCTGTGACAGAAGTCAAGTTGAAGCTATCTAGGGATCCCCAGACACCAATCATCTCATTAGCATACAAAACATACTCATTACTTTTGAGATTTCAAGGGTTTGGGGAGCTATGTGCCAGGAACTGGGGAACACATTAAAATTTTTTTTATTATTCCACAGGTAGAATCTCTGAGAAGAGCAGTATAGGTCCTGTGAAGAATGAGTTAAAGCCAGTCTCCAAATGCAGAAAAGCCAGTGACAGATAGTTATTACTCAGGTACATGAAGCTGAGTAATACTACTCATCCTTTCCTACTAATCCAAATGTTCTTGGTTGTGCCTTGAAGGGTCACAAGCCCAAGTGCTAAGAAAGCAACAATATACTCAAGAATGAAAGATGCCAACCATAGTCCACTTGCCCCATGAGGATTATAGACTTGAAGCAGTGTCAGGCTGATAGGAGGTGTGTTTCATCAAATCTGAGTTCTGGTTTTTACACTGATGAGAACATTTTAATTACTGAAATGAGACAGTATTTAGAACTCAAGGACAAATAAGCTTTGGTGCAAAGTTAAGTTTCCATTCTGAGTGAGAAAAAAAATAGATCTTCAAACAAATATGAAGAAGCAATGAGCAATAGAACAAAGCTGTTTCCTTAGCATCTTATCACATGTTCTCAGGTCAATGAGAAATTTACATAACCATTAACTGGTTGAACTGTGCTTTTTTCCTGTGGTTTTGTATGTTAAAGCATGAGTGGACCGACATTTGTTTATGCTATTTTTCTTTGCTCAGTTGATCCTGTGACAAAATCTACTATATAGTAGTTTTCTTCAGTAAGAATAGAAATTTCGAGGAATAATTGTAGAACGTATTGTTTAAAAATACCTTCTATGGCACTGATAACAAAATTGTATTTGGGATGAATATTATTCTGAGAGCTTCCCTGTAAGTGACTATCCTTGAATATACACCTTATTTTCATAAAGGACATTCTTGGCACTGAGTTTCATGTACCACTGCCCTTTCAGTGCCACGGTCATTAGAGAGTTTGAGTGATTATAATTCAGGGCTTTGGGCCATGGCCTACTTCTTGGAATGATCAGAGTTGAGCAGCTTCCAGGAGTCAACTGTAGATATAATTCACTTCTTGATGTCAGTCATTATCATCTCCTATAATTTAATGGACTGATTTTCCACCTTCCCATTTAGGCAAGAAGTTTAGAGAAGAGGAAAAGTGTTATCATTATATCAGAATTCTTAAGCTCCATTTGGATAGCCCACCTTCAGTTCTTATGAAATCTTGTCAGTTCCTGTCTATTTACTGTTTGCTGCTGCTTAGTCACTTGTTCCCTGATGAGTCACTCCTCAAAAATGGCAGCTCTCCATGATTGATTGGACTGTTGGAAACTAGATCACCTTGCTTTCAAGTACATTTTTTTTAAACAAAATACTTCAGGAATTTAGGCTTTGCTTGCAGAAAATTAAAATTCATTCTATTAAGTGTGTCTTCTTTCCGACAGCTCATCAATTAGTGACTGTAGGATTTTGGGCAGGTTTAATCAACCCTTCTATGAAGAGACTGCTTTTACCTTGGAGTTGACCTCTGAGACCCAGCACCCTCTGTTATTCTGGGTTCTTTTTATGCATTCTATACTTTCACTGGTTTCTGGATTGCTAATTGTGAACACATCAATTTTCACATATTATTTGGGAATTTTCAGGAGATGATTCTCCCTAATCACATAATCAAATAATGTTTTTCTTAGCTTCCTGTACACCTTTAATCTTTTCATATGTTCACAAATCTTCAAACTATGTAATATATGCTTTTCCCTAACCAAACCAAATATAGAGAGGAAGTTTTCTGGATTAACACAAGAGACTACTAGAACATGTATCACACTATAGGGTTTAGCATGGATCAAAGTAAGGTCTCACTGGACATAGCGGTGCACTGGTATAGTCCCAGTACTCAGGCAGCTGAGGTAGGAGGATCACTGCAAATTCCAGGCCAGCCTGGGATACATAGTGAGTTCAAGACCAGACTGAACTACATAGTGAGACCCTGTTTAAAAGAAGCAGAAAGTAAGATTTCAAGTGAGACTAAATGTATCTAGGCATCTTCAAGTAAACAGATTTATAAATGCCATAATGACAGGAATTCTATCTGTTCTACTCAGTTTATCCCCAAAATTTATTGTAGTGTTTGATATGTAATAATCACTCAATAATTATGTGTAAATGAATGACTCTAGGAATGAAAGATACAAGGAACTTTCTATAATTTTTTTCTCTAAAAAGGAGAAAATATTTAAATTGAAGCCTCAGGGACATCAGTAAGGAAAACAATGCTACTGGAACTGGATATTTGTACCCAACTCAGCACTACAGACACATATCCAAGATAGATAGAAAAAGAAGGCTCAAAGATCAAAAGCTGTTCTTCCGATAACTTTGTGAAACATGAAAGATGTGAGATGTATTGTTTTATCCTTAATGCCAAGATGACAGAGTGGACAAAAGCAATATTCTGTCCAATTCCACAAGAAATCTGCATTTCTTTAGCACTGCAATTATGTTCAAGAAACAGCTCTAGATCAGTTCTTGGAAAATTTGTGATGTTGAGGCGAATTGAGAAACATGCTCTCAACTTGGGCATCAGGTGAGTCATTCTGGGGCCAGAGGAGAAGAAAAATAAGATGATTAGATATTTTTATGTGTCACCTTCAGGGATGGTCAGAAAAAACTGAGCTTCAATATTAAAAAAGTCTAGAATTCTTGTATCTTGTACAAAAAAATAAGTTAGTACAATTTACTTGATTACTTTTATTACTATCATTAATAAATTATTTTAGTAGTCACCTTATAATTGCTCTCTACTAAGTCTTGGGAATACAGTGTTAGTAGGGCACAATCTCAGTCCTAAAAGATCTTCTTGCAGGATTTATACATAAGAAAGCAGGTCACTACCACTTGTGATTTTCATGATACAATGTGTGCTGGCTGTGGAGTACCATAGACAAGCACGTGCTTCAGAGGCTTTTGGGCACTCAGGTTATTCAAAATCTGAAAATAAGATTCAGAATTGAGAATTCAGATGAAGGTCAAGCCTCTGGCCACTGAGCACACATCTCAAATGCCCATTTTTTCAAACATAAAAGAACCCCATAGGCAGGATTAATTCCTTAATTGCACTGTGTGATCTAGACATTTATAAGACATCTGTTCCTCTTTGTTAAAATCTTCAATTCGGTCCCCAGTTAAAAGCTCACCTATGGCTGTCAATTGAATATAGCAATGACTTTCTTTTTCACAAAAATAGTTTATTTGTTCTATCATAAGTGTGAAATATAGGGAACAAATTGTTAAACAAATACAAATTACATTGTGATGTGACTTCATTCAATATATAGATATACATATAAGTGTATATATGCAACAATGTATAGTGTATGTATCTGTGCTAAATGTGCTCCGTAAAGCCGTTAAGTTAAAACCATTAAAAATTTTGAGCCAAAATATGCCTGTGATCAAAACAATGAAACCTCTTACCCGCTTCAGTGCTGAAATCAGGGTAAAAGTATTGCAAACACAGTCTCCTTGGCATCAGAGAACATTTTTATCATTCATATGGTGCACATGATATCTGTCAATCAGCATGAGTTAAATATCTCTGCAAGTCACTTATCAAAGAGGGCGACTGTTAAGAGATCTGCTTGATTCACAACAGGAATATGTTTCTGTGTTAATAATTAATTTGTTTAATCATAAATACCCTGAATAATGGCAGAGAAAACAGTCAGCATTCTGGCACATAGAAAAGAATTAAAAGAAGTCTAATATTAACAAGTGTTTAGAGAAACATCCATGGAAAAGGGCTCCCATAATTTTCCTATAATGTCATTATTTTAGACTAAACAATTACTGGAAAATAATGACCTCTACTAAAATGTGGGAAATACTGATTCTCTATGATATTCATAAAGGAACTACACACAACTATTTATTTTACCATTTAATAATTCATAGGTCATTGCTGAATTATGGAGGGGTACAGCTAGTTAAGATTCAGAAGCAAACTCAGGATCAAAAGAAGCGACCTAAATTCACTTAAGCCAAGGTTATCCATTCTCTCATCTAATTGAGAATTAAAACAAACAGGTAAACAGGGAACCATATGTTTAGGTCTCACAGTACCCAATTAATAGCCAAAAAAAATGCTTTATATTAGGCAAGAGATTGGTAATAAATAAAACATGCCTAAAATTTCAAAAAAATTTAAAACCTATTTTTATTTACCACCAGGCATCTTCAAATACCTTTAGTTATTCATATCCAGTACAGTAAGTACTGTTGTGCATTCCTTAGTCCTTACTGCACACCATGTGCTCTCAAGCATCTGGAATGGGCAACTGCAAAGCAAATGGATTAGTGTCCTTCCTCAAGCAGTAGAAGCCGTCTTTTGAGAGACAATCCAGGTTTGAATCTAAGCCTTGCCATTGTCTGTGCAACACTGGGTACCACACCTCATCTCTCTGTACCTGAGCTTCTGAGAAAATGGGCATAGCAGTTGTAAGTTGGGAATAGAGTCATTCCAAGGACTGAAGGAATTCATATAATGGTGCTGGGGTGCAGGTTAAATATAGTGTAATGTTTAGTTATTATTTCTCATTGAGTGATGAATGATGTCCTTCTCACAGTCTTATTTCCTAATTTCTGAGATCACAGAATTCTATGTTTAGGAAAAGTCAAAAGTGTGTTTCAAAATAAGTAGTTTCTTCAAGAGCAGATGTGAAGAAACATTATGGGGAATGAAGAGAGTAAGATGAGTGGAAAATGTTCCTGCATTAGAAAATGGTATCTAAGGTAAAGAGAACAGACCGAGGAAAATACGAATGATCCAATTACTATTTTTGTCAAATATCTACCAGAATATTCTATACTATGTTGAAACAGAGTCTAGACAATGTTAGTGGTTATTGTTAGAAGGACCGTTTCTTTTTCTCTCAGCCAAGTTGAATGTATTTTTCCCCAATGTGTTCTAAGATTGGGTGAACCAGTATCTCAGCTACCTAAAGGTCAGGTGCAAATGTCATCAAATTCATGTGCCATTATTTGTTATTGAGGGTTTATTTCTAGCTTTGGAGACAGTGTGCAATTTCTGTGACATAATTAGGATGGCAGTTTCTCTCTCAGAGCCAGTTTTCAGCAAATATACTGTGTTGCAACAATTCCAATCCCTCTAGAGAGACAGGAGCATGAGCCAAAGCCAGGCTGACTTCACTGGACCCACTGCTTCAGCTCTGAACAAACTTGCTGAGGATCTGCAGCCTCCATGTGCACATGGAGGGCACAGTTCAACTTATAGAGATGCCATTTCTCTTCCATATTGCAACTCCAGAACACCTGACCAACCCAATGAGTCTCAAACAACAGCCAACCTCTCATGTTCTGAAAGAACACATTATTCTTGACCAACAGGCTAAAGGGCACAGTTGAATTTATTAAGTAAAATCCCTATTTGGAGTTGCATTATCAAATACTGCAATATCTAACAACCAGCTTACGGATATAAAGTGGTTAGTACTAAGCCTAAGTGTACCTTCTCACATTGCAATCAAACATCCACTAAATTGTTCTTCAAAATCCTGTGCAAATCAAATGGAGTGCTCAGAGAAATAGACTTGGCTCTCTGGCTAATTTCAAATTCTTAGAGTCTCCCATCTTTGATTTTTCTTTTCTTAATATTTTTATTCAATGATCTCTTGCTTGATTCTCCTGAACTTATACTTCTCTCCCCTAAAGTGACCAGGGCAGCCAATTATGTGCCTTCAGAAGGACTGGGATGACAAGAAGGTGGACCCAATTGGGACAAGAATAAGATACGGGAAAGAAAGTCCTGAGCTAAGGTTTGAAAGAGGCCTAACTAGTTATGCACCTTGAACACTTAATCTCATTTTGTTCTCCCTTCCCTCACTGGTAAAGTAGGAAAGATATAGGTCTTGATTTCAACAAATAATTTTTGCAGGAATAGTATAAAGTGATGGCCATATTTTTATTATCATTGTGATGCTCAACTGGAGAAAAGGAGGTTATATTTACTGCCTAAATAGTCACAATTGCAGCGGTGAGACAGAAGTTTAAAGCCGTCTTTTCCACACCACAGGACCGATAAATTACCCTTACAAGCTTCTCTTCTTCCTCCAGCAATGTCCCTGTATCACAGACTCTAGATTAATAACAACTGTGGGTTCTAGTCAGATTCACCCATCTCTTAACTGAATTCTGGCAGAGAAATAATGTCTTCTTTATTCCCCATACACATACATACTTCTCCAAGAATATTACTGGTTTGTTTGCATCACTGTTGGAAATTTTAAAATGTGTTTGGTTAACAACTATCTCTTTGGCTTTTCCAAACACATTGCTTTTCAGACACTTTTTATTTATAGATCTTCTGTTGGTTTTCTCTCACCCACTGTGGAATCTTACATTTGTGTACATTGGATATATTTCGAGCAGATGTTGCCCACTGTTGAGATGTACATATAACAATTTCACCAAGTTGAAAAGAGTATATTTAATGTATTTTAAGCAGCTGTATCTTTATTTTTTAATCTTCTAACATAGACACATTAAAGACAGAAATTGCATATCTATCATAGAGGAACTAGTATTTAAGATCAGTTGAAAGCATTAAAAATCTCTTATAATCAGTTTGGGCCCATAATGAGATGTTGACCTTGGGCCATAATATTTTCCTCCTGTAAAGGTGTATATCAATCTTGTTGATCTCCTGCAGCATGCAAATGTAATTTCTAGGTATCTGGTCATAGAGTTATAAATTTGGATGACACTTCAAACAATCATTCTCTTTTGAGATATTACTGTACCTGATCCATCAAGTTTCATTGTTCTAATCAACTCAGAGACAATTAATAATCGATGAGATTTTCTATGAGCCAGATATTTTGCAAGACACTTTCATACAAATGTCTGAGAAACATTAATGACCCTGTTTTGCACATTTTCCTATACCCATACCATTTGGAAGATGTCTTCCCCACTGACTGGCTTGATCATGTGACTGACTTCAGACAATGAGATAGTAATAAATCCATGCAAAGTCTTTAAAAATGTCTGTGTGCTTCTGCTCCTCTATTCAACCCTGCCTCCTAGAGAATGAGTTTGTGCTGGCTTCCTACAGGATGAGGAGCCACATGAAACAGAACGAAATCATTGTAGAACAGGCCTTCCTACACTAGTCAGCCCCCAGGCAACCCATGGGCTACCTGCAGGCCTCTAAGCAAGCCTAATCAGGGTGAGCAGGGCCTATACACACTGTGAGAAATAGCAAGGTAACTATATTAAGTTGCTATGGATGGGCTTTTTTTGATGGGGAGTAGAACAGGTGGTCATAAAAGCCGCCATAAAGTAGGATAAACTTGAGATTTTTATTGGTAAATGAACGCAACTCATGAACACATTCTTTGTAAAATAAATCAGACCCACGTGTGTAAGCATCAGACAGTCTCACTAGTGTGAGAAGCTGAACAGGTAAATAGGACCCAAAATGTATAACAGATAATGTGAATTGGGAAGAAACTGTTCAAAAGGAAAGAAAAACTGTGATAGGGAAAAAAGGAAAGGAAAGAAGGGAAAAGGGGAAAAAAAAATATATATATATAAACAAGATAGATAAGATAGATATACTACTAGTTTCTCTTAGTTCATTGAAAAGAAAGGTTTCTGCTAATACTGTTTGGACAATATTTCCTGCTTATATCTTGTGCCCTGAGTAACTACTCTGAAGATAACAATCTACAATGTATTTATTATTATTACTCTCTTATTATCTTGTTTTGAAATTCTGTTTTTTCTTCTTTGTATAATATAAATAAATAAATTAAATTAAATTACTGCTATTAAAACAGACCAATTAAAATTCTTAAAGACAGTATTTGACATTCATAGCCTTCATTAATATTCCAATGCTTAAATTTCTGTGCCTCTCTTATCAAAACTTTTATCTTTAATTTGAGCCTCAGAGAAGATAGACATCAGTGTTTGCCTTGCACACGTCCTTCAGCAAACAAAGCCATGACTTAGGAAAGTCAGCGAGCACATTAGCGCAGGAGCCATGCCTGGTGCTCCTCTGCTCCCGAGAGATCGTTTTTGGCTAGCTCTCTTTTATATTTTATTTTCAATTCTTTTACAAACTCTTCATTCTTTTTTGTTACTCTCTGCAAAAGTCATTTCATTTCTTCCCATTTTTCATTAAAATAAATTAAAAGCAAATAGTCCTTTAACCAGGCAATGGTTCACAAAGTTATTTTCTGTTTGGCACGTATTGTTCAAAACTACAATCTATCCGTGATAGACAAAAACTTAGAAAATTTACTTTCCAAGTATATGGATCAAGCATGATGGCTTTCTATATTGAACACAGACTAAAAATGCAAATAAATTTTTTAAAAGTTCAACAGCACAGAAGGAACACAGCTTTTAAAAAGTGAAAAACATGTACTTCATTTTTCTTTTAAGCCAAAGGGAGAAAGTTAGAATTTGATAGATGAAAGAAGAAATTTATTACTTATTTCTGTTTTTCCTTGTGTGGTAGGTATAATTAAATTATATTACAGAAATATTATGTCAATTTTCACTTTTATCAGTGATGTATAAATGTATCTTGCTCAAAAGCCAAAAATACCATGGTATTAAATGTTAAGTGAGTTTATTTACAGTAGCTTTAGCACCAATGCATGTTTTATATACCTTGGTATAATAAGTAAGGAACAAGTAAGGAAGTAACTCTGGATATCACAAATATTTCATAAGTTTAGCTGCAGCAATGTTTGCTACATTACTGTTAAACTCACAATAAACTGAAAACAGTCTACATTTTAAATAATTGATTATTGATTCATTGTGATATAACTACATAGTTAAATATTATATGTTCTTATCTAGTAATAACATTTGTTGATTAAGGAAAATTTACAATAAAAATAATTAAAGCTAAAACATATATGTTATCTCACTTTAATAAAAGAAAAATATATTTGAATGAAACGCCTAGACAATTATGTGTTAAAATACTATGTAGATATTGGAGCATTTGAGCACTGTTTTCCCTATTCATATTGTATTTAACAACAACTCTGAGATTTTTTTTAAACGGAGTCCATTGCCAAGTGGAGAAAAGGCTTAATGTAAGAGCATTTCATGAGAAAAGGTACTAGAAACCGCAGCTCACTGCACACTCCATTTTCATTAAGTCCAAAATTATTTATTGAACGTCTTCTACATTCCATCTGCCAGAGAGATACAGTGGAGAGCAAAACAACCTCTTGCCACTGGGAGTACACATTTTAGGAAGACAAAAAACACATCCGTAAAATCACTCTATACCAGATGCTAATAGATTCAGAAAAAAAGTGAAACCATGTAAGAGGGGAAGGAAGAAGGGGACAATGAGGAGATGACACTGGAACAGAGTCAAGAGAGTACAGAGCCATATGAATGTATGACGAAAGAGCTGTCCGGACAGACAGAACGCCAAGTTTAAAGGCACTGAAAAAAGCACCTCCTTCATTCCACACTACCAATATAGCTACTAGATAAAAACAAAAGATGTTTTTGTCCAGTAACAGAATGTAATGGATTAATATTGCCGTTCAATTCTTACTGGTGACATTTCCTTTAGGATTTTGTGTTCAGTTCCCATCCTCGGTATCACATTTTAAAGAAGAACCCTGAAGAAATGGAGTGAGCCTACAAGAGAGTGTTGAGGATAATAGGGGGTCTGGCAAGGGTGCTACTAAAGACTAGGAAATATAGCTGCTTAGCTGAGGAAAAGGAAGACCTGATACGGACACAGCAGGGTTGTCAGGGATTTCATCCTGATTGTACTGTTTGGCTTCAAAGAGCAAGATCACAATGAATATTAGAGTAGAATTTAGCCACATAGAAAAAAAGCAGATTCTAATAATCATAGCTCTTCTGAAAGTGAATATTATAGTGAGTTTGAGTCCCAGAGCTGGTCAAGGGTTGAACATCATTGTTAGGGGATTCTATAGGATCCCGACTGTCACTCTTTTACAGATGACCCAGCAGTTAGCCCAGAAAGATGAAAGCTTACCAGAGTGTAGACACATACCAAATGGGTACCATTCTGGTAGATATCATTACTGAAACTTTACCTTGTAGGCCTATACAACAGTGCAGATGAAATAGCATGGGTCACTCTAAGAAAACACCTACATTTACAGACTCCTAGAACCTCAAGCTGGCACAGGCTTGAGACATCCTGTGGGCAAGGTCACTCGTGGCTGGGGGCGGAAGAAGGAGGCAGCAACTGCCCTCTCAGCAGGTGTGGAGTGTGGAAATAGAGGCATCTGGCTTCTAATTCAGTAGCAGATTGGGTTATTTAATAAGTGCTTAAGTGAGCAAATGATGGTTCTATTTTGATAGGTGTTAATCAAAGCTATTGTCACAAAAGCACAACCTTCTGCTACAATCTGTTCTTTGATAAATGTGCAAAATACATCATGGGGACCTTTCTTCTAGTATTAACATTGCTTGGAGTATGCGGTGTGAATTAAAGGTATAAGAGTGATTCTTAAAAAACTATTTTAACAATCACATCTACACTCTCCAAAATAAACTCTTGTTTTACCATTATTTTCAAAACAAGGCAGACAGCTTATATCCTGAAGCACAAGTTTCTCTATTTGGCTCTTGCCAAATCATAGTATCCTCATCATTTATACTGCCCAGAGTCCAAGATAAAATAGGGCCTCTGAAAGTGACTGTTGAGTAAAAAAATAAATAAATAAAAAATAAAAGCATTGAGAAAATTACTGTCTGATGATACATCATCCCAGTGCCTCTGTGGTGGCTCAGAACATTTTGAGATTCTGCGTTAGAATTTAGGTTCAATAAATTTGTTTTAAATTTCCTGTAAAGGTTGTACAATTTTATCCTTAAATCTCCTATTTGGAAATAGCCAAAAAGATGATAGCTGCACTTTAAAATTAAAAAACAGGATGACTTTAAAATGAAGGTAGTGAGATTCCTTAATTCCATCTGGAATGACAGAGAAAAACATCTGCCCTTGAAATATATTACATCAGACTTTTTAATCTCTGCTGTGGTGTGACTCTCTTTTCTCCTGGTGTGTCATCACTACCCCAAAGTGACAGGGTCAAGAAACCATGGACTGAACCCTCTGAAACCCTGAAGCAAAATAAAACTTTCTTCTTTTTAAGTAGGTTTTCTCAAGGGTTTTTGTCACAATAATGTTATTCTAACTACTCATAGTTAAGATTTTAATGCTTTGACATGAACTTCAGGACTCCTCATGATTTGAGCCTGAGCTCCACTCCCATCCTTCCATCTTACTATCATCATCTCCTTCTTTCTCACCCCACAAATTCTAACACAGATTATTCGTCACCCTCTTGCTTCATAAATTGTTCCAGTGCTTGCTGACTGGCTGTTTCCTTCTCCTGAGATCCTGCCTTATCTGATGAGGATCTGATCATCAGATCATTCAGTGTTAGTTCAAATGCCATGGCACACTGGTGCCTCCACTTTATGTTAATCACTTATTTACATATTGGGTAGCTCTCTGGACTGGGAGCTGCGCAGTCAGTTATAGATCCTGCTTCCCTCCCTCTCCTTAGTACTTAGTCCGTTTTCTGGAAACAATAGGCTTGTTGAACACATTTGAAGGTTATTCCAAAGAATGAGTTACAGAACTCATTTTTGCAAAGGCACATTGCAGATCATAAAACCTGTTTAGTCAGTGGGACTGAATCATTTTTTAAAGTGGGGGGTGCAGAGAGAGATGATGTAATTTAAGGTAGCACACATCACTAGTTGGTAACATCTAATATTCAGACTTTTAGGAATCAGAACACTACATTCCTACATTCTTCCTGAGTTTTGAAGGTAACAGCCAGTACTTAAATAAATGAATGAATGTGCTCTTCCTCTAGGCAATTCTAACATATGTGCCAGGGTGAACAACACCAGTGTTGTAGCATGTGAATACTGCTATCTGCATCTGGCATGAATAGCTAGTGTACATGACACATAGTAAGTGCTTAGCCCATGCTTGCTACATTGAATCAAAAGATGAACAATATATTTCTAGAATAAGGAGCAGCAAAAAGATATATAAACTCTGAAATAAACATGAAAACTGGAAAATAATTTTTAGACCAAGTGCTGGTGAGAATAGTTGATAGACTTGGCATGAACAGCAGGGCTGAGTAAGCTTATTTTCTTGGCATCATGACCAAGAATGCTGGCTGGAGTAATGAGGAATATACACAGACCTTCACTGTGATCCTTCTGCTATTGAATATTTCTGTTCCAAGAAAAGATCTGGAGATTTCTCTCATTACTATCTGCTAAAATGTTACGGGGCACACTCTCTTGTTCTCAGTCCACCTGCGAGTGTGCCAGTAAAAATGATCAAGATTTTTAAAAGTCATCATTTTAACAACTAAATCATGGGTTGGGTTTTCACTCTTACACTTCTGATGGATCGGTGGAAGAGGATGGCACCGTGTCAAGAAGGATTCTGAGACTTCATCTAGGATCAATGGTAAAGAGAACTATTACCAATGATGGAAGTAATACAAGAGGAATATATATTCTATGTATTCATAATTCTTCAACTAAGCAATACAAACAAAAATTGGCAAAAATAATTGAACTGAAGAAATAATTTCTAGTTGCTCTATAATAACTAGATAATAAATAATAAATTATATATTTATTATATTATTCTATATTTATTCTCATAATAATAAATTCTATATTTCCAGTAGCTATGAGTTTAATAACACAACAAGAATGAAAAGTCTACAGTATGTACCATAATACGAAGGAGAAAAATGGAACTACAGCTACATGTGTTAGGAATTATCCTAGGTCCTATAAACATTTTATTCCTATTTAATCATTACAACAATGAAGCTACAGATGAAAACAAAATTTCCAAGGTGACACAATTTTAAATGGACTACCTTTAAGGTTTGGTCGTGGCCTATTACATCATTAAATGACCACCTTCCTTCTATTCTGCCATGTTGAAGCCTAATACACACGTATACATGCACATGCACACAAACACACACAGCTATGTGCATATACATACCAATATACATATATGTACCAAACTATAGCTATGTCAAAAACAAGACTTAGAAAAATCATAAAGTTAATAACAATAGTCTCACACAGACTCAGCATGCTGAAGATCTTTGCTTTACCAATAGGTCACTTAGCTCTTAATTCAGATACTACTGACTCTTAATTTACATGCTGTCCTAACAACTAGTTCATCTGACCTTTCCTGAGTATCTGAAACTACCTAGAAAATTTTACACAAAAAATACAGCTGATAGAAAATCAATAAAGAAGACAGAAAAAAAAGTGTGCCATCTGACTGCCCATTACAATAATTACAATAAAAAAAATGATTTCCTATTGAGGAAAGATTAACTTAGAATCAGCATGTCTGTCAAACAGGCAGAAATGTATTTAACACATCTAAAAATATATCATAAAACACAAGCATTTTATAAACTCACCAAAATGCAGAGACGCTGTTGGGGCTGGGAACTTGGGCCCAGTGTTGGATGTTGCAGTGTTGAAGATGGCTGTGGTATCCATCATTCGTGGTGAAAAGCCACACTTAATCCTGTAGATAAGCAGAACACCAGACAATCCATACACCCTCCCCACTTGTGTCCAAGAGAAAGGGAAATTTTGCTGCTAACACCTAGAAATTGCAAGTGAGTTTGAATGTCTGTCACTATTACTTGGCAACTCCATGGACCTATGGTGAGGAGGGAAGTAAATAATGAGGGCTACAATCTCAAGGGATGCAAAAGGCAGCTCCAGGAGCCCAGAAATGTTTGCCAAAAGTTGTGTCATTAACAATAGACTATATGCCTTCCTTCTTTAATTTGTGCATCCATTTTTCTCTTCCTCTTTTGTTCACCTTGTCACCTTGAGAGTCACATGTGTAATCTAACTACGGAGAGATCACAAGGGTCCTCACTTTATGGGAAAAAAAACAAACTGCAGAGGAATATCAAGAGTTGTAACAGGATGAAATGGCTCTCTATGCATTGCATGATTAAAATATGATTCCAGAAAGAACGTACTCACTGGCCTCCAGTTTATTCATCCTCTACCACAAGCTAACTTGTCTTCCCCAAAGTGACAAGGAATAACCTTTCTAAAAGAGGCACAGTTGTGAATGAGAGCATTCTTCCCACTTTCTTTATAGAAGCAAATACCTTCAAAGAGTATCTTTCTTTGACTCTTCTCCTTCCTGTGCTTGGCTAACCATTTTCCACTCACCAAGTATAACACCAACGGCAGGCTAGCATTTTATATTTGGCTCACTTTCTCTGTTTTATCTTTTCTTCTAGGTCCTACAACAATGTTTTCCAGCCCTTTTCTTCTTTTTCTTGGGCCACCCCTTCCCCTATGAAGTAAGTAAAAGATGAAATAACATACAGAAGGATACACAGCATGACCAGAAAATGACTCATCTGTCCAAATAACCTGTCCCCTGGAAAATCACTGAGCCTTGCCAAATGAGTACAGATATCCACTCCTAAAATACAACAGCAAAAATAAGGGGCTTTTCAGGCTCTGGGATCAAAAATGTCCCACGATGTTTTCATCATGGGCTTCAAGCTTTCAGCCCAAGAGGTGAATAGATTGTAAAGTCTTATGAATTCCTTTACATTATATGCTAGGTTTATGCATATCTATATGTCCAGTTTTGTGATGGAATAATATATACCTTGTCCAAGCATTTTGGGAATCTATCAGTCAAGCTTTTATTTCTACATGCATTCATTCATTTAACTAATGTTAATTAGGTCTTATTCACTGTACTAGATACCATCATACTCACAATGATGTAATAAAAACTAAATCAGACATAAGACATACCTCCCACAACATAGAGATGAGTGGAGAAAAAAGACAGGCATAAGATAAGAAAGACATTCAGTAGTGTCACAACTCAATAATTGTAACAGGGAACTACAGAGTTCTTTGTTAACATGTAACAGTATATTTTAAGAGAGAAAACCACACCGTCAGCCATATTACCAAGTGAAAATGTCCCTCACTGCAATTTATTATCCTTAATCAGCAGTAATTTCAATAATGGTGTATATGAAACAAATATAAAACTTATCAGAAGCCAATAAACTACTTTGCCTTATAAGTTACCCAGTCTTGTACAATGACAGCTGAGCGTGAGGTAGGGACAACAGATTCATATTGAAGTCGTGCCAATGTGTTTAGGAATGACCCCTTCAGAATGATAAAGTCGGGGCTGGGGATTTAGCTCAGCGGCACAGCGCCTGCCTGGCAAGCGCAAGGTCATGAGATCGATTCCTGGTACCAGAAAAAAAAACCTAAAAAAAAAAAAGCAGAATGATAAAGTCAGTAGACTATTTGGTACATTGGACTATCCTGGGAGGAAATTTGGACAATTTTGACACTTCAGGGTTCATTAGCATATATATATATATAATAAGTCGACAACTAAATATAGGAGAAAATTCTATAGAAAACAAAAATTAGTAGTATACAGTATGGTCTTCTCTGGAAAGAAATGGTAATATTTACCTATTACTTTCATGTGCAGGCAAAACTTTCAATTCCTTAATCAACTCATTGAAACCTCCAACTAATTTATGAGGCAGGTACTAATACTGTTTTATTTTACAGAAGCTAGAACCGGTTTTTCCAAGGTCGCATAGCTAGTCAGTGGGAAAGGCAAGTTTTGAAGCCAGGAAATTTGTCCCAGATTCCATTATTTGAATCTCCATGGTATACAGCTTCTAGACAAGGTAGTGCAATTACCAAATACTGACATAATCCAAATCCTAGGTTGGTGTATTGAAGGGATGGGAGATAGGAAGGCTATAAATATACAGTGAGGGACAATAAGGCTTAAAATGTGCAAGAAAATTTCATCTGTTGAGCTGGGAAGAGAACAGTAGATGGTGCCCAAATTGGGGGCATACAGTAATTAAACATGCTATTTGGAGCCTTGGATGATAATACCAAGACAATTAGCCAAAAGAGGAATTTATTATTAGAAAGGATAGAGAAACAAAGTAGAAGATTATTTTTTATACCCAATTTTGTAGAACTACTTGACTCTTCAAACTCCAGCCATGTTCAACGTTGATAAAAATGATCGGTGAAGGAGAAAATTGTGGTAGAACTTTGCCATCTTCAATAGGTAGGAAGTTCTCACCTGGGGCCTCACAATTTCTTTGGGAATGACACTAACTGATAAGGTGTGGTGGACAGGGCACAGCAGAGTCAGATTCCAGCCAGCCCACTAACTGTGACCTGGGCCATTTCCCGTTTCCCCCCTGGCCTCAGCTTTATTACCCACAAAGAGGGCACTAAAGCAGAAGATATCTGGATTCTTTACATAGCATCTATTTGATAAGATCCGGCACACACACACACACACACACACACACACACACACACAAAGAGGGAGACCACACTAAGGAGGTTGAAGGTGAGTAAGATATGAGAACTTCAAGGTAAAGGTGCGATGTTACAGCAGTGTCCCCCAGAACTGATACACCCTTCTTCATCAACCTTTTTCCCTAACCCCTCCAAGGCTTCTCTCCAAATAGAATACATAAAATTATTCCCATTTGTCTTGGTTCCTTTTCTCTTGTTGCTGAGACAAAATATCTGACACCCAGAATTAAAGAAGGAAAGGTTTATTTAGCTCACAGTTTGTGGAGGTTTCAGTCCATACTCAGCTGGCTCCAAGGGAGAGTGGCACATGGCAGAGGGCAACAGTTCATGGTGGCAGAAAACAGCAAGAGTGACAAGAGCAGAAATAAAGGAGCAGCAGCAAGCAAACCTCTTTCCCTGCCCTATATTGTATGCAAACTACCTGCCCCAGGGTGGGCATAGCACTCACACCCATAATCCTAGCATTGGACAATGAATCAATCAAAAATTCTAGACTCCTGCCCCATGACTGCATGAGGCTTTGGGGAGGATATCTAGACACAAGTGACAACACCATGATAGTTTTAATTTTATCTTTTCATTAAGTACTGTCACACATAGGTATTTTTTTTATCACAATGGCCTGAGCAACTTCCTTATCATTCACATTCTGAAAATGAGGAAAATGGAGCTCAGATAATACTGTTAAATATATTAGCATGAACAATGAGTTATTGAAATAAACAGACAGAAGGGAGATGGTTGTAACAAGATCAGGTCTAGTTCTACTTCCCATCAGCCCAAGGGGAAAAGGCAGGCTCTTCTTGAGGAAAACATCTCACCCATCCTGGTTATTTGGCCTTGTGCCACCCAAAGTGAGGCCTAAAAAGTGATTCCACTCATTGATATTTCAGGCAGTTTGGAAAGAGAGAAAGCAGGTCTAGAGCAAGTGGCTTAAAGGAGGTGACACAAAAGCTGCACCAGTCTCTGCTTGCCATGGGTGAATATCAGGATCAAATTGGGTTCAATTCAAAATTTATATGTTGAAGTATTAACTTCATACCTCAGAATATGACCATGTTTAGCAAGGATTTTCAAATAAGTAATTCAATGAAAATCTATTTCTGTGGTATTATGGTTTACATGTAGATACCCCACTAAAGCTTCATGGGATCATAGGCCAGACCTTTGAAAGGTGAATGGGATCAAAGGGGCATTGTAGCTGGTTGCAGTTAGGAGGAAGGGCCTGGTCAGAAGAGGTGAGTCAAGTGAGTATGACCTGGAAGGGGCTATCTTCCTTCTACATTTTTACCTTTTAGCTCTCTGCTTCCAGTCTGCCATGCTGTAAGGAGCAGTCCCCTGCCGTACCTCTGTGCCATGCTGCCCTGTATCGGAGTCAGCCAACATGGATTGAAACCTCTACAAGTTATGAGCCAAAACAAACCTCTCCTCCTTCAAGTTGTGGGTGTTGGGTATTTTGCTCTATCAATGAGAAAGGCCACTAAGACAGACAGGAATCCGCTAATTCAACATGACTAGTCCCCTTCTAAAAGTAAATTCAGGTGTAGACATAGAAAGAGTGCAGATCATGTGATGATGCAGCAAAGAGTGGCTATCATCAAGACAGAAAGAGAGGCCTCAGAAGAAAAGACCCCTTCTGAAACACTGATTTTGCACTTCTAGCCTCCATAACTGTAAGAACATAATTTTTTATTTTTTGCTTAAGACAAACATTGTGCAATACTTCATCATTATAGCATCCCATGGAAACTAATACAGTGAGAACTTGGTAACACGGCCATTCTTAACAAGCTGGGGAGCCTACAGAGAAGAGAACAGGTTTGGTGGCAAAGGAGATCGCCATCCATTACACTGGTTTACTTTCCATTGTATAGCTTTAAGTACATTAACAAATTATGCAAAAATGGGACTTCTGGTTTAATTTCTGGCATTCCTTTCCTCCTATCAACATGTTAGGGAAATGTTGACTTCAGTGTTTAGTCCTGAAGTGCACAATAGAAATAATTTTTCAAAATATGAAGAGCTAGTGGAGAATAAAGATATTTAGGGGTTTTAAAATCATTATATGCAACTGGGTTTCTTTTCTGCCCCTGGGAGTGATATATTTGCTGTAAGATGATGACTGTTGTTAGGCCAACAGATTCCCCAACTGAGATAGAAAAATCCTAAAAATACATCTGTGTGGAAGGGCAGTTCTCTTCTGAGTTCCAGCAGTTCCCCTCTGAACTGTACTTTTCCCTTTATGCCGTGGTTAGACTCCTTTTCAAGTTTATTGCTGCTGTGATCTTCTGTGCAACTCTATTTTAAGCTAAGACAGAATGAACTCTTAAGGTTCTACTCCAGGAAAAAAAGAAAGGAAGAATTTAATGCCATAGTCAATATTGAACCTGGAATTAGAGAAGCTTTGCAATATTTGGAGCTGGGAAAGGAAAGAGAGGACTCTGGAAAACATGAAGGATACTTTCTGAAATAGGTACCAGTGGATCTGAATATGACTTTGTGTGAATAACATTCTGTGTCTTCATAAACATAAACTAGTTATTATAGCCTTCCTTAGGGAGGTCAAAGCACGGGGGAGCATTTTCAACATGACTATACTGAGCAGGATGATTAAATTATGCTGGTAGATTATGTAATACATTGCCCTTCTTGCTATATTATTGAAGACATATTCTCAAACCTGATGCCTACAAGAATGCTGAGAATTAACATACAAGAGTGAAATAGCCTCCATTTTAGGTGAAAATTTGTACTATTACTTAATAAGTGTTCATTACTTACTGTGTAAGGGGCCCTCTTATGCGATAGCTATTGAAGATGAAGTAATTTTTCTCCACAGAACACAAAAATAATGAGGAAAGGCACTAATAAATAAAGATATGATATCAAGTCAGTTATATATGTTTAACATAAGCAGAGTAAGAAAATACTTGTGGTCCTCATGGGAGATATTTAGGTAAGAAATCAGAGAGGACCTTCTTGAGGAGATACTATTACAGCCAAGATATGAATGAGATGCAGGAAAAACATTTAAGCATTGCAGGGGAAGCAAAATTCCAGGAAGGGAGAAAGGCTGGGAGGAGGGACATCTGGGTCATGGTCAAATAACACTGAGGAGTCAGTGTGAGGTGAGAATATTAGGCAGGAGGTGATATTGGAAGAGGTAACAGGACAAGTCACTTGAAGCTTGCCAGTGTGTTAAAGACTTTTCTTTTTAATTTGCTCAGGATTAAAAGCCTTTTAGTAAGGGGAAGACATGATCAGATTCATCCTTTAAATTTTGGTTTTCATACAAAACGAGAGACCAATGAAGAGCCCATCACAGTGGTCCATTGGCAATGCTAACTAGGATGAAGCAGGCACAAAGAACAGAAAGATAGAGCTCATGATGGAGGTCAAAGGTAATCTCTGAAGGACTGCTAAAATAATGGGTGAAGAACAGAGGAAGGAAAAGCACCAAAGAGGACTTCGACATAAGGAGTTTGAGTGGCTGGGTGAACGCCCATGTCTTTTAGATGGGGTGAGCCTTGGGGAGTGTGACAAGGAAAAGTGCACAACTCACACAAAGGAGCAGTAATTATTTAGCTCAGAAAGAGGAAGACCATATTCTCTGTAATAATCATCCTTGCTGGCCAGGTGTGGTGGTGCATGCCTGTAATAACAGCACTTGGGTGGCTGAGGCAGGAGGATTGTTGTGAGTTCGAGACCAGCCTGGGCTACAAAGTGAGCTCAAGGCCAGCCTGAACTGCATAGCAAGAACCTGTCTCAAAAAGACAAAAAAAAAAAAAAAAAAATTCATCCTTGTTGTTTCAAAACACTTTATAACCCAATTCCTTTTCTATATCATGAATTTCAATATGGTGGTGATGAGCTCACAGACATATTTAATGAAAATTTCTCTATTAAATATCAGTCATGGGTGTCATTTAATTGAAAAAGAGAAAATTTTTTTCTGTTTATTACATTTGACAAATGAAGAATGACTTCAGTGGAATGCAGATGCCCTCAGCCATGAGTTTCACACCACCCTTTCCCAAGTCTGACCTTCATGCCCCAATCCTTTCTGTTGACTTCACACTGCAGCTCAGAAGTCTTCTGTACCCAGAAGAGAACTGACAGATCATCTGGTGTTCTTCTCTGGGGCCTATGCCCACAGCAGCCTTAGAAACAAAGTTTTGATTATGGGACCAGGAGTATAAAATCTACTTTTGGTGGAATCTAACAATGTAAGAGTGGCCACGTTTGATTTAAATTTCTATATACCCAAACCCACTCTCTCCACATTTTATTTCTCAATTTCAGCCAGGAATGGGTGGCATGCTTCAGAGATGGTACCTATGAAATTGTAATAAAGCCTAAGATCAATATTTTTTCAGAACATAATTATCATTTTGCTAAATTTATCCTAAGGAAAGCATAAATTGTCATCAAATGTCTAGAGGACCTAAAATCATTCAAGTAATTTGGAGTAGGCCTTTGAGAGCAAAGCTGGACCACTTCCTTATCCTTTTCATTAAAATAATTAAAGTATCTTTATTCTTAAGTGATTGAACTCATGCTGACTTTAACAGATGTGGGTGAAATAAAATAAACCAAAAGAAAATGTATGGCTGTTGACTGAACCCTTTGACATTACATCTTTGCAACTTTGTCAACCTAATCAAATATCTGTGAATATGTAAAATGAGTAGTCAGAACTGTACTTAAATGAAAAACTTCAAATCGTGAATTATGAGTCTGATCATAGTAATATTACTAAGTTGATTTTTCTTCTACATAAAGCTTACTTTTACATGACCCAATTCCAGACAGCATCCAAATTTATGATTCAATTTGATTTTATTTAACTATGGTCATTAAAGGGACCACAAATTTGCCATTAATCATTGATTATATTCAATCAGCTTTCAAGGTGACTTATGTTTTCTCACTACTTGCTACATTACAATTTGCCAAACAGGCTTCCTGGCATGAAATGTAACATTTATCTGTAGGTAGTTGGAGAGTTCAGTTCAAATTGTATAAAGTATTTATTGATCATACTTTCTAATAGTTTTTCTCTTAAAGACCCAGGGTCTACTGACTACAGATATGTTTGGATCTCTCATTCTTGAGAATGAGAGGTTTTTGTTGGTTCCTGTTATGACAGTTAATTCTTTAAATGACTCCCAACTTAGTTTCTTTGTTTGAATCATTCTCTGTAAAGAAAACTTTAAATTTTTGTTCTGATTCAGTACAATGTTATTTCACATAATGCTTTTGACAAAGGGAAGGGCCTGAAGAAAGGAGCCATATGTCACTCATCTTAACATTTCCTACACTCTGTGCCTGATTCATAGTAGATACTTCCTCCCTGTACAGGATTTTTGCACAGTCCATGATTGAGTTTTTATAAATTGAGTCTTAGCATCCTTTCTTACCTCTTCTTATGTTTTTCCCATACTGCATTCAATGAGATGCAGTGTTAAAAACAATGTATTCCTCTGTGGCTATGGCTGTAAATGCATTGGAGTTTCTAAGAGAATATAGGATTGCAAGATTTAGGAGGTGGAGAAAGAGCAGAGTGCTTGCATCTCTGCTGATGGCAATGGATAAGTCAGCTCTACAGATATGAAAATATATAGCAGCCAAATTTTGTTCACTGGGGTCTAATCTTTTACCTTGAGCATGAGGAAATACCTGTAGGTCATAGATACAAAAGCATAAGGACAAGACCTGAAATCCTAACTTCAGCTCTCCCATTTTGAATAGTTGTATATACTACTAATACTTTTGTACAAATTTCATTCTTCAACAAAATACTTCCTTGGGTCACCCAGTAATACAACATAATCATACTATTTTCTCTCCCAAGCATTTCCTTTTCAGCCCAGCACTTTTACATAGAGAACTCATATGTTTTCTTTATGGTTCAATCCTTTGTATCTCTATGACAGCGTATCTACAGAACTTCCCGCTACCTATTTCAAACAGAATGTATTGTGGTCTATCTGACATCACTGCTTACCACATATTAAGATGGTTTCTGTTTACATGTCTAATTTTCTTGACAATCTATAAGGTGCTCCAAAACAAAGAACACATCCTGGTTATATTTGTATTCCCAATATTTAATAAACTTACTGGTTTACAATATATGCTAGAAAGGTATCAGAAGATGTCATCCCAAAATGTTACTTTGACATGATGATTATTTTGAGCTGAGAGCAACTGAGAAGAAGCAAATATAAGAAAAAGTTCCTTGCTCTCCCCTTATTTCCCTAAAAACATGGGTCCAAACTTATGAAGTTGTTTTCTCTCCCTCCGTACCAGGCAGAACAGGATTTAGTCACTGGAGACAACTCTGGATGTTTATCAGTCCAAAAGTGGCACCAAAGCATACTAAACTTTACTAACTAGCCCTTATTTTCCACTACTCCCTCCATACATTTACCTGGCCAAAAGAAAACTTGCAGCACACTGAGTCCTTTTTCTTTATCTTGTCACTTCTCTAAATTGTGCTGTACTTTTGTTAAGATGCAACACAAACTTAAGTTCTAAACATTCCTTTCTGTTACCCATCTCACTGCCGCTGTGTGCATGTATGCTGTACATATTAATAAAATTCCCTTTTCTCTTGTTTATCTGTCTTCTAATTTGCAGGGTTTTGCCAGTGAATCTAAGATAGCTAAAGGAAAAATAATTGTTTTCCTCCTCTACCTATCCAACAGCTACTTATTAATTTGAATTCAAAGCCTTTGGTTTCTTTCTACCTCTTATTTATCTTTGTGCCTTCTACAATGTCTGACACTCAGCACACAATCAATAAACATTTGTTACATCGAATTTTTAAATTACTGCTCTCATTCTCATTTCTTTGGAGAATCATTCCAAATACTCAAAACTAGAAGGATAGAAAAATCAGTGCTACATGGAGTAGATTTTGAAGTTGGCAAGACCACTGCAAATGGGAGTAGCATACACAGAATTAGAGTGTTAGGAACTGTTTTGCACTTAGACAACTACAATTACCTGGTGCCACTGGAGTGCTGAGGGTGCGATGACAAGGAGCGGCATGATGGCAGGATGTATTCCCTAGTCCTGAGCTACTTTAATTCACCATAAATAATGCCATGAGCTATGACTCCAATTGTGCTAATAGTTGTTTTTTCAAGATATAAATGCACAGGTTCAAGAGTTCATTCTGACGGTCATTTCTTTACCAGGATTGCTGCCAGAAGAATATGTTTTCTTTACTCTTCTCCCATGCATAACTTCTGGTGACATCTTTATTGCATATGAAGAGGTCCCAGATGTTGATATTAAGTTAGATGGAGTAGTCTTGATATAGGGAAAATAAACATAACTCCCAAACTGTTAGATGTCAGATACACCAAGTTTCTGTTCCCCAAAATCAGAGAATGAATTTCAAGGAAGGTTAACAATAGGAAAATTTATTGAGAGTTAGCTCCTAAAAGATAGGAGGGGACTCAATAGTGGATTGCCACAGGACTCACTTTTCTGAGCTTTAGAAAGCAAAAATCACAAGGTGGGTACAACTGGATCAAATTATGATCAACCTTTAAATTTACAAGTATATCTGCTTAGCTAATATTGATCCAATAGTAGCAAGGGCGTATGGATGACATCATTAACCTTGGTTGATAACCTGTAGTTTCATTCTTGTCTTTAGTCTTAGTCTTAGTAGTCTTAGTGGGTAGGAGAAGATGGCCCACTCCTAACGAGATAATGGTTCATTTATATGGGAAATCTCAAAAGAATGGTACCAATAATCTAAAGTTTTTGTTTACCCCTTGGGGAAGTAATGTAAATCTGGCCATTGTGATTTTAATCTTCTTTAGATAGGCCTCTAGCCACAGTTTTGATGTGTTTTCATCTTCTGCACTGACTCCCTGGAGGGCCCAGTCCTGTCTGACTGCCTATAAGATTTTTACCTATCTTAGCTGTCTATAATAATCTGACACTCAGGAATCTTTACAAATTAGCATTGCTAGCATTAGATTTAAGGCCAAGGTCTCAAACAGGTGGGCACAGTTTGCCAAAGAGACAGAAATTCACAGGGGAAACATGCCACATTTTCTTGAAATATCCATTATACTTATTGCAAAGAACTTTTAAATGAATTGTAATATTCAGCAAATACCTAGATTGCAGAGAAAGAGAACAAAGTACATGAGTCAAGGATCAGGAGAAGTTTTCACAGAAAGGATGACGTTGGGGGCTCTCAGTTTCCTTATTACAAAATAAGAAATAATTTCACTGATATTTTAGCTTTCAGTAGTATAGAAAATAATTAAGAATTCAAATCCCAGCTGTGTCAACTTCTCATTGTAGATCACTGACCAAATTCATCTCTTTGGCTTCAGCTTCTTCATCTAAGTATGGATATTTATAAATTATACTTACTTTGTCAGATTGTTGAAGAAATTGTATAACTTAATGCCAATAAATTCTTGAATTTGTCACATGAGAGTCTTATATTTGTTGTTATTATCAGGCAGGGACATTTTGAGTAATATTTCCCCCATTAAGAATGTTAGTAGCAAACATATATTAAGTGCTTCTTATATGCTAGGAATCTTATATGCATTATCTTGTGTAAAACAACCATAGAAAATAGGTATTATTAATAGTCATAAGTTATACATAAATCATTGGAAATGTAAAAAGTTAAAAGCTGTGAAAAGGTACTAAGCAGAGGACATTGAAATCATAGTCCTGGAAATCATAGTCCTTTGAAAGCTACCCTGTCATCCAGCTATGAAATTCAACTCCTCCCCAGAGATGTGGGCAGTAATGTAGAAATGAAAGATCAGCTATATCAAGCACATTACACATGTTGGACAACCAACTAGGCTACTCCACATATCATCCCATTTAACTCTCACATAACCTCATAAAGTTGGAAAAGATAAGTATGGTAGTTAGCTTTCCCATTGCTGGACACAACACCCATGACTTAAAAGAGGAGAGATTTATTTGGGCTCACATTTTAAGTCTGTGGTTGGCTGGCTCCAAGGCAGAAACAGCATGGTGGAAACACAAGGCAGAGGAAAGCCACTCACCTCATAGGAGCCAGAAAGTGGAGCATGAAATAGTACTAGAAAGGAAGGTGTGAGAAACCATACTGGGAACACAAGGCCATGCCTTCATGACTAATCAAGACATTCCCAGAAGTGTGATCCATCATTCAGCTGGCAGATCCCAAAGCCAATCAAACTGACACTACACTCTAACACTTAAGCACCATATCTCATCCCTTACTGACTTCATACATGAACACATCTCATTAAACTATACTTAGTCTTTAAATAAAGATAACAGCAAGTTCATAATTCCACCCAACACAATACAACTATCTTCTCTATAATCAGAAATACAACAATCGCCCCCTCAAAGTTTCAACAATTCCACCATTTTCTCAAAAATCAAAATTAAAGTCTCTGTGAGACTAAAGATAAACCCTCAGTGTAAACTTCTGTAAAAAATAAAAAACAAGTTAACTAATTTCAAGATAAAATAGAGCAGGATAAACATCTCTACTCCAAAAGAAGAAATGTGAATATAGAAAAGAATCAGACCAGAGCAAGATCAGAACACAGCAGAACATTAAATCGTGTAGCTCCTTGTCTAGCATACAGGAGATATCATGGTGAGATACAAACTATAGAAGGCTTGGGAAGCCACCTCTTTGGCCTTGCTAGTTGCAACCAATACAGCCTCTCTCTTGGGCTGCCTCCACTCTTGGACTGCAGCTAACTGCAGCAGATATTCCATATTCCTGTCATCTCCAACTTCTTGGAGGCACCACTGCACCCTTGGCTTCACTCCCATAGCTCAAAGCACTTCCCTTTACTGGACTCCTTGCCTCCCAGGGCTTCTTTTGAAATCTGGACTCCTGAGCATACATCTTTTGCTTTCTGCATGTTGGCAAAGAAAGCATCATGCCATCAAGTAGTAGCTGGGCCTCCTAGGACCAGGTCAGCAGCAGCAGCAGCAGCCTTTGAGTGCCAGCAGGGCTGAGCATAGTGAAGTGAATACTAGCAACAACTTCACAGGAGGCCTTTCATAAGCAGATGCCTCAGGGATCTGATTTCTGAGATCCTTTCAAAGCATATTTCTTTTTGTCCCTGAATGAAGTGGGGTTTTGTTTGTTTGTTTTAAGGGCAGTCATTTCTTGAGTAACAATGACTCTTTTGGGCTCCAACTTTACACATGATTCCTTTTGAGCTAAAATTAAAGTTTTTCAAATTTTTCTGCTCTCTTCTCTTCCCAAGTCTCTATACAGTGGTGTGCTGGTCCATGAACTTGATTTATTCTGTAATTCTGAAAATCATGACCACATTCATGTTCATGTGGGAAAGATGGCTGGGGTTGTATTCATCACCTGATTCACAGTTCACAAACAAAAACAAAATTTCACCAAGTACTTCTGTTTGTGCACCAAATTTTAGTAAACAAAAGTGTTCATGAACTGAGGTACCACTGAACATCTGTCTAAAAGCAGCCAGCTGCCCCATACCACAGCAAGAACGTTGGACTGCCTTAAAATTTCATCCACCAAATTAAGTAGTCCATCATCATCAATGTCAGCCTCCTGCAAAGTCTCAGGACATGGGCAAAATGAATTTTCTGCCATAGTGTAATACACATTGTCTCTAGTCCAATTGCAAAGGGCTCTTCGCTCTCACCTGAAACCTCTTGGGCCTGGATTTACTGTCCACATTCCTGGAAACATTCTGGTCTTCCAAGCTCCAACCAGAGTCACCCATCAGACTCTGTATATAGCATTATCAGCCTTCTCTAGCCCATATCTTCAACCTTTCCAAATTCCTCCCACAAAACATTTCCAAAGGCTTCTAAACCACACGGTCAAGTACAGTCATGGCAGCAACCCTACTCTCAGTACCAATCTTCTATATTGGTCAGCTTTCTCATTGATAGGACACTATACCCTATCCTTATAACTTAAAGTGGAAGAAGCTCAATTTGGCTAACATATTAAAGGGATTCAGCCCATGGTCAGCTGGCGCCAAGGTAGAAACATAATGGTGGGACAACATGTTCACCCTATGGCAGTCAGAAATGTGAGAAAGGGAACAGTGCAGAAGAAGTATCAAGGGACGAGATACGGACCCGAAGCCTATGCCTCCACGACCCACTCAGACATGCCCAGAAATGTGCTTCACCAATTACCTGGACAGATCCCAAAACCAGTCAGTTTGACACTCTAACCTAGTTGCTACAGTGAAGAAATATTAAGAGACAGGACTAAGATTTGAACCCTTATCCTTTTATCCTGAAAACCTTTGTTTTCTCTACAACCATACTCCTAAGGCATTAACGCAAGAAGTTAACTAGGTGGATTCCACATTCTACCTCACATTAACCCTCAGCCAATAAACTTTGGGGGACAGAGGGTGAAAAAATGCACTGAGGCAACTGCAGATGGGAAAGAAGCCAGGGAATACTATTAGAAAGTGCCTTGTTTTCATTTAAAGAAAAGTAGTTGGGATTTAATGTTTGCTGGTTTTTAAGTGCACATCTTCTATATAAAGTTGCACCCTTTAGTGTGTGACTCAGTATAAGATGAGCCTGAATTACTATTATTACTTCTGCTGAGTGAAATATGATCCAGTGCTGTAAATTTGCTCTAAAGCATTTCACACTTAAAGCCTGACTGATCATTTGCTTATGTTTGTTGAATCAAATGAAACTGAGTTAATGCATTCCATTGTTTTCTTTCAAGTTCCTAGTATGCCCTTATCTTGCTACTAAAAGGAGATGAATGGGCTAAAAGAATTTTTTATTTTTCTATCTGTAGCAAACAACTCACAGTAACTTGTAAAAATCAGAAGGGATCAATTGCTTTCAACTGTCAGTGAGGACACAAAAAATGATGTGGTCAAAGCAAGAGGGGTCTGAAACTGGCCTCTTCCCAATGCCACTTTATTTCAAGAGAGTGGGTGATGTCACTTCTATTTATAAACTCATCTAAAAATGCATAAGCTTTGCAAGGTCTTTCTTCCTCTGTGACTGCATTTTGAAAGGGCATACATTAGAATAACAGCATCAAATAACCTAATACCTTGAGTCAACAAAGGCAATTTACAGAAACATGAATTTACTAGCAAGCAGTAGGAAAGGCACATAAAGGAGACAGCAAGGTATTTTGATTTTGAGAGGGGTGAAGGCTCTTTGACTAAACAGCAATCTATAAATGGGTAGTCTATGGCTACTTATAGGGTGAGGCTGGCATGTAGAGAAGCCCAGGTTTTAGAGCCAGGTGAACACTCAGTATTTATAGCATTGCACAGGGGCTGGGGATTTAGCTTAGCAGCACAGTGCCTGCCTGGCAAGCTCAAGGTCGTGAGTTCAATTCCCGGTATGGGGAAAGAAAAAAAAAAATAGAGCATTATGTAAAAGCTACCACCTTTCAGAATTTGTATTTCTTATTGATAAAACTGGAATAATACCTCACAAGATTGTTATGAAAACCAAATCAACATAGTAGAATGCATATATAACTGATGGTAGATGCTCAATAAATAGTAGCTACTTGTCTTACTATTATGAACACTACCACCACCACCATCATCTTCATCCCATGAAAGAGACCAGGAACAACTGGCACCAAAGTCTGGCTGTGTTATTTTCTCCAAATCTATGTCATTAGACACATTATCTTTTAATGATTTTTTAGAATATGGTCATTTTAAAAATAAAACCTTATGGAAAACCTCTAAATATAAACCATGTGACCTAGCTTTAGGACTGTACAGTGAAAGCATATACTGAGAAAAAGAGAACAGGAAAGCACAGTCTTCTAACTTTTCTGATCCAGCATCCCCTGGTTCTTTCATACGCAATAGATCTAGACTTCCCAGGCTCTTAAAATCCACGTGGACTGAGGCTTATCACAGGTCACCTGTAAATAGCAATACCACTTTAGCACAGTACAGGACTCCACTGGGAACCGCAAGCTTAAATAAAACCTTGTCTAAATTTTAGACAGGAGGAAACAGAGCATCAGGGAAAATTCCTCCCTGGCCCTTCAACACTCTCCCCTATGCCCACCCCAGGACTGAGCAGGGCACAAAATGCTTTTCTTCTGGATTCCTAGAAGAAAAAAATAAATGAAGTAAAGTCAGTGTGAAGAGAAGGAAAGTCATTCATATTGGGTAAAATTCAAAGCTGCCCAACTAAACTTCAGATTTTAAGTACTGAATATTCTGATCTCCTAACCAACTTATTGTACTGTTACATTGTGTCTGATAATAGAAGGGAAACTACAGAAGCCTACAACAAGAATGGTTCTCAGTGTACTGCAGCTCTTAACAAATACAGAGCTCATGACAACCCTCTGAGGCAGGTGCTAGGAATATCTACATTTGTAAAGAAAAGGCACAGAGAGATTGGATAACTTGCCAAAGGTCACACAGCTGAAATGCAGAAGGGTCAATATATGAGCCACAGCTGACATGTTGCAAAGGCGGTGCTCTTCATTCACATCTTTTGTGCCCCTGGAATAAAGAACTCAGTGGGTGAATTGAAACTTTTCAGGGCTGGGGATTTAGCTCAGTGACACAGGGCCTGCCTGGCAAGCAAGAGGTTGTGAGTTTGATCCCTGGTACCAGAAAACAAAACAAAAAAAAGAAACCTTTCATATCCTCTTGACAGTCTCGTTCTTTTTCCTTATTTGATAACCCCTTACTAGGCTAAACTCCTTCAGGTATTTTAAAATTATTGATAATGGTTTCATTCCACACATTACCCCCTTCCATTAAAAGTATTTAAAGAAATATGACTGCAAGCTGGTATTAAAGATAATCTTACAGTACTGTTTAAGAATTATTCTGTTGGCTAAAAATACACTGAGAATCATTGTGTTTATTTCAGTTAAAAAAAGAAAATTTAGAAATGTTCTAAAACTCCGGGGCATCCATCATTTGTACAGAAGCTTCCTAGTTTAATTAGCTATTGATTAGGAAAGAAAGGATATGATCTAGTGAGGGACACCAAGAAAAGTGTTCAGAAAGCACTTTGTCAATTAAGCAACTGTTTCCTGATCAGAAGGTACTTAGTTGGTAACTCACAGATGGAACAGTCGAAACGAATTACTTTTGTTCACTCTTCCTTCTGTTATGACCTAGAAAAGGATACGAGGAGGGATCGAATTGGAGGGAAACAGCAGATTGGAATCGGGAGCTACCTTTTCAGGGGAGATGAATGAGTCCAAAGGAGGAAGGACTCCCGCTGACGGCTGTCATTTCTGCAAACTCACTGGTGCAACATGATGTCTATTGCTAAGAAAAAAGACTGAGTGTCGAGATTTGTAATGCTGTTACAGTATTTTTTGTTTTGTTGGATTTTTTTTTTAAAAATCAGAGCTCATTTAAAGACAGAAGCCAGGGATCCGAGGAGAGCCAATGAGGGTGTCAGCCTTTGGGATGTAGGTATCCACTAGCTGCAGGAATTAAGAACACGTACAGCAACAAAGACTCTGACAAACAAGGTAAAATAAATTATCAGTCCAGGACTAAATTATGCTGTGCTGAAAACAGATCAGTTAGCTGTCTGCTCTTATTTGTACCTAGCCAAAAATATTGCCTTGAATTCTTGTCTATAATCTCTGCTACTGTTTTACTTCTATTATGAACAATAATTAATACTTCATTATTGTATTTGTAAATGTATTCAGGTGACCTGAACTAGTTCAGAAGTTCTATCTGGAGGACTGAGATATAAAATCAAGACATAGTCCAAGTATTGTGGGCAATTCGAGTCTGTTTTAGAGAAAGGAGGCATGATGGTGCTATGGGTACAGATTTATTACTGAAAAGTACAAAGCAAATAAATAAACAGGACAGAAAATAAGAAATTTTGCCAGCAAGGAAAAAAATTTTTTCTGTATACTGAAGTGATATGAAAAGTGAAAAATGGAACTGAAAGACTTGCCGATCTTTTACTTCCTATTTTCAAACTTATGAATATTCTTATGAACTGGAGAAAGGGAAAGATAATGTCAAATGGTATGAGGACAGAAGTCATGATCAGAATTAGCATAAATCAGAAATTTTAGATTTCTAGTATAGTGTGTAAATTTTCATATAAAAATGTAGATAATATCAGATCATACTAAATATAGTCACCATTATTTCTTCACATACAAGGAACTATTGCCAGACCATCTTCTCACTTTACCTGTAGATATTTCCTGGCCATGACCAGACTACAGGTGTTCACCCCCTTTGAACCCTAAGCCATCTGTCCTAAGCATATCAGCTTCTGATAATCCAACTCTGAGTTCCAGTTGGTTGGGAAGAATTCCACAGAATTGGGCAGAGAAGGATCTCTTCAAGAACAGCCAGAGTGGAAAAGATGAGACCCCCACACACACCCAGTTTGGAAGAAAATGCTGTGCTGGCAGAGATGCTTGCATGCTTTGGCCCTAAAACTAGCCAGAGGGTAGAGAAAATAGAGCAAAAATTCCATTATGGTTCACCTACAAGGAACTATTGCCAGACCATCCACCTATGCTTTAGGCCCAATTCCAAATCATAGAATTCACTCTCCCTTAATTCTCCCAGTCCATTTAACTACATGTTCAGAAAATTAGAGAGAACATAGATCAGCACTGCACATAACGACTGTGCTACTTGCCTACTGCTAATTGCCAATTCCTACCCATTTGCCCTCTCCCTCCTGTTTTGTAACCTCCCTTCTCAGGGGTGCACACACAAAAAATAACATCGAAGCAATAGCCTCCAAAGATTATTATTGCCCATAGGTCTTGAGTATTACATATGCATGCAGGGGAATTATTTGCTACAGTTTATGTCTGGGTGAGGTCTTCTGAATGATACTTGTGGTAACAGGTAATACTGTTGAAACCAGTTACATAGCAAGTTTCATTATTTGGAGAGTATCATAAGATATAATAAGCGTTTGCTGTTCAGGAGCCACAGTCCATGCTTTCTTCAGGTTCCCAGGACTAGCTTGGTGCTTAATTACATTTCCTCAGCATTCAGTCTTTGACAAAATAGCTTTTTGTAGTACTAAGTACTATGCCTGCTACCAAGGGTAGAAGTGATGAACACAGTAGAAAAAGGTCCTGCCTTTTTGGATAGCAGATGTTTAGACACATGGTAAAAAAACTTTTTAACAAAGGGATTGTTGAATGAACAAAAGAATGGATGAGTAAATAGATAAATTTGCATAGGACAAATATAATTCATGCTTGAATAGAGAGTTAACTTTGGTGTGGTTTCCCCCAGGTCCAGTAATCTAACTATAAGATGGAGAGGTAGACCAAGAAATGGTATTTGTGTTAGGGTATGAAATTATAAACTTGTTTCTAACCATTGATTCTATTAAGTAATGATCATGCTAGTTGTTTTTCTTATAAATCAGATGTTTTCAAAGAATGTCTTACAGAATCTAATTATCATTGTTATATTTAGTGTTATGCCAGAATATATTTGTGTGAAATAAGACGGTGGACACTGTTGTTTCAGTCATCTGAGCTGCTCAAATGCAGCATGGTTGGATGACTTAACAGCAGACATTTATTCTAACAGTCATAGAGGCTGGAAGTCCAAGATGAAGGTGCTGGCAGATTTGGCATCTGCTAAAGACCCCCTTTCCTGGTTTCCTTACAGCTGAATTCTCATTATGTTCTCACATTGTTGGAAGAGGTAGAGAGTTGTCTAAGGTCCCTTTCTAGAAGCACTAATTCTATTTGCCAGGGCTGTACTCTCATGGCCTATTTCTCTTTCAGGGTCCCCACCTGCTAATACTCTCTCCTGGGGTTAGGATTTCACCACACGAATGTAAGACACAAGTTCTATGACAGCATTCATTCTCAGTGGCAGAACGCATTGGTGGTCAGTGCTCACAAATGTACCCTTCGAGAGGCAATGTTCTCAACTCTAGGGACCTACCCACCAGAAGCTGACTTGTGGCCAGGATCTGGGTAATAAATAAATAGAAAGTTCCATTCCACTTGGCTCACTGATACAAATTTTAAGGGCCATCTCAGCCACAGAGCTCCCTGCGAGATCAGCTCCATGCACGCAGCAGGTCAGCTGTATCTCTGTCCCAGGCTGCCTTCCCCACGTCCTCACAGATGTGTATCTCCCCCAGAGCATACCGAGCACCATTTCTCTGCTCAATTCTCCACTACCAAGTCTGTTTCTCAGAAACCCAATCTAAGACAATGAGTTCAGATGGACTTTTGATCCATTTACACCTGTGTTAACAAAAGCCTATTTGCTTTCTAATGCAGGTGAACTTTTGATTCACAGATTACAATCAATAGTCCAAGTTCCTGAGAACCTTTTCATTATGAGCATCTCTTTTTTCTGAAAACCCTTCTAAGTTTTGTATTCTGTGTAATTAGTGTGTGAGAAAAGCATGTGTCGCATGAGTCACTGTTTCTAAAATGGCAATGAACTTTTATCGAAATTCAAAATCGAATCTCGCCTATGAATTTAGTCCATCAGTAGTAGAACTAAGTTGTAGGCACATTTTTGACTGACTTTGATGGGGGGGTGGGCTTTTTTCTACTGTGTCTTACACAAATTCAAGTAAGATGGAAATCTATGCCATTCTGTTATTTTCAACAAATTATGTCTTGTTGAAATAGATCTGTTTTGAAATACAAGCTCTTTAAGAAAAAGTGGGCCTGCCTTCCTTAACCAAATCTGAATCTAACAATATACATTTACACACACACACAATCATAGTAAATACCTGAAAGGAACTTCAAGATGACCTATCCAATCATCTTGGGTTTTTTGCTAAAAAGAAATGATGTCCCCCCCCCCAAAGTAGAAAAGTGATTAACCTAACATCCCACAGATAGTGGTAGAACTTAATCTGGTTCTCTGACTTCAAAATTCTACACTTAAAATAAGCAAGCCTCTGTCGTTCAGGCTCATGGTGGTGAGGCAGGGAGAATGGTTGTTAGCATTACCAAAAAAAGGTGTTAAGGCATTTATGTTTGAAATCACAACAGAATTGTTTTAGACAGCTGTATTTTTTGATTTATAAAAATTCAATTAAGCACACAGTTTCAGGGACATAGCATATGCATAAATCTCGGAATATATGTAAACAGGATGGTATAAAAACTGCTTTTCTTCTCATGCCACAGTGGCAACTATGATGATTTAATAAATCATCAGGACAAGATTCAATCAAGCATCCAGCAGTCTAAAAATCTACATTTCTAAGAAACATTTAATAAAAGAATATGGACTGAAACAAAACGCACACTGAATCCCTTTAACAATTTCATCAGAAAGTGGTTTTATCAACATTTTTTTTGTGCTCATCTTTTTATAGATTCAATCAGCACTACCTTCACAGAAATCAGGCATGGAGATTCCATGGCAACCGCTGTGTTCTGAACGCACACACACAAAGTCAACACATTTAAATAACTGTAACTCACACCCACTTAAGTCTATTAGATTTGAATTTCAGATGTAAAAGTGGCTACAATCATTTCTTTGCCAATTAAGGGCTTTGTTATTTACAATGTCATAGGTGGCTACAAACTGGGTGATGGTGCAAAATACAAAAGCACAGCCCATACAGTGGGAAAAAGCAATGCCGCCCAGGTCTGGATCCTGTCCTCATCAACTCAGTCTTTCAGGTTCTTATTAGTGATTTTCAGCTCAGCTGTGGGCGGCCCAAACGGGACCTTCATTGGTAATAAAGCAGAACTGATAGAATCTGGGATCAGTATTTTTCTACCCCCAAAATAAATGATTTTTAAATTTTAAATCCTTTTCTCAATTTAAAATAATATGGCTTTGAGAACCAATTTCAGAAGATACATTTCTAGATTTGAGTAATTTTTCAAGAGTCATGTTCGCAAGGTAACCTTGGTTTATCACTTTCAAGCACCTGGCGGTTAGAAAGGTAGAGTCAATCTAAGGTAAAGTATGTAATAGCAGCCATGTAAACAGAACGAAAAGTTCTAGGCACTGTCACAGGGCTAGAAGCTGTGAAAAACAATGACACATGATGCATGATTGTGTCTTGTCAAGTTTCATAATGCTGACTAGTTAGAATTATATGTGGTTCTCACTTAAAATGCAGATTTCTGACTCTTACTCCCATACCACTGAATCAAATCCATTGCAATCTACTACTTACTAAGCCAGGGGTCCTTTTCTGGACATAGAAGGACTGAGACCACACAGCAAGCCAAATGGCCTGCCAATAACTAGATGACGGTATGAACTTATAATGAAGTAAGATCTGGAAGTCCTCTAAACCTAATAGTGACATGCAGCTGCTGTAGCTTGCTTATGTTCAGTAGTTCCTAGTGGAGAAATGGGGGATGGATAGTAAGGCCCAAAATGTGTTCTAAAGACTAAAAGCTATAATCAAGAGGTGAAAGCAGAGGCAAGGAATACAAAAGAGCCAATCGGTAGGTACAATTGTGCTGCTATTCTCTACCTACCTGATTATCACCTGGACCAGAGTATCTCCACAGTAAACAACAACAAAAGCAACAATTTTAAATGTTTTTATGGCTCTCTACAGTTTGCAAAACTTATTTTACAATATACATGTAAATGGGCATAGAATGGTTAAAGAGCAAAATTATAGAAAGTCACAGACAGTATCAACTTCATCTGCTGAACTTGCCTGTCACCACCATGAGAATCAGAGATCTCTACCTCCTCCAACAGTGACTGTCTTATACTAAGTGCTTAATAATATTGGTTGAATGATTAATAAGTTAATAAGCAATAAAGGATATATCAAAAAAGAATGGAGAAGTGAAAGGATGACATTTTCTTAGATAATATATGATCATGTATCCCAATGTATGAAATTATACTGCAATGGTTATGATGGAGTTTCAACTTGATTGGTTTTGGGGTCCCTCCCATGGACTGACAGAGCACACTTCTAGTTTATCTAGGTGGGTAAGAGAGGCATATGGTCTTGGGCATATGTCTGATTCCTCATCCCTTCTGTTCTAACACTCTTCCTTTGCTCCACTTCCTGAACACCAAGAGCTACACTGCTCTGCTCCACAAAGCCTTTCCTCCACTGTTTCTGTATTGGAGCCAAATAACCATGAACTGAAACTACAAGCAACGTCATTTTGTAGGTATCGGATATTGCGTCCAACAACAGGAAAACTAACCAATACAAGTTCCAAAATAAAACACATAGGAAAAAGCAGTGGAAAGGAGGAGAACATTCTTGGGTTGTTCTAAAAAGGCTTTGATAATGTTTTAAAATAGAGACTCACTACTCTCAGATTTGGTGGGCTTAAACAGAGTTGTAAAGTAAACACACAAGAAAAGAATGATCTAATGTCATCAAAACTCAGTAGCTAACCCTCCACATTTAGACGTTCATGTTTTATACTAAAAAGACTACTATAAGAAAATCATCAGCTCAGTACAGATGGATATGACACTTTGTAGGACAGCTCAGAGTGTAAAGATATTTCCTGTGGCCACTGATGTCTAAGGAATTTACCAGTGCTTTAAAATTATATTCTGACTATATCTGTATTTAATGTAGTTTAGGATATCTGTGTGTAAGTATCTATGTACAAGAAATGAACCTATTTTTGGTCATTATAAAAAACTTAGTCCCAGTGTAACAGAAGCTATAACTATGGACCCAACTGGAGAAGATCTCCAGAGTGCTCCCATAGTGGACAGAGTACATAAATGGTCCTTTCTCCCCAACTTTCTACCCCTGAGACAGAGATGCCCAAATGAGCACAATATTACCCACACAGTAATTTCCTTTTTGGTATAAGCTAGCACAGGCTTAAGTATTTTCATTCTATAAAAAAGCAAATTGAGATGTACAAATAATAGTGAAAGTCTAATAAGGACTAGAACAGGGATTTAATAATCCTACATTTTCTGACTCAAATATCACTTTTAAAAGTATGGAGTTTGATAATACAATAAGATTAACTATTTTAATGTAGAATTATGTATTTCTCCAAATAAGGTCTTTAAAATGTCATGCTATGATTTTATATCTTAGTTTGGCAGAGATTCACCATAAAAAGCTCAGATGCAGTTTCATTTTATAAATCTTTGTAATGAAATGTGAAATCAGAGATGTATACCAACCACCCTAAGTTCAGATTCCACACGTTTTGATGGCTTATAAAGAAAACAAATACTGAAAACCTCCATGTAGGACTTCCATTTGGAAAGGAAAATTGTGCTTATGTAAATAAAAACCTTAAAATCATTTTATCTTTTTATTGGTGAAATCTGGGAGGCAATGTCTTAACAAAGTGATCAAAGTTAATCTCAAAAGTAATGAGATAAATTAATATTAGGTGTCTCCTCAGAGGCTGCTCTTGAAAGGACACAGCATGATTTCTCTAACATTTGGTCCAAAAATGAATAATCTGAATTTGGTCATAAAAAAGAAATCACCACTTACACTACAAAATAACTAGTGTGTACTTATGTAATGGGTCAGAGCCATGAAAACAGAAAGACTGAGGGACCATCCCAGTTTAAAGGAGAGTTAAGAAGATGTGATAAGTAGATGCCACAAACGACCATGCTTGGATTACAAAGAAAACTAATGATATTAATGGGACAGTTGATGGAATTTGAACATATTATCTACATTAGATAGTAGTATTGTATCGCTGTTGATTTCCTGATTTTTATAAATGTACTGTTACTATCTTTAGAAACTACACAAAGGATATGTGAAAATTCATTGTATCAGTTTGGCAACTTTAAGTCTGAAGTAACTCAAAATGACCAGTTAACATTTTATTTAATTTGCTAAGGAGGTAGAGCTCACATTTTGTTCTTACCACAATAATTTTTTTTTACGAAAGACCATCTTAGTTCTGAGAGAGGCCTTAGTGACAAATTGCTTAAATTATAAAGCTGAGTATCAAGACTTTTTCAAGGTTGCAGACTTGATTTTTGGTGTGTGAACACCCATATCCTCTCATTAGCATCACATCCTTCTTTATCAAATCTCTTAAACCTGAGGCCTCTTATGTAAGCCGCCTCTTGCCGTTTCACCCTGCAAGGCCAGGAGGGATGATGATAACAACGCATTTTGATCTGACAGATGGGAAACGTTTTGTCCTGGCAAACACAGGTTATTACCAGTTTAAGATAGATCACACAGAGTGATTAGATGTGATATATCTGAAGGTAAGGACTTATTATTGGTCAGAAATTACAGATCACAGTTCAAAAAAAATCCAGTAGTATTTAACATACATGGGGTCAACTGCAAATACAGACAGTAAAGGAGGAGATTGTAATAAAAGAGTAATAATCAGGCAATTTTGTCTTACATCAGTGGTCTTTAAACATTTTTGGTTGGTCATTTAGCTATTAAAATGATTTTGGGAAAAAACTTCACATCTTTAATTTGACATCTAAAATTTCACCTTTGACTTATAACTAACTGCAAAAATTATCATTTCTGACAAATTACAAGTAGAGGCACTTTTTAATTAAACTGTCAGGTACTCTGTAAAATCTGCCCAAGGTAATTCAAACACACTACAGCAAGCTGGAAATCACAATCATTTTATAAGTAAAAGCAAACTCTTCTCTTTCAGTCTCAAATTTCACATCATTCTTTATTCCCTTTAAACTCATATTTGCATCCCAATCCCACTAGAACTTAATCCTGAAAAAAAGACATGTTGTGTATGATATCCTTTAATGATTATTGAATCATACTTCATATAATAAAATATGTGTGTAAATTGAATGGCAAATTATTTTAAATATGTAGTGACCAGTCTTTAAGTTTTAAAAATTATTTCTATATTGACTTATGATTATAGGCTTTTCCTCTATATAGTTCATATACTCAACCATGAAAAATAATCAGCAGTAGGAATATAATCATAATTCCTTTCTTTGTTTTCCTTTTATATATTCCTAAGCACATAGAAAGAAATTGTTGACCCAAATAAATGGATTTAAGTAAAAGGAGTTTGACTTCAGTAAGTTATATAATTCAACTCCTTATACATAGTTACCCAAAAAAATTACATAAAAATTGCATCAAAATTATTTTAATTATCTATCAGCCAATTAATTAATTAGATACTCTTTAATAATATTGAGTAAAAAAACATTTTACCCAGACAATGTAATCACTGTCTTTTCAAAAATGCCACCTGTCTCTTTATTTGAGGGTAAGGTTTCCATCCCATAGGAATGTACTGATGAAAGAATCTAGATGGTAGAGTTGCAGTATTCTTCTAAAGTAAGAGAATGACTATTGTGAAAAGAAGTGAGATTTCTCAAAATCAGGCTTATCTTCTCCCAGATAATTGGGAGATACATAAATATGATGTGGAAATGTAGAAACTAAATTTGAGAATCTAGAAATTTATTCCTTTAAAGTTTTTCATTTCTCAGATATCTTTTGGAGACATGCATATTTTTGAACAACCTTAGATTATATTTTACATAAGAAATTTTTACCAAGAAAGTTTATGAAATTTAAGCCACATAGAAGATGATTTTCATAATGTGTCAGTGTATTGAATATATTTCTTCAAATTACAGGAGCACTTCTCAAAGTATCTTCAAAGAAAACTAGTCCTTTGAGTTACTCCATAAAGGAGCAGCTTCAAAGGGTCCATTACATTTAGAAAATATTGTATAATATGTCCCTTCTGGGAAAGGATTACAATCAACATTAGCACACACTTAAGGCCCTGCAATGACTTACAGTTAAGAACATAGGTTAACTTTACTTAACTCATGTACCTCCATGTACCTCCTTTTTATTAATAATTCCTTTATATTCTTTTGGAATTGCTGAGCATAGTTTTACTGAATGGACAGGTATGTCATATTTCTCCTAATGAAATTCTGATAGTGACCAAGCTCTTGGTAGTCATCTAATAAATATTTGCTAACTGATGCACTGAGTCACGTGCAAAGGGAATTAGGCTAATTTTTAAAAGAATAACTATTCATTTCAGATGCCCATTTTTGGATTGGGTCTTTGAATTTGGGGGTCTTATTTTTTCCAATTCTTTATATGTTCTAGATATAAGCCCTTTGTCTAAGGGACAGTTATCTAACATGTTTTCTTACTCTGTGAGTTGTCTTTTCACTCTATTGATGATTTCTTTTGATGTACAAAAGCTTTTTAATAGGATGAGCTCCCATTTGTTGATTCTTTTAAGTGTTTCCCATGCAGTTTTGGTTTTTTTCTTGAAGTCTGTGCCTGCCTCTATGTCTTCAAAATTTCCATGTACTTTCTCTTCCAGTAGATTGAGTGTTTGTTTTAATATTTAGATCTTTGATCCATTTTGATTTTAGCTTAGTGAATGGTGATAGACATGTGCCTAGTTTTAGTCTTCAACAGGCAGAGAGCCAGTTTTTCCAGCACCATTTATTAAAGAGGCTATCTTTCTTGCAGTGAACATATTTAGCCCCTTTTTCAAAGATAAGGTGGCTGAGTGTATTTGTAGTAGCGTCTGCATTTTCTAATCTAAGTGTGAAAGGGAAAGAAGACTGCTGAAAAGGAAAGAACAAAGATAATTGTACTACTAGTTTCTATCGGTTTATTGAAAGGAACAGTTAATGTTTAATTGTTTGATCAGTCTTGCATACCTGTATCTGGTAATCTGAGCAACTACTTTGAAGATAACAATATGTAACACAACAACCATTGTTAAATTTCTATCAGCTTGTTCTGAAATTCTGTATGATATTTATTGTTTTCGTGTTGTTTTGTTTTTGTTGTTTTCTCTTTAAAATAAAAGAAAGGAAGGAAATTGATTAGGAAATTGTGTCATAAAGTAAACCTTTAAACAGAAGCCATCAAAATTATCACATGATACAGATATGGTACTGAAAAGAAGAACAAAAGCTCTCACCCACAGAGTCCTTTAAAATTCACACCATTAGTTTTTGGAAACCCTGGCTTTGCAGGACCAGTAAATCCATCATACAACAACTCAATGTGCAGTAATTGCTACAAGATCACAGAGGATTAAGCCTCCCAACAAGAGGGAAACATAATCCCTTCATCACAAATGATCATTGGAAGATCCTTCACTTGAGAGAAAGAAAAAGAAATTCAGTTTTATCTTCATGCAAGGTGAATCTAGGTTATAGCTAAGCCTTCCTTGGTGGTCACTCTGCAATAGAAGTACAGCAGGTAACAGACTTTACAAATAAATACATCTGTTTTCCAGTCCAAAACAAGAGTGTGCTGGGTGCCCAGAGGCCTGGATTTCACCTCTGAGTTCTTCTACTTAACAACTGGGTAAACTTCAAGGTCTGCTCAACCATACTGAACCCCATGTTCCCATCCATCAAGTAACCCCATGTTCCCTTACCCAGTTAAACATGCCCCTCTTTATTAATGGTGAGAGGAATAACTATGTGCCTTTAAAAGGAGCTTGTAAAATATTTCTTGAATTAGATGCATAAAAGTAATGTTCCTGTAAATATTTTTAACTGACTTAATACCCTGACCCGTTCTGACATCTTCCTTCAGAACACACATTTTAAGTAAACAATCATATTTATTTTAAGAAAAATTACACCCTTTCACAACAAAAACGTGATGAGTACTCTGAACAGAGGTTTTCTTGCATTAGAGAAACAGGGTTAGCCTTTGTAGGGTTTTACAGCCTATGATACCTTTGAAGAAGCACTGAAATTTAATGTACATTTTGTTGTTTAATGTACATTTTGTTGCTGCCAAGGAGAAAGATTTTAGAGATTAAGAAAATTTCATTCATTCTAATTTGAATATATGGGTGGGCATATTTGTACCGCTTGGATCAAAAACTTTACGCAAATGCGAGAAAAGATTTTGGAATTAGCAATAATGAACAATTACATAATAAAAATTAATAAGTATTCTTTTAGCTGTCAGCGAATAAAGATGAAGTTTAATTAACACAGTCAATGTGCTTCTCCTGTACCTTCCTCTAGCAGGAATGACAACAGAAAGAAGACAGAATTAGGTTAATGCCTCTTGATGACAGCAATTTAACAAGTGACAAAATGAAATAAGCTTATTTTACAAGATGAGTAGGTGCAATGTTTCTTTTTTTTTTTTTTTTTTTGTTTTTCTCCGGTACCGAGAACCGAACTCATGACCTTGCGCTTGCCAGGCAGGCACTTTGCCGCTGAGCTAAATCCCCAGCCCCTTGTGCAATGTTTCTGTAATGGCTTCCTATTGCTATTCTATCCATTCTTCTCCCGATGCCTAAATTTCTTTGTGCGACATTTGTAAAGTGTAAATAAAGGACCTACAGCATCTGAGAGTTTCATCTTTTAGTCTATGTTTACATCAAACCCAACACCTTCACATAATACATTTCAGGAAAAAAGTTCTCCCTGTGTGGTGTTTTCATTTATTACACTGTCTTGGATCATGCCAAAGGAGGATCCTAATCTCAGCTACTATTGTTTTCATATAAATGGAAAACTCCACCATCTGCCATTTTAATAGCAAGACCAGAATAAAATGTCAATTATAAGAAACATTGCCCATGACTTTCAGTTCAAGTAAATTATATTACTGAATGTGACATGGAAAAGGAAGAATACAGGGATTGTATGGTAACTTTGGAGCTAGCTCCACACAAGGCGCTCATTAAAGACTCATTGGTCCTGTTCAAAGGAACAAACCAGAGGAAGTGACTGGATGCTGTGTTTTTCTTATGGTGTCTCCAAGTCTTTGTCCAAATAAAAATAAGAATAGAAAACAATAGAGAAGAACACTGTCACCTAGCCAGGCATGACATCATATGCCCCACAACATGCCATTTGTACAAAGAGCACAGCACTACAACACTGTAGTGTTATGCTAAGCTACATTAGATGTTTCCATAGGCATAGGATAGCTAAGATAGTTGTTCTACTGATTTCTTTTACCTTATTGAAAGGAACAGTTAATGGTTCATTGTTTGATCAATCTTACATGCCTATTTTTATTTATCTGAGTAACCAATTTGAACATATCAATAGGTAATACAGCCACCATTGTTAATTTCCTATCACCTTGCCTGAAAATATGTATTGCTTTTACTGTTTTTGTGTTATTTTGTAAATGCCTGTATGTCTGTTAATATGTTTTCTTTCTTTTATCTTTAAAATAAAAAAAAATGTTTTCATAGGTGAGAGGGGTGAAATTTCAATAATGTCAAACACTCCAACCTAACAACTGAGAAAAGTATTTTTTATAAAATCAAGTGTTTGTCAATGCTTATTGTATTTTTCAGGGTTCTTCAGAGAAAACAAACCAACAACACAGATAGCTACAGATACAGGTACAGGTACAGATACAGGAGGCAATTTACTATGGAAACTGGCTCAGGTAACCATGGAAGTTGAGAAACCCTCCAGGCTGTGCACTGGAGAACCAGAAAACTGATGGTGCTATAATTTCGTCCTCGTCTTCAGGGCTGAGCACCAGAGGAGCCAGTGGTATAACTTCCAGTACTGTCTGAAATCTGAGAGGAGAAGATGGACATCCCAGCAGACGTTGAGGAAATTTTCCTTGGCTCTGTTCTTTTGTCCTGTTGGGTCTTCAGATTAGAAGACACTTTCCCAAACTAGTAGGCATACAGCAATCTTCTTTGCTCAGCCTACTGACTGAAATGCAAATCTCTTAGAAAAACACCCCAGCCCCACGTAACAGAATTTACAACTCTCTTAGGTCAGATGAGTGGCCCAGTGGCAGCTCCACTTCTCACTGGGAGTGAGATCTAAGGTAAGTGACCACACTTTTTCTACCTCCTTTTCCTTTTACTTTCAGGGCCAGGGACTGAACCCAGAGTCCTGCATGTGCTAAGCATGTGCTGTACCACTGTGTGTTCCTCTTAACCTAAAAATTGCAGAAAATAAAATCACCTCCTTTTTAGAGTCATTTTAAGGAGGAGGTATGAGCATGTACATAAACCACAGACTTATACTGGTAGCTGCATTGGCACCTTGAATCATCAGAGCCCCTCCCACCCATCGTGTCTTCCATGTCAGTCAGCCTCCCCTTGTTCTTTTCTATGCAGCAGCCTGGACTTCATGATTGGTCATCTGAACCACTCTCTCATTACCATACTCAAGTCCACTGTTTTAGTATTATTGCCCCAGGAAGCCTCCAGTGTTGGTGACATCGCCCCACATTCTCAGCTTCGAAGACTCTGCAGCTGAATGTTGAAGAGAATTGCACAGTTGTGTACACTGGTGCTACTACAGAGAACTGGCTCAAGCATCATCTGAGACTTTGAACCAGGGAAACAGGATGTCTTTACATCCTCAGGAATGCTTACCTTCTTCAGCAATTTCATAGATTGAAATCTAGTCCTTGACAGTGAGAGTATTTTGAAAGTGATTAAAGCCTGAGTCCAGAACCCTCACAAATGGGATTACTGTCTTTATAAAAGGGCCCTACAAAGATTCTACGTTTCTTTCACTGTGTGAGAACTGTTAAATCATTTATGAACAAGGAAGTACTCTGACACAAATCACAGAATCTATTCATGTCTTATGTAGGATTTTCTAGCCCCCAGAATATGAGTAATTTATAGAGCCTTTCTATTAGAAATCCAAATACAATAAAATTCTCTCCAGAAACTGCCTTCTTCAAGGAGATTTCTCTGATTTCCCCATTCTACAATGTGCTTTAGAATTTAGATCCTGTTATGGCTTATGCCTAATTACTCATGGAGGCAAAGTCACAGATCATACCACACAGAGAATATTCATTGCATGCATGAATGCCTAAGTGCTGTTTCCACTTGCCTAGACTATCACATCACCATCATCTGTCCCCCTGCGCGTACCACACCCTGGACCACAAACTTCTTATACCGGGATTACTCTTCATCCATCACCCTTACCTCAGTACTGCCCCCATAACACATACTGAATGGTGAATAATTATTCTTGACAGAATTTATCAATTTAAAAATAGAGTAAAATGATAATAAAACTAGCTCATTCCTTTAGTGATTACTTAATAGGTACTGATTATGATCTTCATAAAGCTGGGTTCTGGGGATACAAAGATCAAAAGACCCAAATATCCTCTTATGGAGCATTCTAACTAGGTGGGAGAGATTCAGACATACATTTTCTGTATGGTGTGATAATTGCTCAGAGAGAATGTGAACAAAGTACTGCAGAAACACAGATGGGAAGAAAGCCTCCAGTGTTAAAGTCAGCAAGGGAGGCTTCTTGTAATTACTTGCTAACCAAACAGAATTGAGGGTCCTCATTTGGTCTTTGAAAGTAACCTGCTGTAGTCTATGTTTTCAAATGAAGGATCACCAGTTAATCAAGAAAAGAGAACATACTTCCAGGTGCTTGTGTTCTGGGCCAGCGGAAGGCAGGGCACCTCAACAGGGCTAGTCCTTCATGAAAACTGCATGCAGTATAGTAGCTCCCAAAGCCAAATGGAGGTTTTGTTACCAGAAAAAGTAAAGTTGATTCTGGGAATACAAATAAATTGATGGGCCAACTCTCAATGTGTATGACTGCTTGGTTCTCAAGCCAGCTATTTCCTAACGTAAATTCTTAAAATGTCTTTCTGATGGTATCCATTTCGAATCTTGCAGTTGTACATAACAGAAACCCAGTTTACAGTAGTTTCAACAAACACAAGTATATTTCCTCATGAAACCAGAATACTGAAGGTCCCAGTCCAGAACCGAAGCAAAACCCTCCTAGATTTTAGGGTAATTCATCTTAAAGTGTGGCCCAAGGGCTTCTGACATCAATCCCTAACTAGTTGTACTGGTCTGTGATGATGTTATGGAATGCACTGGTCCATCCCTTAAAAAATTCCCAGGTTGAATCTCTAACCCCCCAGTGTGCCTACATTTGCAGATAGGACCTTTACAGCAATAATTAAAGTTACATGTGGTCCTAAAGGTGGTACCTAGCCCAATATGACTATTATCCTTATAAAAAATGGAAGACACATTAGAGATGCCCACACAGAGAAAAAAGGGTATCAAAGGACTGAGTGAGTGTGGCCTTCTCAACTAATGACAGAGAAGTCTCAAGTGAAAGCCAACCTGCCAACACCATGATCTTAAGACTTCCAATCACCAGAATTATGAGAAATACATTTCTTTGTTTAATCCAGTAATCCATGATATTGTCCTGTGGTAGTCCTCACAAACTAGTAAATACAGATGAGGTAAGCATAGAAAATCAGAGAAAGTGTTAGAGACTTGTATCACAATTTGACACAATTATTTTATGCCTAATGAATCTAACAGTGGAATATTTAGATTTATATTTTATATGTCTTCTTTTTTGTTTTAGGTATCTCTATATGACAAACTAGGAATATTTTTTTAGTTTTCTCCAAACCAGGGGTAGTGTGAAAAGCAATTCCTTACCAAATCCAGTCTTTTTCAATATTTCTGTTAGCTTTTGTTTTCAGGTGAGCAACTCCATAGTCAAGATAGTTGCTATACCTCCCAGCAACATACCTTCATTCCGAGTAGAAACAAAGAGGAAAGAAGAACTATTGAATCTGTCCCTTTTAATCAAGATACCAAAAAGTTCCTGGAAAGCCTGAAATAGAAACTTCTGCTTTCATCTATGTCTTAGTCTACTCCTACCTCTATTATAAAATACCAAAGACTGGGAAATTTATAAACAATAGTAACTGATTTCTCACAGTTTTGCATGCTGGAAAATCCAAGATCGAGGCACTAGCAAATTCAGGGTCAGATAAGGGCATGCTTTCTGCTTCTGTGATGGGGTCTCGTTGCTTTTCCTCATCAGACAGGAGGGCAGAAATGAGGTAAACTTGCTCCATGGAGTGATTTATAAGGGCACTAATCCCAGTCATAATGGTAGAACCCTCATGACCTAATGACCTTCCATAGACTCCTCTTCTTATTCCGATCACTTTCAGGGTTTATTTGCAACATAAGAATAGTGGAGAGGGAGAAACATTCAGGCCACAGTGAACTATTAGGCAGAACTGAGTCAATGGCCTTCCTTCTAGGAAGGGTGGATTAGACGGAGAGAGTTACAAACAGCAGATAAATCAGGTAACTAACAGTTAATGGCAAGTTAGTTTTGCATCAGTCTCTTCAGAACTTAGATAAAATAAGTCAATCTCCTGATACTAATTCTTTCTAGCTATATGATATTAGATGACAGACCACACAACCCGGTAGTAGTTTCACCAAGAAAAGGCCGGGAGGCCATGCATATGAAAACCACTCAATCTTTCTTTTAAAATTACTGAAACCGCATCAACTGCTATATATTCTCAAAGTAGTGCACTCATGGGAGTGTTTTCACAAAAAACTACCACATGTATGTGAATATGCTTGCACAAGGGGCAAATCCCAAGACAATAAATGTAGGTCATTAAAATGAATAAATTTCCAAGAAGCATCACCTCTAAGAGTCTTTCTATGGGTTAAGATTCTTCAGTAGCTGACAGTTTGGTTTTTTTCTACCTTCTGAAGCTTCTCATCTAGAATTCCATTTTATATTGTTATTGGCTCTAGTAGATGAGGAAATTGATATCAAATGTTTGGGAACTGAGTGGCATCTGGCATCCACTCAACCCATACTGGAATCTAGTTCTCCGGAGTTCATGGCTCTCTTGAAGTCTGATGACAGGACCATCTCCAGGATCCAACATTGGGCCCATGGTGCCTCACAGACACCCGCCACTCCAACTCTGCTGATCTTCCTGCTTCCTACCAAATAGTTACCTCCTTGCAGGGTATTCAAGTCATAAACTACTGTTAAGATAAATTTTCTTCCCTCAAGTGATATCCTCTATGTGTTTTCCATTTTTCATTCTTTTAACAACTAGGAACACAGGGGGGAAAAACCATTTAGGTTTTGCTAGAAAACCACCATGTATCTTGGTGATTAATGAAGCACAATTGTGAAATGAAAAAAAGTGCAAAATGCTTTTTGCCTGGGCTGAGCTTTCTCTTGACTCTTTAGGCTGTTTCCTGAGCTATTATATTACCTTCCTCTGCTATCAGACACTATAATAAAAAGCCAGTTCTGAGGATGAGAATAAGACTATTCATAGAGAGTTACAGAGGGAAAGCGAACAGACTGCATGAATTTCAGAATTTCTCTACCAGCCATCCTGAGTTCAATATGGCATTATCCTGTTGTACTCCTGTTAGGGAAAGCACAGGTTAAAATGTCCAGCACTGAAGTGGCAGATTGCCTTGTTTTTGATTCATTTTTAAATGAATTTAATTACTGTGTATGCAGTGTAAAACTGTGCATCTACATATTTTGGTTTATGTCTCTTTCAAATGTCTTCCTAACACTCAATCCTTTCTACCAGTAATTGTTGTGGTTATTGAACATAATTAACACATGTTCATTTAATTTGCCCTTTTAGTTATCTGGAAAGTGCTGGAAAGGAAATAAAACAAATCACTACATTGTGTAGGGTATTGGGATGTGATCCAGGCTTGAATTGGAGAAAATAAGACATACATGAGACACTCTTATGTAACAGAAAGAGCTTTGAATGGCTCGTTTGAATCCCCCCTGAACAACTTTCTTATTTATAGATAAATAGCCAAATCACTCAATTTGTCAAAGCCTCTATTTACTCAAATATTCACTGTTTAAATCGAACTTTACAATCTTTCAACTCCCTTCAACTCCATGGTCTATGACAAAAGGAACTGGCAGTCTATTGATTGAATTAAGACAAATTTTTCTACACTTTTGTTTAGTTTTGGTCCAAAAAAGATAAGCTTATTATAAGTATTTAAAAATTAAGACTCCTTTCAATAATATAAGCTTTCAGGTTCTCACAGGAAATAAAATAAAATCTAGCAACGTTCAGCTCTTATTTGTATACTCATTCCCTTTGGATGGGAAGTTCATTCAAACTGTTCTATATTTTCTCATGACTCAATCTTCTGTCCCACACTGTCATTTGGTTTTACAGCACCAACTGTTCAGCCCTTCTATTTGCTGCTCCTTCTATATAGAATAACATTATCTACTGATGGTCACCTAGTCCTACTCCATTTGTTTCTTAGTAGTTATTATCTGGAATTAAGTTTTTTGTTTGCTCATGTATTCATTCCTTGTCCTTCTATTAGAATAAAAATTTATGGAAGGAAAAGACTTTGTGTTATTCATGAGGATATTTACAGCACACAAAATAATATTTGGCATATGACAAGTATCAAATAACTGTCTATCAATTGATTTGTAGTTGACTATAAATCCCTACCCTTTTGGAATTTATATTCTTCTGTCCGTCAAGGACAGTGCTTTCAGAAACTATTTTACCATGGGAAAAATCAAAATTAAGCTATCACTATTTGGAAATCAGTAGTTGCCTTTCCCTCAATTATTAAAGAAACAGGATCATTGGGGAACAATTAGAAAATGTGGAAATAAAAATCATTCACAATCTCATTCAACTGAAATGTGTTTCAAAATGTGAATGACTTTCCATTCCAGCATGTCCTTGTTCAGAAAGCTTGTGCTTATACTATGTGAGCTTATGTCTCTTTATAAACTCCATGAGAGACCCATTCTCCATCACTGCTACTCATAACAGGAAATGCGCCACTCCTCCGACTCAGAGAAGCGCTGGGGGAGGAGCTCCTGCTGCTCATAGGCCCACACTTCCGCCTCCCATGAGGAGAGCAAGGATGCATCTGATTGCTGAGATAATGAGGGCTTGATATTTTAACTTCCATGTTTCTTTACAGGGATGGTTCCTGGGTTAAACAGTTGCCTTTGGCTGTCTGATTCAACCAAGCCTTAGGCAGTGGGATATTTACTTTGTTACCTAAGTAAAGAGCTGGTCTGCAACCTACCCATCCATCATGGAGTCGCAAGTTAACATCTCTAGGAGGTTATTTGCTAGCTTACTGATGTTAACTTCTTTAATTCAGCTTTCTCAGGAATAGATTCATATTGCCCTTTACATCTCACCAGGCTACTGTGTCTATTTCTCCATAGGCTGAGAGTAGTGAGTGCACTCACTGCAAATCTGATTAGTGCTGAAAGGTTCTGTCACCTGATGTCACTGAAGCATCTCTCTTTACTTTCTGGACACAGCCACCCCATTTGAGTCGTGCTTCATGACAGGTTGGTCACTCCACAAGAAATGTCGCTCCTAACTTTAGCAGCAATATGCCTGCTTCCTGAGGCAGCCTAAGTGTCTTCACAGCTCAGAAGCTGCAGTGAGACTGGGTAGAAGGAGGAAGTGGTGTTTATTCTCTGCCTTCTTCCCTTTGCCACCTACACAGCCAGCCCAATTTTATCCATTAGAAGACTAACAGTCCCTCGCAAATCATGCTTGAATATAGTTACATGGGATTGTCTTCATTCCGGCTTTTAGTTCATTTTCATGCAATTATAATTTTACCACTGTTGTATTTATTTTTAATTCTGTGCAAGGATTTGCTTGCAATTTAGACAGACAGGACAAACATTGCTGATTCATGGATTCCTCCCACACTGTGTGGCTTAAATCAAAATCGCTTGGGGATTAGAAAATGACTTCATCTTGCATGCTGTCAGAACCCTTCCCCACCCCTAAAGATCAGCAGGGGGCCATTGGCTGCACCTTTCTGTGATTAGGAGCAATATGATTAAAACAAAAAATAGAAATAAAACAAGTCTTCCCTACTCAGTGAGGTTCTCTTGACGTATTCTTATGGTTTTCGGTATTCTCCAAATTTTTTCCTCATTACAGTGTGTTACGATCACTTGTTCATCACCTTGCTTTACACTGGACCATCAGTTTCAGGAAGGTAGGGAATTTGTCTGGTTTGCTTAAAGTCTCTATTCCCAGAGCTATCATGCCTGCAGCTTTTAAAAAATGCTTTAAAAATATCTACTGAATGAACGAATAGATGCTAGTAGAAGTAAAACATGGAGTTCTCTACAGAAAACACAAAGCTTCAGGAACTATGCAGCAAGGGACCGGCATGGTTCCATCTTCCTGATTCCACCCTCCTAGAAATTCCTTCGCCTATGAGTTGGGACCAGAGAAGAGGCACCATGGACTACAACAGAGGCTGTTAATAGTAAGGTGCAGAAAAAGAAATTCAAAAGCAAAGAATGGGGTTTTCATAAGTATATATATCAATTTGTTTTGTCCTTACCACTAGCTTATCCTAGTTCATTGAAAGTTTTATGTTATTATCTGTTTGTTTCTTTTTTATAATAGTTTTTTGGGTTCATGTCTTGTACTCTGAGTGACTACTTTGAAAATAACAATATACAATGTATTAACTATTGTAATTCTCTTGTCATTTTGCTATGAAATTTTGTTTTATTTTTCATAAAATAAAAAGGAAACACATTAAGTAAACTCACTAGATAGCTTTTTTACAAAACTAAGAAACTCTAACCATAATAAGTAAAAATAATCTCATGTGATTTAATAAAATGAAAAGCAAATATGGAACACTAAGGAAGAGAAATAGGCCAAATCACAGATTTTTTAAAATTGTCAAGTGTGTAAATAATGATTTCCACTGAAGAATTTCTGCAATGAAATGATGACTACCGATGTCCGTGTGAGTGATAAGCAGGTGGGGAGAAGAACGGTCAATTACAGATTCACCAAATAGGAAATCTTAGCCGGGCACAAACCATGAAGCGTATTCAAAAGGTTACCAGAAATTTTCTTCCAAAACCTGTGTAAGTTAATATGCAGACTTCTTCAAATAGTCCAGCAACAATCTCAATGCTGTATAAATTACTCCTCAGCATAAACATGGTTGGAAAGATTCCATTTTGATCTTCAAAAAGATAGTACAATGCTGATACAAAAACTTGGCAGATGAAGACTAATATCATCTATGAACGCTTATGACAAAACTAGAAACACTAACAAATGAAAATCTGCAATTATATGCACTCAAAATGAGTTTATCCAAGGAACTTGAATCAAATTGGGAGGAAAAATAATGCCAATAGATGCCAAAGCAGTATTTTCAAAAGTTTGTGGTATAGCTATGATTTTAAAAAAATAACAAAAAAGAAAAATTTGTCAAAAAAGTTGACAGGCTGAAAGGCTATTGTTAATGAGCTTAAACTAAATGTTGCTAGACAAGCAAATTATTTAGTGCTGGGCATGGTAGCACAGGCCTGTAATCCCAGAACTCAGGAGGCTGAGGCAGAGGCAGGAGGATCACTGCAAGTTCCAGACTAGACTGGGCTACAAAGTGAACTGCATATCAGACTCTGTCTCAGAAAGGCAAAAAATAAACAAAACAAAATAAAATAAAATAAATGCTGAATCAATAAAGACACTTACATTAGACATCAAATAAAATAAACTAGTTCACTACCACTAAAATTATTCATTTTAAGTCCAAAAGCTTTAACACCACAGTAAGATGTAAAATTCAAGTGAGTTGTATAATTGGACAAAAACAAAATTATCATTATTTTCCATGATGACTTTACTTCAAAAGCTCATTTAAGTATCACAGAAATATGTCACTAACAGTGATTTTAGGTAACATTAATTAATCAAAATAAATGTATAAAATCCAACGGCTGTCTTATCAGGATAACTAAAACTTAATACCGACTATATCAAGTGGTCCCAAGAATATAAAACAACACAAATTCCAGTAAATTACTGGTAGGAATATAAGATGGCACAACCACTTTATTACTGAATGCTTATGACCTAGAAGATGTCCCACTCTCTTGGTATCCCTAGCAAAGACCTGAAGAGGATACACAGAGAAAGTAAAAACAGCATAGGCTTACTTAAAGCAAAGTACACTCCAAAGGGTGGGAACAAACTCACAGCCCCAAAGAAGCTGCATGTCAGTGCTGACCAGCGGTTTTGCTGGGAGGGAATAGCTCTCTCGACTGTCACAGCGAGTTATTCCAATCGGGGGCGACTCTCCTCCCTTCTGTGGTAGCTTTTGTCCTTAAATGCACTTTTGTGGAACTGTCATGGCGCTCAAGCTCATGGAGCTGAGAAGTTGAAACTGCAATGCAAATGATATTGTAATTTATTAAAATTAATTTGGGGTTACTTTCAGGGGCTCAAGGTGATCTAAGGCGATGTGTCCTCTGGTGTGGCCCAGTCCTTAGGACCCAATGCTGTCTGCAGTTCTGGAGTGCTGGCTTTCTCTTCATTTTGTGCTTCTCAGGCTCCTCCAGGGACCTCCTTTTTCTATCTCCTGCTTCAAATTTGAAAGTCAGTTCAACGGATTTTTAAAAGTGATGTCAGACAGCACATCCATTACTAGGTATTTAGCCACAAAAAAAAAAGGAAATTATATGACAACAAAAAGACTTTCCTGTGATTGTATATAGAAGTATTATTCATAATAACCCAAAACAGAAGCAGCCGAATTTCCACCAATAAGCAAATAAACAAAATGTTGTAAGCAACCTACAATGGAATATTATTCAGCTGTAAAAATGAATTAAATAGTTTAAGAGCTCCATTGTACATCACGGTGACTCTAGTTACCATATTGAAGTAGTGTACAGTTAAAAATTACTGAAAGAGTTGCATCTAAGTGTCCCCACCATACAGAAAAAAAATGATATGTGAGGCAATAGATGCTAATTAGTTTAATTTGGCCATTGCAATATATATATTATATATATATATTTTAAAATATGTCAGATACCATAAATATATATGATTTTTTTAATATAAAAATAAAAATCCAACAATGGAAATGAATGTGAAAATCATTGTGTGAAGAGGGAAAGGTATGAGACACAAGATTATATCCTGAGTGCTCCACATACATAAGATTCAAGAAATGCAAGTGAATCTGTGGGGAGAGAAGGCAGCCAGTGGCTGGTGTGGCAGCAGTAGGGAGCGGGGTGAGCTGCAAAGGAGCTGGAGGAATGGGGGTCAGTGTAGGAAGCTCTCATATCCTGAATATGGCAGGAGTTTCATGAGTCTACACACCTGTCACAACTTATCAAACTGTACACTTCCAATGGATGTGGATTACTGCATATAAATGATACATCAAAGAAGTTATAACTTAAAAAGTACAATTGCACTTTCTGAAGAAGGAAATCCAAATATCAGGAAGTAGTCACATTATAACGTATCCAAAAACTGTCTAAAGTCTTTTATCTCCCCTCTTCAAAATATTATGCTAGCTTTCATTTGCCTAGAGGCTGAATGTTTCATTGCAGTAATGCTATGGATTTATCCTCCATTTTGGGAGGAGAGAGAGAGAGAGAGAGAGAGAGGGACAGGGAGGGGGGAGAGAGACCTTTACTGAGATAGTAATAAGGAATGTTGTAATATTCACCTAAAATCCTGTTTTCCTTGACTCTCCTAGTAGGGACTTCTACAAAACCAATTGTTTTGCTGCTTCAAAAGGAGAGGCATGCTCACTTGACACATTTTAGCCTTCATATTCTTTCTTTTCTTCTGAGTGGAGAAATATAAGTGAGTGGTTTGGAGATGCAGCAGCCATTTGTGACTGAGAAAAAAAATACTAAAGATGATGAACCAAAAAGAAAATATATCAAATCATGTGTGGAATGCCTGTCCTATCCTCCTGACTCCATGAGAAAAATCAATTCCTTATAATGTTCATGTGCAGCTATACAATTCTACTTACACTAGAATCTGTTGAATTGAAACATGTTGTTAGGGCTGAAATGAGATTTACAGATGGCATCAAGCCTCTCATCAAACAGTTGAGAAAACAGTCCCAGAAAAATTCATGTGACTTTCCTAAAATGAAACAACCAAAAGAATAAAAATCAAGAGGCTTTGACTCTCAGTCCAGCATCATTTGCTCTGTGCCAGTTCTTACATTAAGGAAAAAAATGTTTACCGATAGCCTACTATAATCCCAGGTACTATTCTGGGTGATAGAAAATGGTAACAATGTACAAGTCCACCATCTTTTCTTATAAGTGGCAAACAACCTAGACCAAGAGGGAAAACTTAATCTGGCTATAAAATAGCAATGGTGGTAGTAGTAGTAGCAATAGTTATGGTAGTAATTTACGTAAGAAGGCAAGACATTAGTTTTTCTTGAAGAAAAGATAATAAGTAGAAGACAGTGGGAAGGACATTCCTAGAAGGCATAAAAGTCTTTGGCAGAAAAAATGGTGGTGAGAATGACTGAGAAGTATCTTGAGAAATATATAAACAAAATAGTTGTACTATAACAAAGGGTATTGTTAGGGATCTTATGGTGAAAGAAGCAGAAAACTTAGGTTAGAACCAAAAGAGCTTTTAATGAAGGCATGAATAGTTTTGTCTTTATCCTTCAGGTAATAAAGGGTCAATATTGGTTTTTAATCATCAAAATCATTGGGCAAAATTGATGTTTCATATGATGAAAATGCTATCTATAAATTGAGGAAAAGAAATAGAAAAAACTAACCTACATATTTAATAAAAACATATGCAATATGCAGATCACTGTATAGAGATACATACAATGAATTATATACATAATTCTAAATCACAGGGAGATGAGCAATAAAAATATGTTAGGGATTAACTATTTCAATATCCACTATAGTACCTGGGTAGTAAAATAAACAGTATGCAGGCACTCAGTAAATACATAAATAATTCACTAACAACTGAAGGTAAATTAATTTCCATACCAAAAGAATATTGAAGATTCTGGGTAGCCAGCTATATTAAGGTGCCATTTATAAATTCTCCAGATTGTGTATAATCCATCTCTCTGCTCACATAAAAATGTAAGTGTTAAGAATCACTGAAAACTGGTAGAGTTACTGAGGTAACCCATTAAGTAAAATACATAAGAATTAAATTCTGAGTCTGTGTATTTCCTTTGCTGTCTGAATTTTAAAACGAGACAGTAAGTATAGCATTAAAGCTTCCACTTAACAAGAGGATCAAAAGGAACCTATGATTGATTTTGATACAGCTTATGGTTTTAGTCATCTTTCTTTTGAGCTTTTAGTTATTTTTAGAACCACCTTTCAACAATGGTCAAATGAGTTCACAGTACAAGAATTTAGAAGAGATCTACACAACTGCAAATACAGTATTTCTGAGACTAAAATAAGAGTTTTAAGAATTTCTGAATAACTTAGATAATCTGATAAAAATGAGGACTTGCCTGTACTATCCACTGAATCACACCTTCCATAACATATAGCTAATAGCAACACTTGCTACTCTACATATATTTGACTGTCAAAGCAGCTGTTCAAACAAACAAACACATACTACTTTGAAGGTGGCCATCCTTCCAAATCACCAAGAACTTCAGGATGGTCAGTGGCAAATGTCAATAAACTATCTGGAGATGTTGCTTAATTTCAATAAATGCGGCTGACTTTGTTGCTTCTACTCAGAATTATGGTATCTTGTTACATAAGATCACTCCCAGGGTGAAACACCAAAAACACAGGGTTACTGGATTCTAAAACTTCTGATGAAAAGAGGAAAATATGTCTCCCTAGATCTTGAGGGGAAAAAAAATGGATTTGATGTTTTCTTCATGAGAATTCTTTGTGTTAATATATAGTAGAGTTTAACTGTAATATTTTTAAATTTTAAAAATGCAACTATTCAATTAAAAGACCATTTTTATCTATGTATATATAAAATACATACTATAATCAAGAACATTAAGTGATTCCTAAAATCCATGTAACCTATAGACAATTTTGTAGGATAACACAACAGATTTGGGAATAGTACTAGTAGTAGAGCCAAATTAGCTCTCAGATAAAAAATAACCTAACAAAACTAAACAGAAAGATTCAAAAGACCTCACTGGCTGAGTAGCTAAATGACACTCTAATGCAAGAACCCCAGTTTGAACTGGGCCTGAGCAACTTAGCAATTTAAGGAAACCCTATCTCAAAAAATTAAAAAATGTCTGGGAATGTGCAAAGACCTTGAGTTTGAGCCCCAGTACCAAAAAGAAAGAAAGAAAGAAAGAAAGAAAGAAAGAAAGAAAGAAAGAAAGAAAGAAAGAAAGAAAGAAAGACAAAAATCTAAGTGTGTGAATGGAATCCATCTAAAAATTAGTACACATCTGAAAATACAGGAAAGAAGAAAATAGCCAGGGACATAGCTCAGCAGCACAAGTGCCTGCCTGGCAAGCACAAGGTCCTGAGTTCAGTTCCTGGTACCAAAAAAAAAAAAAAAACAGGAAAGAAGAAAGTGTATAATAAGGAAATTATTAATGAAAAATAGTCCATAAATTACAAAAAGCATATTATTAGTAAATTAAAGCATTTTTAAATATTTTATATGTTCTAAAATCTCATATGTAAAGGAAAGCATGAGCACAGTAAAAAAGGAAGTAAAAATATAAAAAACCAAATCTACTTGTAAAAATCAAGAAAAAATACAATTCATGAAATAAAAAAAAGCGATAGGATTACTAGTACATTAGACACTATAGAATACTGCTTGCCTTGGAGATACAAAGAATGGCTAAAGTATACAGTGAATTTCTAAAAAAAATTTTTAATGTAGTAAAAGACACATTGCCATTAATCCCCCTCATAATACTCCACATTCCTTGAAACACACTTATCCAATTTAAACATTTATCCATGCCACTTTCTGATTCTTTCCAGAGTCAGTTCTGGAATTCCTCTTTCTTGACTGTCTCTTGTGAAGTGTGATGAAAAATACAGGGTATGCTACTCCCAAGTGCCATCCAACATAGGCTCATAAAAACCTTCAGTGCATCCTCATCCACTTCATTTTCCAGATTTGACACTGTGCAACCTCTGACTCTTCTTCAAGGTCAAAATGAGCAAGAAATATAAACCTTTTGAATTGACTCAGGACATCAAGGTAGCAATGATAACACAACTAAAGATACAACAACGAACTTCTAGAATTACTTTAGAAAGCAGCAAAAATGATGGCATATGTGCAAAGTGAAGCAGAGTAATTTGAAGGGGATAAATGGCAAATTATCTTTTATTGTAACATATTTTTTAAAAATTTAAATATCCACTTTATTTTTGGATCCCATTCATATAGCAATAGGAATTTTTTAGATTCAAAGGAAAAAATATAAAAGAAGCAACAAAACATGAAAGATATATGATGCAACATTGACTAATTTATATAAGTTAAAGTAGAAGAGGAAGAAAAAACAGAGGAACAGATATACTACTGGAAAAATCATGCTACAGGGGCTGGGGATTTAGCTCAGCAGCACAGCACCTGCCTGGCAAGTGCAAGGTCGTGAGCTCGATTCCTGGTACCAGAAAAAAACAAAACAAAAAAAAGAAAATTCATGCTACAGATTTTCCATACTTGATGAAAATGAGTGTGGGGGGTTAATGTATGGTCACCTCACAACACCCAGCTGAACTGAGTCAGCATGGTTCTGCGCATGGAAGGCCCACCTGAGGATTGTTGCAAACAGCATAAAAAGGAGAACTAGTGAGAAAGACATAGCATGATTGGTTCTCTTGAAGAAGCTTGTCATGCTGGCTTTCCTGATACAAACTCAGCTCTTCTCATCTTCAGAGGAGCTCAGGTCCTCACTGTCATTGAGGATGGCTATGGTCCTCTTTGGGGGAATCTCTGGTCCTTACATTGAGCATTGCTTCTAGGATCTTGTGCAGATCCCTCAGCCTGGTAACAATGGCATAGACTTTCTAGCTTCTATCACTGAGCTTTGGGCCTTCCCAGTGCAGATCCTTGATACAGAATTGCATGAGACATTGTTCTGGGCTCTAGGCCTCTAGCTAGACTCATGAAAGAAATTGTCATGGGCTCTAGGTTTTCAGCTGGACTGGTGCAGGACATTGCCATGGGATCCAGGCCCTCAGCTAGATTCTTTGGGTCTCTAGTGTGTGGACAGAGCTCCCACACTCTTTTGCATTTCACTCTTTGGATGAATATTATAAAATAATCCTATAAGTTATGTGTCCTGTATTAAAACTTTTCCCTTGTAAACCCTGACTACAACAATGAGTGACACACAAATTCAGGGAGCTCAATGAGTCATAAGATCAACAAATATAAAAATAACTGCAAAAAGATGTTTCAGCCTGCTGGGGGATGAGGCCCAAGGGAGATTTTCACGGGTGAGGATCCAAGGTTAAGAACACATGAGTGTAAGACATCAGCAACAACAGCAGGCAGGATGGAGCAGAGCGGAGAGCCAGAGTGAGAACTGATTACGTATTTCTTGTATAATTCTTATACAGATTGTTATCTCATGTTTACATTCTTACATGGTGTGGTTACCAGTGCATGCATGTTTACCTGTGCTAAGTCATGGTTACATAACTTTATCCCACTGTGAGCCTTCACTAGACAAGCAGGGTCACATCCTCAGGTGTCCTTAGATGCCCCTGAGCTTTGAAGCAGTCTGAGTGCTTCCCTACAGATACTTCCTAGTAAAATTGCTAGAAATCAATAAAAAAGATTAAATATTAGAGCAAGTCAGAAAAAGATAGATTATGAAAGGGAAATAAAAAAAATCCATTACTGAATCACCAGAAAAAACACAAGCTATAAAGCATGTCAGGGACATAGCTCAAGACAAAAGGAAACCAACAAAGAAAACAGGGTAAAGAATTGTATGTCTACAACTGTATCTTTTTTTTAAAGGCAAGAAAAAATGACTTAAGAAAACAAACACAGAGAATTCACTATTACTTGACCAATATTACAAGAAATATTAAAGGAAGTTCTGGCAAAACCACAGGAGAAAATCTGGATCTTAAAAAATAAGAAAATCAAATAATTAATATGGAAATAAACTTATAATTTATTTCACCTCCCTTGTTTGTTTTTGTTCTTGTTTTCATTTTTGTTTTTCTTCTGGTAGTAGGAATCAAACTCACGACCTTGTACTTGCCAGGCAGGCTCTTTGCCACTAGCTAAATCCCCAGCCCCCTATTTCACCTCCCTTGAAAAACAAGTGCAAGAAGGTCTGATGTGCTGTTGCACAGTAAGGTGATCAGAGACAATGATAATGTACTATATATTTCAAAAAGCTAAAATAAAATATTTTGAATATTTTCATCATTAAAAAATGATAAACAAAAAAATACAAAACAGAAATGGCAAATATATGAGGTAGTACATGTCTTTACCCTAATATAAACATTACACAATGTATTCGTGAATCTGAACATCACATGGTACGCCTATGTACACACACACTCATCAGTTAAACTAACTTATTTTAAAGATATTTTAAGTATAATTGACCATTTTTAAATATTTGGAGCTTATAATACAGAGAAAAATAAAATATGTGACAATAGTATAAAGTTCAAGATGAAATAAAACATAAACATAACATTAGAATCTTCTGATGCTGTATATATGTGATAATATAGTATTATTTGAAGGTAGACATTGATATGTTAAATGTTACACAGTAAAACCCAATTAGAGCAACTGTTGAAAAAAACAAAAACAATTAACAAGCACAGTCAGATAAAACAAATAAGGCAAGGGGCTGGGGATTTAGCTCACC
>NW_004955480.1:2506796-2626077 GCF_000276665.1 Chinchilla lanigera | reverse complement strand
AATTGTGTGAATTATAATGAAAATAGTATATCGGAGAATATATATATATATATATGCATATATTTGAAAAGTAATGTTTATTATTAATATATAAACTATCACTTTGAGAACCAGGAAAGAAAAACCAGCAATTAAGCTAACAGTAAGAAAGTTGTGGGGAGCTGATGAGCTGTGGCTGTGCCAGAGGTCAGCAAACTCCTTGAGACTAGAGCAAAGCCAGTCCCAAGGACTTGGAATGCAAGAGCTGGCTGTGTGAACAAGTTGACCACTAGCTCAGCTGCATATCAACAGGTGTCTGGCCTTGGTGTTCTTCCCTGTTAACAGATAGCTCTGAGAATGTTTTACTTTCAGAGTTCTCAGCAAAACACTGAGACTTTTTGCTTTTGGTTCTGTCACACTCCCCCCCCACCCCCGCTTTTTACTGTGTATAAATAAAGACACTGGGGTTGGGAATTTGTCACTGCTTCTCCATCAGAGAGGTAAGGTCTCACCTGGCCCTACCTTTCCTTTTAAGTGTCTTGTCTCTTTTTAATCTCCTGCTGTCCTCTCTCAGAACCCTGCTTCTGATGCTGGTAATGGCAGAAAATTAAGAAATAATAAAAATAGAAGGAATCAATAAAATAGGAAATAGGGTATAAAATATCATTAAAACCAAATAATGATTCTTTGAGAAGATCAATAAAGTTGACACATTCCATGGTGAGAATAAAAAGATAAGAAAATATAAAATCATCAATATTAAGGACAAGATAGGGGGGCTGGGGATTTAGCTCAGTGTCACAGGACCTGCCTGGCAAGTGCAAGGTCGTGAGTTCGGTTCCTGGTACCAGAAAAAAAAAAAAAGGACAAGATAGAGAGCATCAACACAGAAACTATGAAGATTTTTTTAATTATAAAGAAGTATTAGGAATAGCTTAGATATGAAATTTAACATGTTAGATGAAATGGAAAAAACCCTCAAAATACAAACTAATGGTATTCATATTGAATTATACACATTGAATTACATGTAATATATAAACCAGTATATTAACAGACTACAAAATAAAAATTACACAACCACCACAAAATTTGCACAAATACATTTGACAAAATGCAACATGTATTTATGATAGAAATAGTAAGCAGCCTAATGATAGAATGGATTTTTCCTCAAAGAGATATTTTTATTATTTCTTTATTTTCTGCCATTACCTGCATCAGAAGCAGGGTTCTGAGAGGGGGCAACAGGAGATTAAAAAGAAACAAGACACCTAATAGGAAAGGTAGGACCAGGTGAGACCTACATTGTCTGTTGTCACTTGCTAAGAGACCTACTGAGGAACAAAGACTGAGAAACAAAACAAAGATTCTCATTTACACAGCTTGTATTCCACTTCTTTTGGGGATTCCTTGGGTCTCAGTTATTTTTCATATTGCTGAAACAACATACCTGACCCCCAAAGTTAAGGGGAAAGGTTTATTTGGCTCACAGTTTGTAGAGGTTTCAGCCCCTAATCTGCTGGCTCCAATACAGGGTGCCACATGACAGAGGAGTAACCGTTCGTGGTGGAAGAAGACAGCAAAAGCAACAAGGGGGGAGGGCAGGACAAGACTCTTTCTGTCCCTTATATTGTATGCAAACCACTTGCCCTAGGGTGGGTGTTGCACTCACCATCTTAATTGTAGCCAGAACTAAGCCAAACCAATTAGTGGAGTAGTTTACGAATCACACCCTTAACCCAACATCACACACTCTAGATTCAGCCACCTCTGAAAAAGCCCTATGACCACAGGAGGCTTTGAGGGGACATCTAGACACAAACCATGATGCCTTGCCAGTACAATAAGGCAGGATAAAGAAAACAGCATACAGATTTAGAAGGAAAACAAAAAAAGAAGACTATCCACAGATGACATAATTTTTGAGACATAAAATTCTAAGGAATTAATATCAAAGTAACAAAAAGTAAAATGTGAACTTAGCAAAATTTCAGGACACAAAGCCAAAATATAAAATCAATTATTTTTCCATATAACAACAGAAAATAGTTGGAAATGTCAATAAAATACTATCTACAATAGCATCAAAACATAGAAAATACTGAGAATAGCTTTTATTAAATGCACATAACCTATAAACTGAATACAAGAGAACACTGCTGAGAAAAACCAAAGATCTAAAAAAAAATGCAGATATATACCTTGATCAAGCATTAAACAGTCAGTATAATTAAGATATCAATTCTGCTTAAATGATTTATCAATTCAACACAATCCCCATCAAAATTTGAACAGTTTTAAAATGTATGCAGAGAAGCAAACAAACCATAGAATAGCTAAAACAATTTTATAAGAGAATGAAGTTGGAAGGCCTAAACTCTCTGATTCCAGGCTTACTAATTAAATAACTAGAATAACTGAGTCTAACAATAGACCCTCAGTTACATGGCTACTTGATATCTGACACAAGTTTCAAGGCAATTCGGGAAGAAAGGATTATCTTTCCAACATATACCATGTTATATACCATGATGTTGGTCTATAACAAGTGGATATCCATAAGTAAAAAATAATAATCGTAAATGTGGACACTTATTTTATGTCATAAAATGGAAATAGTGAACCTAAATGTGAAAGCTAAACCTGTGAAACTTCTAAAATAAATCACTAGGGGACATCTTAGTGACCTTGCATTAGGACACAAGAACTATAAGATTTTAAAAATTCAGTAAGACTTCATGAATATTAAAAATTTTGCTCTTTAAGTGAAAATGAAAAATCAAACCACAGAGTGGAAGAAAAACATACCTCACAAAAGATTTCATGCAGAAAACACAAAGAACCCCCACAACTCAACAATAAGAAGACAACCAATTATTTTATTTATCATATTTTTTAACTCGCAAATGAACTTGTGAAGTGGTTATAGTCCATTTTTAAAAATAATGAATTTATTTCTCTAAGTCACAGTGAGTGTAGAAAAAATGATTAATTCTCTGTTCTTCCATATTCTCTGTTTCTATTCACTATAGCACTCTTCAAAAACATGCTACTGTTCAGAAAACTATAATAAAGTTACCAGAGTATATAAAATACATTACAAAAATGTTTGGATGATTAGATGTCAGAGTTCCTCAGCACACACACACACAAACACACACACACACACACCCTACATGACTCTTCTTTAATTTTCAAACATTTTCTTGGAGGAACTATGCTCATATAGCCTCTCACTAAGATCTCAGAAGAATCTGTGTCTAACAGCTTCCAAATTTCTTTATTGGTAAGATTGAGGAAAGTTGTTTTATGTTATTTCCCAATGTTAAAAGAAAATGCAAGACTCAGAAATCTCATGCAAGTAGCAGCAGAACATTAAACCAAGCGTATTTCCTACTAAACACAGGTCTGTCTGAAAACACCCAGGAAGTTGTCCTTTTGTGCTTCTTCCTATAGAAATTAGCATTTGTTAATGACAGATGACATCGGAGTGTTACTCTCCGATCATGGTTTGTCCATACAGAAACCTAAACAATGAGAGAAAAGTTCCACCCTCTTCCGATAGAGGGCAGCATTCGCACTTAGGCTTTCCCACAATTCCAGGATCGGTGTCCTGCTCAAAATATACTTGTAAATAAAGTTATAAACTGTTGGAATGATGCCCTCCAAAGAGAGATCAGCTTTTAGAGTCAGGCATGAAACCTGTTTCTGATACTAACAGTATGCCCTTAGGCAAGTAATTTAGCCTTTTTGATTTCATCAGCTGTACAATCCCGATAGCAAATACGTAGCTCACAAGAGTCTCCTGAAGGTTAAGTATCTGTCAAGAGCTTATCCCAATAAGCTTGGGAGATAGAGGCATTCAAAGCCATGAGCTCCTTTCTCCTTCTTTCTCTATAATAAAATGTACTCTCAAAGAAAAAAAAAAAAAAAAAAAACACTGGTACACATTCTTGTTTACGCTTCTACCGATGAGTGTTTATCTCTCAGGGCTATTTGTCTGGTCAAGTCCTTCCCTCAGCGTAATGCAAGGCGAATTCAGTCAAGTATGGACAGGGGCTGGGAAGTTAAAGAAGAGGGATTAGAAGGAAAGCACCATGGGAAAATCAGGCCCTCTCGAGATTGTTCTGTTGGCATTATTTTCAACACACCACCTTCCAAACTTGTTCCATGGCTAATCCATTTCTCTTGAAAGATTGTCAAAGGGATACAGGTCCCTTAAATGGCAAAGAGGGATGTGAAAGAAAATGAGAAATAGGAAAAGAAATAAGAAAGATCCATGCTCTGATTGTCTTGCCTCTAAAACAAATGAAATGGGAATCAAAATCTGTGACTTTGCAGTGTGATGGTTAGAGAATTAAAACCTACTGTGCTTATTTTTAATTGCTCCTTAATGGCACACAGAATTACAAGACATTCTATCACTGTAGAGGAGTGCAAGCAGAATTACTTTATCTGAGTAAAGTCACCTTTAGCTTTTTAAATTGCTTATTAGGCAGTCTAAATGCTGGAAGGTGGTGCGTTTGTTTTCTTGAAGGCACTCTGGAAAATAGTCCCAAAAAGTTACACTCCACCCATAACTAAATGTCTACAGAAAAACAAATGGTCAAATTTCCATACTTCTTTGCCTGCAGTAAAAGGTGTGAATCAACTCCATTGTAAGGAAGTAGATACAAGAGAATCTGAAGAAGCAAACCAGTACTTTGACAATATGGAGAGGCAATTTTGCATGGTGGCAATAGCACAACCTTTGGGAACAGGCAGATTGAATTTGAAACCCAATTCTATTTCCTTACTGAGGGACCAGCAGTGGGCATTCTGTTAAGAACTAATAGCATGGACATAGTACATGGCCTTTGTAGGAATTTAAAGAGCTACTTCTTGGACGGTATCACAGCAAAGCAGTGAAATAACAAGGCTTCCAAGCTGGTTTTGGATTTTGTTGAAAGGATGACTTAGCTCTGTAATCTCATTTAGTATGCCCCTTAGTTTCCTCATTCATAAGTAGGACTATTATGCTTACCTATTCTACAGAATCACTGTGAGCTAACCTACATATCGTGTATGGCATCGAAGAAGGACATAATGGTCTTTCGTGGCTAACACTAGGAAAGTGGATTCTTTCTCCAATTTCCTATCATCTCACTTGCAGGACAAAGGTTTTGCAGGCATATAGATGATCTGAAGAGTTCCAAATTAACTTTTCCTTTAAAACCATTTCCTTAACAGATTGCAGCAAATACTGTTCACCAATGTTTTGATTGGAAGCATTCAGTCCTATGATATCTGCTTTTGCAAGTTAATTTTGTCAACAGAGTTTCAACTGCTTAAAAAGTCTAAGAGTTGCAATAAGACCTTGGACAGGTAATTTCGAGAACGTAAGAGGAAAGGATGTGGATGACTTAGGAGAAATCTGATTTGGATTTGAAAAGGGACTGGAGAAACCCACACACCACCATGAGGAATTGGAGTGGTGTCAAATGCCAGTAGGACTTAAGGTTGGATCCTTTACACATCACCTTGAAGTTCTGCTAATCCTTACGTAGGTCATTACCATATCTTAGCTATAGTGAACATACTGCAGTGATTGCATGAGTGCCCACATCTCAAGATACAGATTTCATTCCCTTTGAATATATGCAGAAGTGGAATCACTGGATGACAGATTAGTTCTGTTTGGTTTTTTGAAGAAACACCATTCTGTTTTCCATAGTGGTTGTACCAGTTTACATCACCACTAACAGTGTGATATACCTTTGTCAATACTTGTTCTCCCTCTGTCACCCCACTCCCTCTCTCCTTCCCTCTTTTGATAATAGGCATTTAACAGGTGGGAGGTGGCATCTCACTGTGATTTGGAAATGCATTTCCCTGATGATTAATGAACCATTTGGAGAATAAAAATAATTAATGTTTATTGAAAGTGACTAACTGCCTGACACAATTCTAAGCACCTTACATGTTCTTATCCCTTTAGTTCTGTTAGGTACTATTATCCTCACCTTATGATAGAGAAAATTAAGAAAATGAGAAATTAAGCTTGTGCAAATTCACATGGGTGGTAAATAGATGCACTGGAATTACAAGTTAGAATTTTTGCCTCCCATATATTGATCTTTTATCATCATGCTACACTGCCTCTTCACTAATCCGTGCTAAAATACATGGAAGTCCATTTTCTTGTGTGTTATTTATACTGTCTGTCTTGTAATTTGAGCACATTTTAGTTAGGTCTAATCTTGCAAAAGAACACTGAAATAGTCAATGGTCTCTTGTTTGGGCATGGCAATGCATATATTAATTATGAGCCATTTGCACAGGGCACAAACTCATCTAGTTTAAAAAAATGGAAAGATACTTTAACATCTGAAATGTTTTGCCTAACAATTACCTGCTTGATTTTTCTTCTAACTGAGTTGACAGGTTTTCAGTATAATTTTTAAATGACGGGCTGTGTTGGTGCTGAATTACTTCAGCTTTGCTTGAACCCACATGCAGCATGAGTTTTTGATTATCCCTATGTAATTTACTCCTGGTGTGTTACTGTAAGCAATATTACAATGAATCTATCAGCTCAAGCAATACTAGTATGAAAAAAACGCATGCCTATCTGGAGGATTTTGTTCAAGTAATCAGTGTTCTTAATTAATCTAAGTGTTGTCTGATGTTAATTAAATTTCCATAGAGAAAGAAGGAGAGATAGCAAAGAATGCATTAGATGTCTTGAATTAATCAGACTTGAATGCCAGGTCAAATAAAGGCCAATAATATTAGTTAATATTTATTGAGTACATCTAGGCCAGGAAGTGAGCAGGTAGACGCTTTATACACATTACCTTATTAAATCATCTCCTTAACCTCAAGAGAAGATACTATTTATTATAACCCATTCAGAATTACTGGCTGAGAACTGTTACTTACAACACAGCATACAGTAATAGTTAGAAATATCGTTATGAAACTAAGGTTTACAATAATTGAATCATCTTCCAAATATCAGTTGTGCAGTATTTTTATGGGAATGAGGTGTGCTTTGTTTCAGCTCCTAGATTTACTCTGAATTGTACTGGCTCCCGATTCGTAGTGTTGTTAATGAGGGTAACTCATAGCCCACGTTCTTCCAGCACACCTCAGGGCTCCTCTCTAACTGAGGGTCAATTAGGACAATTATAGATATTAGGTACTCCCTGCCAGAGTCCTAGGAGGAGAATATTGGCTCGACATGTTACACTAAAGTGAGTTCTGCCAAGCAAGAGCGGTGCGATATTTCCTCGGTGCATTACTCATGCTACTTTCTCTCCTCAGCCTGGCCCACCTATTAAAAATGTGCTACATATACAAGATTAAGTTCAAAGTAACTCACAGACTTTGATTTTTGTCATGATCCCTCCCTTTTCCTTTTTAGTAGAGATCATTCTTTATCTATTGTGAAGCCATGTATGCATATATCACAAGCTATGTATGTATACATATATATATATATATATATATATGTAATTTTGGCACTGAAAATTCTTTATTATATGTTTTAATCTGTCTCTGATTCTAGACAATATATTACCCCAGGGAAGTTGGAAAGTTACCATATCACATCCATCTTTGTATCTCCAGAACCCAGCAGAGTGATAATTATAATTCAAAATGTATTGTTGCTTGTCTAATCAATCTATCTATAACTCTCTAGGAATAAAATACACTACCATAATGATATGTGGCTTTTAGCTCTAGAACAGTGAGCTCACTATTGAATATATCTGCTAATATGATCATTATGGTGTTTGACAAATAAAAGACGTCACTTAATTTGTGTATTAAATTTTAATATTTTTCTTGTTTCATAAGAGGTACATACCTGTTATTGAGAATATAGAATTCTAATTTGGCAAACATGTATTATCTGTGATCTATAATCCCAGCCAGAATAATTACTATGATTTTTATGTGCCATGTTGAACTTTCTCATGCAGGTTTATTTGTGTCTTCTTTAGCATATGTTCTAACACATTACTCACATAACTTCCTGAAACCTGGACACTGGAAAGCTGAACAATCTATGCTGGGAACTTGGGTTCTGCATAGGAGCTGGAATTCACATGAGATTTGGGAGATGGAAGAGAGCAGAGGGAAAGGGTAGTGACACCTGAAGAGACCAGTACCAGAAGTGCTTGATTCCTTGGGGACAGTAGTTGTAGAAGTTCTAGTCTCCCACCCCAGCTTGCACAGAAGTAGAGGGCCATGGCACAGTGGGGTTCCTGTCAGAACAGCCCAGGGGCACTGGTGACCATTTCCCTGAGGAGCTTCTTCTAGTTATGAGGCATCTGCACTTTCTTCCTTTTATTCTCCAGCATCATCCCTCAATGGAAAACAATTCTTAAATTTTTTTTGTAACAGAATACCCATTAAAGAAATAAGCTAACAAGAGTGAAATGTATTTTTCTAAGTAAGCATTCTGATGAGTGGAGTAAGACAATGGATATCTCGGATTGGTGATGATCTAACTAAATTTGAAGACAGGGAGCATGTATTTTCATTACAGAATGCTACATTGATTACCCACTGCACAGGGCGACAAATAATTATTTGTCATTTCTTGCAAAACAGTCTACTGAAGGTAGAGCTTTGGCACAATGATCATTGGAAAACACCATCCTGAAACAAGTGGAACAGGCTGGTAAATTCTAACCGCATAGGAGAATTTTCAAAATTTAAATCACAAATTCACAGTTTTAAATTCTTAACTGAAGATGCAGTTAAAGAACCAAGGTTTTTTTCTTTATAACTATTCTAATAGTAGATTATCTCCTAGAGCTCTTGATTGAGCCTATAATCAGACCAATGTTTGATCTTGGAGATTATTGAAATACAATGTAGGTTAAATTATCAGCCTTGTTAGGCCCTTTAGATGACAATTAAGGTATTGACTGAGAAAGAATATGACTGGAAATTGAAACAAGGTAATTTGCAATGATTTGGATAATAATGTTGTACGTTAAAGTTCTGAATTCTGCAGAACTTCCTCTGCCAGAAGACGTACCTTTCTCCTCCAATGGGCATGATTCTTGGAGTTAACTCTTACCCAACATCCACAAACTCCCATTGCCTCTGAGTCTAAATCTAGGGGCAGCTTCCAGCATACCTGGGGTGATGAGCAAGGGTTTAAAAGTTCAGACTTGAGAGGAAGAGGTTCGACCATCAAAATACTGCAAGTTTCTGCTCATCTGTCTCCACAACAAGGCTAGAGGATTATATTAGATCAGATTCTAAGGGAGAAAGAGGAGCTTATGCTGGGCTTCATTTACTGATATGAATACTTCTCAAAATTATGAATTCAGGAGCTGCTAATGATTACAGCTGTTCACTTTTCATTGACCAAAATCAGTATTCAACTGTGAGCTGCACTAAACAAAAGCAAAACAGCAGAATTCATTGTGACATTGAAAATATGTAGAGAGACTTAAAGACATTGACTATGAGCAGTGAATTTATCAGTCAAGAAGCACATACTCCTCATGTCTCCCTGGGAGGTCCACGAGAACACTGTCTGCACAGCAACCTTGGGAAACACATGCTGAATATAGCACAGTCCTGTTTGGAAAGGGGATGTATTTCATAAAAAGGTAAGAGGGACTGCCACTGAATGGTCTTCCTCATTCCAGTCAATGAAAATGAGGATGCCTGTTGGGATTTGGCTACCAGAGGCAAGAAAGGACAATTTGCAATGGCTTGCAGCAGGCTTTGTGAAACAAAAATGATAGCAGAACCACAAGGATCTTCGTGACACAATCTATTATCAGATGAATGGTATTCTCTGGAGCTGTACAATATGGTGGTCTTATCCCTGGGAAAGATACGTGTGGAACCCTAAGATACCAGTTACCTATGCGACAAAACTCACAGGCAGAACTTCAGCGCATTAAATGGAGGGCTAAGATTCTTTGTTTAATTCCCATATCTTAGTTCAGGAAATGTGGTCTAGGTTATAATAGCATATAGTCTCTAAATTGGAATAATATTTACTGCCCTTCGTACTCACTAATCACCAAAAAAGGGATAATATTTCAATATTTCAACTTTAGGAAACTCACAGACCTCATGTGGACATTCAACTTCCATTTACTGAGTTTTCAGGTTTGTGAGAGGTTTTTAAATTCAAATTCAAGTAACTTACTAGAGCCAATGATACCCTAAACATCTATGGCTGACAAGAATGCTCCAGAAAGAAAGCCGTAGAGGATCTGAGGAGGTGCTATTCTTCTGAGAACCAGTTCTTAGTTTGTTATTGGAATTTTGTAAAGATGAAAAGGCTTGAATGGAAAAGTAGGTAATTGTGTACTCCAAGATACTCATTGTCTTGGTTACTTTTTTCTCGTTGCTGAGACAAAATACCCAACAATCAAAATTAAGGAAGGAAGGGTTTATTTAGTTCACAATTTGTGGAGGTTTCAGTCCATACTCAGCTGGCTCCAAGGCAGGGTGGCACACTGCAGAAGGCAACCGTTCATGGTGGCAGAAGACAGCAAAAGCAGCAAGAGCAAAATGGACGAGTGGCAGCAAGCAGCCTCTTTCTCTCCCTTACATATGCAAACTCTCTGCCCCAGAGTGGGTGTAGCACTCACACCGATAATCCCAGCATTGGACCATGAATCAATCATAAACTCTAAAAGCCTGCCCCATGACTAAAGGAGGCTTTGGGGGGACATTCAGACACAAACCATAACACCTATCAAAAGTTGTTTTGGTTTGATGAAACACACCATAAAGTCAAGTGTGCCCAGCACCATGATGGCGCAGCAGCTGAATATTCAAGATCAAGTATGAGCAGATTCTTGAAGAAGCAAAGAAATTTTTGAAATGGTGGTCATCCTCCATTTTCCCATTCCTAATATACTATTCTGTCCTTCTCAATTCACTTCTATGCCCCCGCAAAGAATTCCGAAGAACCCACTGACTGAGTGTGGTAAAAAAATGACTTGCAAAAAGTTCTGTGATATGCTGAGTTGAATGGAAAGCCTTACATTATAGGCTCATCCAGATGAGATTTTGAAGGACAGTTAAGTAGAAGAGAAACTACAGTCAGAGAACCTCATGGTCCCTGGTCATGGAAGGAGTAAAGACCTGAGATGCACCCTCAGGCCACTTCATGGGGGGGCGGGGTGGCTAAATTAATTTGGTATTACAAGTGTTCTTGGAAAAACAAGATTTAAAGTTTGGCAATAAGATTTTGAAAGAAGCACATTAGTGACCCACTATTGAATGAAAAGCATAAAATATGAATGATCATATAAATATTTATCACTTGTCTCCAACTGTGGGGAAAGACAATGGAGGGAGATTGTCCAGAGAAGGATTTAAAAAATTATTTTTTCTATGGATGTCATTCACCTTATTTTCCTAGTCATCACAGTGATTGTTCAAAATATTCATGAACAAAGTGACCAAGATGGAAAGAATGGAAAATGTCCAAATGTGGAATATAAACTCACTATACCTAGCCTCGCTCTTAAATCCTCACTCTTGTCAACCATGATCATTTCTAAGCCTTACAGTGTGTCCCATGCTAGGGACAGGAGCCTGTCCTACATTATGGAGAAAGGATTTGGGAAATGGGGATTGACCTTCCTTAGTTACACTTCTGTTTGCAACATCTTTCACTGTTTAGGAAATCAAACCTAAGGAATAAGGCAGTGCAGAAGCAACCAATTTATGACACCATTTCTCTCATAGTTGGAAAAAAGGAGTGAAAGTGGTTGTGGCACTTTTCATCGTTATGCCTATCAACCTATTTACAAAATTTTAAACAAAATTATTGTCTCTGGAACTCAAGTCTGAGTGCCCAGGAGAGTAATTCTTCCTTCACATTAAGGTAAGAATTGCCATATGGCCATTTGGGCATCCTTATATTACTAGATGAATGGAATTACAAACTATAATTATCAATTAAAAATTACTGCTCTATAAGGAGGGTAAGGAGAAAAATTCTAGACTAGTGGGGATCATTCTTATTAACTTCTAGTGTCTCTCAGTCCAGTGTAAAATATTAATGTAAAACTAAACAGCCCATGCAGAAGGTCCGTTAAAAACTGAAATACCTTAGGGCTACAAGCTTCATTTTTCCCACCAGGTGAGAAACCTCAGCCAGCCAACATCTGAATAGAAAAATAAAGCATGAAATGCAGAGTAGGGGGAGAGAGCTTTAAACACATTTATCCTCAAAAACACAGAGCTGAGTTTCTTCTTGGTTCTATAATTTTGGAGTACATAGATGGTGGTTAGATTTATTACTTTGATCACACATTATAAAATAACAAAATAGGACCATGATTTAGTTAAGGTAAGAAAGAACATTACCTAAAGTTGGATAACTGACAAGACTTTGTTTCTGTCCTGTGAGAAACTTACAGTGAGTGTATTTGTGTGTGTGTGTGTGTGTGTGTGTGTGTGTGTGTGTGTATGTGTGTGTGTGTGTGAGAGAGAGAGAGAAGGATCATTCAAGAAGTTAATTTTGAGAGAACATTGTTCTACTACTGTTGTTTCCAACTTTGCATATTGAAAAGAATGTTATGAAGTACTCAAAGCATTGAACTGTGGTAAATAAATCAAATTAGCTCACCTCTTACTCTCATTTTCCTTTAGGATTATACCATGCCATGCACCATATCCTCTTGTTCTTTGGAAGTCTTAAAGCTTATATTCCCCAGGGCTTTTTTCAATGAGAATTCCACAAGTGATCTATGTTCCACTGAGCAGATGTTCTTTCCCTAATCTTGGAAGAAGAAAATGAGCGATGTGAGACAGCAGCCTCAAATAGGGAAGTCTTTTCTTATTAGTACATGTGCATAGTACAGGTTTACATTCCTTGTGAGGAACTGCTACACATACATGATACATCTTAATTCATTTTTAAAATCCTCTTTCCCTACCTCCATCCATTTCTTGATTCTCCTCTCTTCTGTTGTATATGCATGCACTACATAACTTTCCCGTTCCTTGTGTGGAGTTGGTACATGTACATAACACAGCTTAATCCTTTTCTCATCCCTTTTCCTCCCCTCTCTCCAGATATGCAAAATCGTATTTTTACAGCTATTGTGAGGGAGAAAATAGCTTGTTTAGTGAGGTAGCTTTGATTCCATGTGGCAGGCAGCAGCTGCAGTGGAACTTCTAGAACATTCTTGGGGTGTGGATGGGTGAATCTTTTTTGAATTGCTCTTATGTGCAGGCAAGCTTAATTTCCTGGCCTTTCTAAATATTTATAATGCTCTAAATATCCTTTAATATGACCCTCCATAGTGTCCATGGTTTGCAAATGTGAATCCTGACCAATAAAATACTTTCTTACATACAGAAATTATTTTAAATTTATAAATTTTATAACTTTTCCATAAAGTGTCACAAACAAATAAATTTTTCAATTTTTCTTTATTTTGAATAAAGTTGAGATGAAATTTTCACACACTGAAATGCACCAACATTGTCTGGATCATCCCATGGGTTTTGACAAATGCCTATGACTGTCTAACCACATTCCTTTCCTAATATGGAGTATTTCCAGCACTCCATCATGCTTCCACATGACCCATTAAAGTAAGTCCTTCTCCTTCCGAGGATATCCCACTGCATATTTCTACCACAATAGATCAGTTTGGGATAGTCTAGGACTTCTCACAAAGAGAATCATGCAGGGAGAGTACGTTTATGTCTGGCTCCTATTATCAGTGTAATGCATTTGAGATGCATCCATGTTCTTATGCGTATCAGTAGAATATTATTTTTACTGCTAAGTTATATGAATACAATACTTTGCTAATCAGTGCTCTTCTTGATAAATGTTGAGTTGTTTATTTCTTGGCTATTAGGAAAGCTGCTATTAACATCTTTATATCAGTCTTTCTATTGATAGAAATGTCATTTCTCCCAGGCAAGTATATAGGAGTGAGATTCCTGAGACACAGTTACCTGAATGTTTAATCTTAGAAAAACTTCAAAACCATTTTCCAGGATGAGAGTACCAGTTTACAGTTCAACCAATAACGTTTGGGAATTCTGGTTTCTCCAAGTCCTTGCCAGCATTTTGTATTCTCAGTGCTTTTTTAGCCATTCACAGAAAAGTATAAAGTCCTTGAAGTTTTAATCTGCATTTCTCTGGTTAATACAACATTGCTTATATTTTTATGTGCTTATGGGGTAATGTGCATATATCCTTTGTAAACAGTCTGTTCAAATATTTTGTGTAGTTTTAAATTAGATTGTAGGAGTCATATTCTGAATAGAAATCCTGTGTCAGATTATGTATTATAATCATTTTCTCTCAGTCAGCAGGGTGTATATTTCTTTTCTTAATGGTGTGTTTTGATGAGCTGAAGCTTTTAGTTGTTGTGGAGCTCAGTTTATCATTTCCTTGTTTCATACTTGTTATTTTCTGTGTCCTGTTCAGACAAATACTTTGCCTACTTAGACAAATACTTAGCCTATTCCAAGGTCACAAGTATATTCTCCTTGCTTTCCTTAAAAGCTCAATAGTTCTAACTTTTATGTTTGTGTATGTGGTCAAAATTAAATTAAGAGGGCCAGGGATATAGCTCAGCAACACAGAGCCTGCCTCACAAGCATGAGGTCCTGAGTTCGATTCCTGGTACAAAAAAAAATTGAATTACTGTTTGAATAAGACATGAGATAGATAATGCTAAGTGAAATAAATTAGACACAGGATATTAAATATCACAATTTAATATGAGAAACCTATGATATAAATAATTTAAGGGCAAAATAAAGGAGAAATGGTAGGGAACAGGGAGTATACTTTTTGGAGAAGGAAAAGGAGACCTGGGGAAGGAGAGCAAAGGGGAAACAATTAAAACTTATCAAGATGCAATATGTGTACATAACATTTCCTTCAAAATGAGTGTGATTATTGTGTTTCACAAACATACACTTAACAAAACCAAAGGTATGATGTAGGAGTTTCTGGTTATTTTCCTCCATGTGGCTATCCAGTAGATCCTGAACCATTTGGAGAACAGCTTTTCTTTTCCCACTAATTTGCTTCCACATCTTTGTAGTAAACCGAATGACTGCCAGAGGATGGTGTCTATGTCTGGCCCCTATCTGTTTCCATGGATTTTTCTGCATACACCTAAGCCAGCAGTAGATGTTTAGAATTTCTATAGCTTTATAGTAAGTCCGGAAATACGATAACATAAGTCGTCAACTATTGCAGTATTTTAAAAATTGTGTTAGTTTTCCTACGTCTTTTAAACTTCCATACAACTTCTTAGAATCATCTGTTCACTTCCTGCCAAAGAGCTTGTTAAATTTTTTTTTTATTTTATAAATTAAAAAAACAACAAAACAACAATGAAGACAAAATCAAAACAACACAAAAACAGTAAAATGACACATGACCACATAACAAAATGATGGGAATTAACAAGGTTGCTACATTATATACTGTTATCTTCAATGAATTTCCTCAGTCCACCAGATATGAGTGTAAGGTTGATCAAACAATCAAAGACAGTAACAAGTAATAAAAAAAAAAATTTGGAAATGTTGCAGAGTTTCACGATGCAGGATGGTAGGAGTTCAACAATAGTTTTTATACTGCATGTTGTTGTTTTCAGATCAGTCATTCTGATTACCAGATTCAAGCATGCAAACTTGGTCAAGAATAAAGAAAATTTTAAGCGTTGACTGTTCCTTTCAATAAACCACAGATATCAGCAATACACTTATCCTAGCTATCTTTGTATATACATATAAATTTTGTTTTTCGTTTTAAAGAGAAAAGAAAAAAACTCAAAATAACAAAAACTAATGCATAAACAGAACAACAGAGAATAATAAAAATGATACAGAATTTCAAAACAAGATAGGAAATTAACAATGGTTGTTATATTACATGATGTCATCTTCAAAATGGCTGTACAGATAACCAGATATAGGCATGCAAGACTGATCAAACAATTACACATCAACAGTTTCTTTCAATAAACCAACAGATATTAGTAGTACAATTATCCTAGCTATCCTGTGTATACATATACATATTTTTTTTCCTCTTCCTTATGGAACATTTTAAGGATGTAGAGTATTAACACTTCAGTCTTTAGTCTGTTATTATGATTCAATTTGTTTGTTTAGAATTATCGTGCCATTTTAGGTCTGTAAGTCTTTCACTTATGATGCCATGTTTGTTTATTCATTTGTGTTTATGGTTTTATATTCTTGAATTTACATTATTTGAAATTGTATTTTAGCATTACTTATTGATGGGGCTGGGGATTTAGCTCAGCAGCACAGTGCCTGCCTGGCAAGCATGAGTCATGAGTTCAATTCCCAGTACCAGAAAAAAAAAAAGAACCCCCCCAAAATAAAATTATTTATTGATAATAAATTGAGGTAGAATTGATTCTTTATTTCTGTGGCATTACCAAATTTACTTATTATTTCTTGTGGTTTATTTGTAGATTCCTTGGGACTTTCTACACAGAAAATCACGTCAACAGAAGATGAAAACAATTCATCCTCTTTATACTCTGTACACTTTTGAAGTAAATTTTTGCTTTACTTTGGTTAGAAATTAAAGTACAATGTTGAATAGAACTAGTGAGAAGAGAACCCCTTCTACCATAAAATAGAAAGGGACCTAAAGTTTTGCAGTGTCATCTTAGTTGAAAGTTTTGTGCGGATGTTGTCAGTCAGAAAGCAGAGTTTCCCCTACCCTGATTTGGTGACAGATGGCTATACATGAAAGTTGTTTCAAATTCTGTCAGATTTTTTCTATTAAGATTATCATATGATTTTTCTCCATCATGCTGTTAGGTTGGTAACTTACACTGATCGATTTTGCATGTTGAGAAAATATTACATTCTTTGGATAAACTCCGAGGGGCTGTACTGTGTTAGGCTTCATACGTATTGCTAATTTCATTCACTAATTTCTGTCTATCCATGTTCACAAGAAATGTTGATATTTCAAAAATTGAGGTATTCTTGTAAATCTTGTCAAGGAGATGATGACTTAATATTTTCTGAAAGGTTTTTTAGAAAGTTGATTTTTCTTCCACCTTACATGTTTGTTTTAACAATAGAAATGGTGACTGCGATGTTTTAATTCTGAGAAGTTTGTAAATTGTGAGCTCAATTTCTTTATTACATATAGAGCTGTTTAAGACTTTTCCCCTTGTGTACCTCTCAAGATATTAGTTCATTTAATTTAAATAATTAAATTTATTGTCAGAACGTTGTTCATAACACTTATTTATCTTTCAAATGTCTAGAATCTGCAGTGATATCCATTGTTATTGACATTAATAATAATACTCCTTTATTTGTGTGATCAATTCAGTGAACGGCTTACTAACTATTAAACATTTCAAAGACACAGCTTTGAATTTTGGATAGTCTTCAATTTTATTCACTTTGTATCTCACTGATTTCCACTTTTTACTCTTCTAGTTATTTTCTAATTTATCATTTTTCTAATATTTAAGGTGGATTAATTCCAAATCTTTTTCTTTTTAATGTACACATTTAAAACTTCAACAATATTTTAGATGCTCTTCAAATTTTAATATATAGCATTTTCATTACCATTCAGTCTCAAATATTTGCCATCTCTGTGATTTCCTATATGACACATTTTTTATTTAGAGGTGTATGCTTGATTTCTAGATGTTTGAAAATTTTCTAGATGTATATTTTTATCTAATTTCTTCCATTTTCATAAGAACACATAATTCTTTAAAATGTAGATATATTTATAGCCTAGCATATGATCTATCTTTACAAATGCTCCATGAGTCCTTGACAGTGACTTTTATTGGGCATTTTGGGGGAGTAGTCTCTCACATATAATTTTTTATTTATTTTTATCTTTTTAAACAGTTCAGGCTGACCTTGAACTCACTTTGTAGCCCAGGCTGGTCTCAAACTCACAACGATCCTCCTGCCTCAGCCTCCTGAGTGCAGGGATAACAGGCGTGCACCACCACACCTGACCCTCACACATATAATTAAGTGAAAGTGGCTGATGGCCTTGTACAACTTTTGTGTATTTACACAAATAAACAAAATCAAATTTTTAAAATCCAATTGTTAGACATGGTGATAGACATAGGTCGAGTTTTAGTCTTTGGCATAAGGAATGCCAGCTTTGCCAGCACATATCTGTCACCATGCACTAAACTAAAGTCAAAATGGATCAAAAATCTAAATATTAAAACAGAAACACTAAGTCCACTGGAAGAGAAAGTAGGTAGAAATCTTGAAAACATAGGGATAGGCAGAGAGTTCATGAACAAGAAGCAAACTGCATGGGAAATACTTCAAAGAATCAACAACCAGCATCTCATCTTATTGAAAGGTTTTCGCACATCAAAAGAAGTCACCAACAGGGTTAAAAGAAAACTCATGAATTAATAAAAACTTTTAGCCAACTTTCCCTCAAACAAATGACTTCTATCTAGAACATATAAAGAATTTTAAAAATCATGCCCCCAAATTTCAAAGGCCCAATCCAAAAATGGGCATCAGAGATGAATAAACATTTCTCAGATGAAGAAATACAAATGGCAAATAAATATATAAAAAAATGTTCAACATCATTGGTCATTCGAAAAATGCAAATTAAAACAACATTGAGATTCCATCTCATCCCAGAAAGAATGACTGTCATCAAGAAATCCACTAATAACAAATGCTGGCAAGGTTATGGGGAGAAAGGAACTCTTCTCCACTGTTGGTGGGAGTGTAGACTGGTGCAGCCACTGTGGAAATCAGTGTGGGGATTCCTCACAAAACTAGAATTAGAGGTCCCATTCAACCCAGCTCTTCCCCTTCTGGATATTTTTCCAAAAGAATTGAAAACATCATACCACAGTAATAAATGTGCACCTATTTTTATAGCAGTGCAATTTGTCATAGCCAAACCTTGGAAACAACCCAAATGTTCATCAACTGTGGAATGGATTTAAAAAATGCGGTATTTTTATACAATGGAATATTACTTAACTATAAAGAAATATAAACTTTAGGGTTTTATACGTAAATGGATGCAACTAAAGACCATACTCATAAGTGAAATAAATAAGACCCACATCATATTGTGTAAACAACATATTGTCTCCCTAGTTTAAGAAACTGAAAGAGTAAACAAAATCTGAAAAGTACCATAGATATTGTGAAAGGGAAAGAAACTGCTCAAAAGGAAAGAACAGCTAGGATAAGGGAAAGGCAAAAAGGATGAAAGAAAAAAGGAAAAATACATATATACAGGATAGCTAAGATAATTGTGCTATTAATTTCTCTTGGTTTATTGAAAGGAATATTTAATGCTTAATTGTTTTTCTTAATTTTTTGACCAATTTTACATGCTTATATCTGGTGATCTGAACAACTACTTTCAAGATAACAATATGCAATATAACAACCATTATTGATTTCCTATCATCTTGTTTTGAAATTCTATATCATTTTTAATGTTTTTTTTAAATTTTATTTCTCTTTAAAATAAAAAATAATACAATAAAATTGTTTTATCAATTAGGGAGATGGCAGTGTTAAAAAACTTTTAATCAACTGTAATTGTGGATCTGTACCTATCACATCTGCCTGATGAACTGATATTTTAGTAGTTATCATTATTATCCCTCTCTAGATCTTTGCTCATGTTCTGGGCCCTGAGGTCAAATTTCTGGTATTAATAGAATTGTTCCAAGCAACTTATGATATTGTTTTTGTGGTGTTAACTTTTTCTGTCTTATTACTCTTAACCAGTCTGTTCCTCAAGTTTAAAATTCAGCTCTTGGGGCTGGGGATTTAGCTCAGCAGCAAAAGTGCCTGCCTGGCAAGCGCAAGGTCGTGAGTTCAGTTCCCGGTACCGGAGGAAAAAAATAAAAATAAAAATAACATAAAATAAAATTCAGCTCTTGCCATATCATATAATTAGATTTTAATATTTATTGTCACTGTCTCCCAATTAATTGGAGTATTTAGTCCATTTACATTTAATCTAATTATTGATATGACTGAGATGCTATTTTGCTACTAGTTTTCTATTTGTCCTGTCTACCTTTTGCTTATTTTTCTTGCCTTCATTTGGATAAATCAGTATTTTCCTCTACGCTACCAAATGTTCTATTGATGTCATTTATTATTGGCCTAGGGATTATATACATGCATCCTTGATTTGTCAGAGTTTATGATAAAGTAACATTTTGAAAGTAATGTTATACTACTTTGTAATGTAAGAACTTTACAAAGTATATTTCCTTTTGCTCATTTCCTTTTTTGGTCAAGTATCATAGATTTTATTTCAACACTTTTTATAATCAATAGAATTTATTGTCATTAATTTGCTTTCAAAAATAAAGTGGCTTTTCAATTAAGAGAATAAAAAAATCTATATGTTTAGCCATACATTTCCTATTTCTAGAGGAATTTCCCTTGTATTTATTTGAATTCCCATTTAATATCATTTCCATTTAGAGCATAAAACTTCCTTCAATATTTGTTATGTGCTAGCTTGTCATGACAAGATTACGTCATGTGTACTCACTAGAAAATCTTTATATATGGTATCATCCCAGTTTTGGAAACATATTCTGAAAACAAACAAGATGTTTAGCAGATGGTAAAAGATGAATAGATATGAAGTAGGAATGGAAAGAGTTGGGGAAGTGCATAGAAGAAGATGTAACCCAGTCTAGGAGATGGAAAGAGTTACAGTGTCAGTGATGCCAGAGCTAATATCTGAAAAATGAAAAGAACAAATTGGTGAGTGAGGGGGACAAAGAGGTTAGTTGAGATATTCTGAAGCAAAAGGAAACATAACACACTTAACCAAGATCCTATCGTGGTTTTCCTTTATCTTCTTTTAATTTTAATCCAGTATCTACTTACAACAATGAGCCACAGTATCTCTGAACAATTCCACCTACACGTACCTCATGACTTGAGGTACCTTCAAGATGAAGCATATATACAATCTGAGATGAAATGTATGTACAATTTTTTTGCACTACTGAAGTTTGAGCCCAAGCCTTCCCACCCGCTTTTTTCTCTTTATCTTTTGATATATATTGAATGGTGAAAGTGCCTCTCAGAATGGTTTTATCAATTTTCATTCCCACCAAAAGTCTATGAGAGTAATATGGTATATAGTCTTGACACAACATAATTGTTGAAATCTCAGGTTTTTTCTTCCTTCTCCTTATTGTTGGGCCCGCCTGCAAGTTTATCTTACCCTACTTCCAGGAAAAGTCCATACTTGAGGTGAAGACAACCAGGACTCCTTCCGAGCAATGTTCTTGACATCTGAGAAAGAATCTTTCCTGTTAGGCGACTCCATCAGCTGCCCTATGTACGGCTGAGGCTTGTCAGCCCATGTCCTGTTGGTCTCTACTCTGAAAAAGTGGTTGGGGCCTCAGTTTCCTACCAAACGAGACTCCTGGCTTCAATGCTAAATCCTACCCTTCTCAGAACTGAAGGCTCACCTGTGAGTCCTACTCTTGGATACAGCCCCATCTTCGAAACTACTGATAGAGCAGTCTAATGCATTTATTTCTTTGTACATCACAAGGCCACCTATCCTGAAATCACAGCCACTGTTTGCTCAGAAGGAGGTTCCATACAGGCCACCACCAAGTTAAAGACTTGACTTACATTAACATTATAAAAGAAAAAATGTTATATAACAAAAATCTTGATACCAATGTCCAGAATTCAGTTTTGCAGCTTCAATCACATCAAATACCTTCATGCATATTGAACACTGAATCAACATTTTCAGAACAGCATAGCATTAATCTGAACACAGTTTAAAATTCTTTGTTGCAGTGAAGAATATCTTCACTTACTGCTGGTGAGGTACAAAAATAGAAAGGCTCTTGCATTGAAATTTTTGGACTCATATTTTACAAAAAGCTAAATGATTAACTTCATGCAGGAAAGAAAAATCCCTCAATTGGAACAGATTCAAAAAAGGTTGTATTTTGCTTTGGCTTTATAGATTGCATGAATAAAAGCATATATTTGCATTTTATTTTCTTACCTTCATGGTACAGCATTTGTAATGTTTCATCATAAATCATTGAAGATTTGTACCTTTACTGAGTCTATCCATTTAGGAAGTTTTGTGTGGAATAGGACTACATATGTGCATGATATAGACCTCATTAACCTTTACGATAGCCACAGGAGGATAAGCTGCGTGTTCACACAAGTACTAGCTAACCCCATGAAGTAGTCTTATGTGAGGGTGTGGATATCTTCTTATGTGCAGATGTTGATGCCAGATGTTGATATTACTCCCATAACTACTATGTCTCAGAACAGTATGGAAGACTGAAAACTCAGAAATAAAATTTTAAAACCATGGTATACTTTATATTTTAGTGCCTCCCCCACTATGCTCATACACACAAACTCCCACAGGCAGTGTAGGCACCAATTTGTCCTTACTGTAGGTGAAAGGCACACAGGCTGGTTCACAGGATAGAAGAATATAAGCAGTCTAGTAATCTTTATCCAGACTAGAAGGTGGGACTGCAAATCTCAAAGAAGGAATTTGTTGATTTTCTTGCTTGTTTGCTTACTTGCTACCAGTGGCAATTTTAAAGTAGGAACTGGAAAGCTGTGTAAACTTCTCTGACCAAGAAGCAGGAAAACGCACTCCCTACTTTTGTTAATTTTATTTCTCTAACTCTTCCCACATGTCCCAACTAACCATTTCTTTGACCTTCATCTCAACTTTTTTATTGTCAAAAGGATTTTTTAAAATTCTTCTTTGTGTATGTTTGTGGTACATAGTTAGTATATTCATTGTGGCATTTTGGTACCTATACATACTGGATCTTGATTCTTTTAACTTCCCTTTTCCCTCTCCTCCATCCCATCTGCTCCAATCATCTCAAGTGGTTGCTTCCCTCATAAAACTCTTTATTGATATCTCAGAGCAAAAAGGACTCTCATTTCAAGCATTTTCCCTTCCTGAAGCAGCTATCTACCGAAGGTAACATAAGATAAGAATCAATATGGAGGAGAACTTGGAAAGACATGGGACCGCATGAAAGCAGCATCTCACCTGGAGGGAGCTGACAAAGTTTATGGCGTAAATGGAATTGAAAACAGATGGGACGAGAGAAGCAGAATGACAAGTTACTTCTAAACATCGTTTACCTTAATTCCTTAGGTGATTACCTCCTGTGCACCGCACACTGCGCTAAGTGCTTTCAATACCTTAACATGCTTTCTATGCTTTGCAATTTTCTTTCACTCAAGATAAAAGCTATGAGATGGTCCTTGACACATCCCTTCTGCCATATGCCTCTTACAAGCTATCAGAAAATCCTGTTGACTGTGGTTAAAATAAACACAGGCTCTAAACCTTTCCCATCACTTCCACTGCTGTAGTCCCTGAATAAGCCACCATTTTCTCCTGACTGAATGACTTCAACAGCCTCCTCATCCTTCTTTCTCCATTACCTTTACCCATATTCTTGCTCTTCCTGGCCTTTTGTACTGCACTTCCAACTTAGATTATGTCCCTCTTAGTGAAACCCTGCAATGCTCCCTATTACCCTCAAGTAGTGCCAATGTCCTTACAGTGGCCAAGAAGGTCCCACACAGTGTGATCCTTTCCCCCCATTCCTGAGTTAATTTCTTAAAACCTCTCCATCAGGTCCCCTACCCTGTCACACTGACTTTTTTCTTCCTAGCAATGCTAGGCTTGCTCCTGCCCCAGGGTATTTTATTGGCTGTTCTCTCTCCCCAAGTTGCTCTTTATGAGATATATGATATCAATGTTCATCACCTCCTTCATACCTTTGCTGAGAAAAGAACTTTATGAGGCCCCTGACTACCAAATTTAAAACGGTAGCCTCCTCTGCTCTACTCTGCCTTTTTCTTCATATTGTTTAGCAACTCATCACATGCAGTTCTCTTCTTTATTGTACTTCCTGTTTATTTGCAATCTCTTCCCACTGAAAACTAAGCTATGCAAATGTAGCTACCTTTATGTCTTTTGTTCACCAATATATATCAAGCACTTATCAAAATATTGAGTACACAATAGACAATAGAGATTTATTCATTGAATGAGTTAAATCACTTAAGGATTTCAATAACCTTTAAGATAGGAACCTTCTTACACTATTCTAAGAGGGTAATTAACTGTGTCATCTATTCCCAGATATTTATTGGCAAAGTAAAGATTTAAATGCAGCCTTGAAGTCAGGCTCTTGTCCATTCTTACAGCTCTACCCAGTGACCTGTTTGAAGACAGGATTGTTATGTATCCCCCGTGTCTTTATGCCACCTCCATAGTACACATAGTGCTTTACACACAGTAAGCGCACAATCTACATTTATGTATTTATTCTTGGCCATTACATAGCCTTATTTGCTGTAGTGGTCTTTCTATATCAATCCTGTAATCATCTACCTTGAAAACGTATCATGCTAGACAAGAAGCCCTAGAAATGATCTGAGTAAGCCAAGACCCAGAGGGGACCGTGGCGGTGCAGTTACTTACAGAAAATTCCAGGAGTAGGGCTCAGATCTTCACACTCTGCTGTCATCTATCCTTCTGTGAATTTATCTTTGGGTGTGGACATGCCTATGCAATCAGAATGCAAGTTTTTGGAAGTAGAGGCTGTTGGTCACGTTTACATGCCTCTTAGTGGATGAATGAAAACGGCAGGCACGCAGAGGGTATTCAGTAAATATTTGTTTATGGCCAACAAGCCTAGCTGGACTGTACAAACAGAGGAACCAACACAATTTACCTGGATGGTTAGCAGAGCTAATGAGGGGAAAGAAAAAATGAAGCATCCTCACTAAAAGAGCTAATATGCAATCAATTCCAACTCTAAATGGGATCATGGTTTCTGAGATGGAGTTGGGAATTGAATAGAATTTGGGAGATTTTTGAATCAATAGTCTCTATGGTTTTCATTTTAATTTAAGGGAGAAAACACTGCAGGCCTTGAGCATGATGGATAGATTGCTCCTTGATCAATTCTTCCCTTGTCCTAGTTGTAAAAACAAAACTATAAATTATACTAATTCTTATTTTGGCCAAATGATTTTCCAGGTGGAAGGTGACAGCCCAAGTAATCATGGATTCCTCATTGCCCATAGCTCAAAATCACTGCATCAGAGCTGTTTTCCCTCCTAGGGTATTGTCAAAAACTATGACTCTCCCAGAGTCAAACTGAAAATGTATTAAATAATTTAAAATTTTCATTTGTGTTCAAATAACTTTTTTTCTATTTCTGCCAGCAGCTAAAGAATAATGGCATCAATTCTCATGAAACATAAACAAGACATGGTCCAATATACGTAAGGCTGTAGCTTCATACTTCTTTCTAAGAGATGACATTTGACTTCTGTAAAACAAATTCTAATGAATTTGCTTTGGGAATATTTTTATCTGCAAAAGCTTTCTGAAATCTGTAGCCATATGCAGATGCTCCTTGTCTAGGACAACAATACTACACAATTCTGCAGAGGAGGGGGAGAGAAAGAATAGCAGGCATTAAAAGAGAAGCTGAAAGAGCCTGGCTTCATCTCAGCTTTACATTTCTTTGAGCTGGCAAACTTTTGGAAGAAACTATTTTGCATGAGTTGGAGCTCTGAGTGAACTTCAAATGAGGAGGACTTCTGTGTCTGATTTAAACTAAGATGAAAGTTTGGATTTGCATTATACAGAAACCTCATAATCTTTTTCTTTCCATCACTCCATTTTTAAAAATGTGTATTAAGGCCCTGTGCAAAGTTTGAAGGACACAATCCTAGAGAAGATCAACTGACTTCAGAGAGAGTCAGTCCAGATTCTCAGAGAAACAGAATCAGTAGGACACACACACACACACACACACACACACACACACACACACACGGTGGGGGGAGAAAGGGAGAGATCGTGTTTTTATTTTTTATTTCAAAGATAAAAGAATGAAAACATATTAGCAGACATACATTTACAAAATAACACAAAAACAATACTAGCAATACACAACTTGAGACAAGGTGATAGGAAATTAACAATGGTGGTTGTATTACATATTGAAAGAGTGAATAAAATCTAAAAGGTGCAATAGAAATTGTGAAAGGGAAAGAAACTGCTCAAAAGGAAAGAACTGGGATGAGGGAAAAGAGGAAAGAAAGAAAGAAGGGAAAATATGTATGTGTATATACACATGGTAGCTAAGAGAGTTGTACTACTGATTTCTATTACTTTATTGAAAGGAACAATTAATATTTAATTGTTTGATCAATATTGCATGCCTATATTTGTTTATCTGAGTAACCAGCTTGAAGAGAGATTGGTCTTGATTGAGATTTATTTGAAAGAATTATCTCATTTGATGTCTAAATGCTATCAAGACTGAAATCAATAAAGCAAAGTGAAGGGCTAGGAGCTCTTGGGTGGGAGTTCATGTCTGAGTCTTGATGTAGACTTGCTTTTTCCTCAGGGAAACCTCAGGTTTTCTTTTAAGGCCTCCCAACTGATTGGAGGTTGCCCACTCACATCATCAGAGGTCATCATCTCCTTTACTTCAAATCAAGTAATAGCAGATGCTAACCACATGTACAAAACACTCTCACAGCAACACCTAGATTAGAGTTTAAATAGCTGAGTACTACTTGCTATCCAAACTGACACATATAAAGAAATTATAGAGAGCTTACAGTTTGTTGAGAGAGGTACACATTGAAGTGACACTTATGTAAAATTATATAAATTGGGGCTGGGGATTTAGCTCAGCGGCACAGCGCCTACCTAGCAAGCGCAAGGTCATGAGTTCGATTCCAGGTACTGGAAAAATAAATAAATAAAAATAAATAAAATTATAAATTATATTGTAATCTTCAGAATACAAGAGAATTAGCCAGTTTAGGACCCAAAGGTTCCCTTCCAGAGCTGCCATACAGAGACCAGTAAGTGAGCAGGAATTGGCCAGCCTAAAGGGAGACGGTTTACATTTCAATCATTTTGTGCATATTTTAACAAAAGTCTTGAGCTGGGAAGGAACCTGGCACATTTGAAAAAAGGAAAAGCAGGCCAAGGCAGCTGGAGCCTAATATTCTTTGTAGGCAAATTTCACTTCTGGACAAAGATTTGAGGGACAGACCTAAATGCTTTGGTATCCACTAGCTCTAGACACTAGCCTAACTGTGACTAAGATAGCTTTGGAGAAAATCTAATTTTTCTCATTCTATTGATTCAGTGATTAAAGTCATTTCTTGGTCTCCTATTCCATATTGAATAAAATCATAGGTTTCTGAATGTTTTAAGGATCAAGTCCCACCCATTTTGATGGAGTCTCATACCATTTTCCTTCCTATGACAGTTTCATGCTTCGTTCTCAAACTCTCTAATTAACACTAGACCAATCTCAGAGTCTTTGAACTTGCTCTTTATTCTCATCATCATCACCAAATATTTCATACATCAGGATCCTTCTCAATTTTCAGGTCTCAGCTCAAAACTCCCACTCTGTTCCTTCCCATTTTCTTCATAGCAACTCATTAGTATCAGAATCTACTCTATGTATCATTTTTTAAATTCTCTATCTCTACTTATCTGAAAAGTCTAGAAGAGAGACTTTGATTAAGCATTTCATATCATTTAATATAATTTAATACCATACATTTTTGGAAATCTGAATCTAATAATTTTGATAAATAATCTTCGAGTTTTATTCACTGTTAAAATGAAACTAATAATTCAAATTTCCCTGGCAACATGACCACCAGGCTATGTGAGGGAATGTGTATCCAATGCACTGACAAATTATGGAGGACAATGAAGAGTGATTCTCTTTGATATAATAAGAAACTAAACATTTTTGTTGGCTTTGTATTTTTTTTGTATTTTGTTTTTTCTTTGATTCCTTTGTCTCCACTTTAAAAAGGACTAGAAAGTGGCTATGATTTAAACATTAGCCAGACAAAGATATCATAAGATAACGTCAGATGAACTAAACTTGCTGCAAGATGACCTGGTTGCCTAATATCAGAACCACTGTACCACTGTCTCCATTTTCAGTTGGAAAAAAATATCTTAAGCCTATATTAGGGGGAGTAAGAAAAAAATCACAAATTTTAGAGTTGAGACTGGTTCAAACCTTAGGTACTTGCTCACTATTTCTAAGATGAGTGGGTAAAGAAAATTAGTAATACAAAAGATTACGTGAGGATTAACTGAGATATTCTAATAGTAGAATATAGTAAGTACTACAGATTATTATCATTGCTACTACAATACATGTGAAGTGTGACCCTACTATTTTTTACCTCTTCATCCATTTTGACAGGCTGCAGATGATTAATTATGTCTGGAAAGCCATAACTAAGTTGCAGGCATTGACTTAATGAGGGCTGAGTAATGATTCTTAGTCTCCAAATAAAAACTTTTCAGAAGATTCCAGACCTAATAGTTTGGGGCAATGGCTCTAGATCTCAGACTCTTCAGCATATCTTGATGCTGTTTACATCCCTGGAGGGAAAGCACTGGCAAAGGCAAATATGAAGGATGAATTGAGAGTTGTCCAGCCAATAATAATAATATATATAAGCTCTATTTTAAAAAGAGTCAGTGCTACTTGTTTCTTATAGATGTCAGAGCAGGTCTAGTGGCTGTCCCTAAGGCTCCTGTAGCAAATGGCATGGCACTTTCATGGCATTCTCTTTCTCCTGATACAAAATTGATTCCTTGATTCCCTCCTTTTTACTGCTATCTGTACTTCTCTTGAAATGTGCCTCTTAAAAATATGTAGTGTTTATGCAAGACCATAAAAACAGAACACTTGAAAAGAGAGAGGAGTATTAGCCTGGTTCCCTCATCATCTTCCCAACCTCACTTTGACTCCCTCTCAAAGAACCCTAACAGTAAGTGGAAGAAGGGCTGGGCCAATTTCTCATCAGTGGAACTGTCTACAGATGTCTGATACCTGACAAGTGCTGCTGCTCACCACTGACTGCCACTGATGGTGCCACACTATCTCCACTTGCTGCCAGTCAGTACTTCCAATCTCCTGGTCTCTGCCCCTGCTCTTAGCTGATCATCATCAGTTGCTGCTGGTGTCTACCAGGTCTCTGGATCTCTTTGAGTCTATTAGCCTGTATTGGTCAGCTTTCCCAACACTGAGACACAATACCGAACACTCACAATTTAAAGAAGTAGAGGTTTAGTTTGGCTATTGGCTTTAGTAGATGCAAGCTTTAGTCAACTGGCTCAAAGGCAGAAACATCATGACTAAAGAGTGTTGCAAAGATGTTTAGTTGGCCAGGAAGTAGAGCAGGGAAATAGCACTAGTGAGGAAGAAGTCAGCAACCACATTCAGTCCCCAAGGTCATGCCTCTATAATCCACCTAGACACACTCAGAAATGTGCTTTACTAATCCCTTGCACATTTCTTAACCCTATCAAATTGATATATCACAATTAATGGTCCCAATCCACCCCTTCTCAATCTGACAGCCAAACACATTTCCTTAAAACCATAATGTCCAAATAAAAACAGGAAGTCTATAATTCCATGTAATATAATACAACTGTCCTGTACAATCTAGAAATTTATTAATTCCCTCCTACAACACTCGACAGTTTTAGTATTTGTCAACAGTTCAGGTCAAAGTGTCTTTCTGAGACACAAGGCAAACTCTGAGCTGTGAGTCTACATAAAAAGCCAAAAGGAGCTATAGAATCCCAATGGCACAGGGTAAACATTCCCCCTCTGACAGGGAAATAGGGTGATAAAAAAGAATCCAACCAAAACAAGACTGAAACACAGAAATGGAAAAGTTAAATCATGTATATTCAGCATCTGGGGCACATGTTGATGAGATATGAGTTCCAGGGGGCTTGGATAGCCTCGCCTTTATGGCTTTGCTGCTTGCTATCCACACAACACTTTTCCTGGGCTCACTCTGCTCATTTTCTGAAATTTTCATCAGCAGGATGTTCCATATTTCTAGCATCTCTGACTTTCTAAATGCTCCATTGCATGTCTGACTATACTTCTATAACATCATATACTTCCTTCTCAAGGGCTCTTTGCCTGGCTTCCCAGACCTTCCTTTTAAATCTGACTGGAAGCCTACTTGACCTCACAACTTTTGCATTCTGTTTGCAGTAAAACCAGCATCATATGAATGATGTTAAGGTCTGCTGTATAGAAGCAATGTCCAGATCCACCAGGTCTCTGGATGCCTACATGGTTGAGCATGGTGAAAAGAATTCCAGAGAACCAATTGCCTCAGAGGGAATTTTTTAAATATTTTAATTCTGAAATAAACATTTCATACCTTGCACTGGATGGAGACAAGGGTCTTGCTGACTTCTGAGATGCCCGCAAGGTATCTTTCTTCCTGTCCCTTTACACAATACCTGGTTTCTGTTCAATAGTGCTAATCTCTTCAGCAACCACACCTCCTTTGGCTTCAACTTTATACACTGCTGCTTTGAGGCCAAAATTTAAATATTGCAAATTGTTCTATTCTGGTTTTTGTTCCAAATTCTCACCATAAATCTGTCTAAAAGAAACCAGTCGCACCAATGCCACTTCTTGAATATTGAATTGCCTTAAAATTTCCTGTGCTTGATCAATCAGTCCACTACCCTTCATTTGAGTTTCCCATAAATCCTCAGGACATCAGCCAAATGTTGACAGTTTTTTTCTTGGTCTGGGTGTAACATACATGGCTTCTAATCCAATTGTCAATAGAGCCCTTGTTCCCAACTGAAGCCTCCAGAGTCTAGCATTAACTTTCCATATTCCTGTCAGTGTTCTGGTCTTCTGAGCTCTGACCAGAATCATCCATCAGGTTCTTCTTACAGCATCCTAAGGCTTCTCTACCAGAATTTCCAAACTCTACATGCAAACCAGTTTCAAAGGCTTCTAAACCACATGATTACATACGATAGAGAAAGGATCCCACTTCTCTGTTAGAAATATTGTTATTACTTAGCTTACTATCACTGAGACATGATACCCAACACCCACAATGTAAAGAAGGAGAGATTTAATTTGTCTAACAGATTCAGAAGATTCAATCCATGATCATCTGCCTCCAAGACAGAAATACCACAGCAGCAGAGCATGGAAGATCAAAATTGTTTAGTTCATAATTGCTGGGAATTTAAGTAAAGAAAGTGCATCACAGGAAGGGGGCTGGGAACATATATAGTCCTCAAGCTCACACTTCCATTATCTATACAGACACACCCAGGAGTGTGCTTATGAGTTAACATATCACAATTAATGGTCACACAGCTCCTAGTGTTATAGCTGTTTTTAATAAGACCTCTTCACCCCTACACTAGCCTGTAAAAGAATCATGAGCAGATTTAGACGATCATTGAAGCAAGTCTTCATATGGACTCTGTTGCAGCAACAGGAGTGAAAATTTTTCAGGTCACCAGGGGGAGCTTTCCTTGACTAACTGGAAGAATGTGAAGGGAGTAAAGCTTATAGAAAGCAGAAGCGGGACTGCACCTGTACACTTTGTACATTTCACAGGCCTGTGACTAATCCAAGTCCAATCCTGCCATGGTATCTTCTGGGATTGATCCAAATTCTAACCTGCTGCAATCATGACAGACATTTTGTGAAGCCAGTGAAGGGCATGTGGGGCAGCCATAGCTATCACATTAATAGTTTCCAGAACTGATAAGTAGCTGGTTGATTGACAGCTAAAAAATTTCTCAAAAGTAGAGTGGGCTGAAATTGGAATAACAAGGAGTGATGGTAGCAAATAGGAGGGCACTTAGATCGTGTTTTGGGAAAGGAAAGATGATAGATGGCTTCCTGGAGGAATAAAAACAATCCAGCACAGGATGCAGAAACACTTTTCAGTATACAATGTCTGAAATTAAGGTTAAGAGGCAGACAAGAATGTAGAACCAGGGACAGTATCTGAGTCACTGGTCACATATGGAAAAGTATGAGTTTAAACCAAGTTTACTTAGATGAGAGGAAACTTCTCACTGTTTTCTTCCATCAGTTTTGATTGTGAGGACAACATGATCAAAAGAAGAGACTCATAAAATGACAGTGCATGTAAGGTCACATTACCTGACAAAACAGTCAGTACTTAATGGCATCTAGTGGCTGTAACAGGCTGAGCTACTTACCATGGACATCAGCAGAACTGCCAAAGCCTGGAACAAAACCAGGTTTTTCAAGATGCAAAGAGCCAGAGAACACACCCTAGACCATGTCCCACCAAAGCTTCAAGCATTTGCAGAAGCACCTTCAATCATCATGTGTGTCTGACTCACAGCATGTAACAACAGGGGATGAGTTTTACAAGATTTTAGTTAAGAATTGACTAGCAGGAAAGGTTAGATAGGTTGAGTCTTCTTTCTTGCTTTAAATTACTATTTTATTATACATTATATTATTTCCTTTACAAGAATATGCTTAGTACCAGTTTGTTTCAATGAAAAATACTCATTTAGAAATTAAAGTGGCCATAGGAAGATTACCATCAGCTATATGCTAAGGGGATCCCACCATTTGAGAAGCTCAGGGGCCTTCTGGCCAGCCCTGGGACCAGTTACTTGTAAACACTCAGATTTGCAGATATGACATCAGTTGAGAACTTTCAAGGCTGTAAAGATAAACAAATTTCATGACAGCTACAACCAGTGGAAATTTTTTGGTCTAAATAAAGACCAGCATTAAATGTAGTAAAGATAATTCTGCATACATACTTAGACCCATACACACAAACACAAACGTACATAAATATACATGCACAAATACATATGGGTTATGCACAATTTTTTTATATCAGCTTGATTATAGTAGGGCAGGAAAATGACATTGTGCAGTGTTGATCCCTTCCTCAGAATAACTGAAAATCTATGGGAATAGTAAAATCAACCCTCTGTATCACTGGGTGCTGCATGTGCAGATTGGCTAACAATCACAAACTGAAGATATTTGGGGAAATAATTACAGTGGCATGGAGGTTTTCTTGTCATTATTTCTTAACAATACAGCAGAAAACTATATAGCATTTATCTTGTATTACATATTATAATGTGGGGCCGGGGATATAGCTCAGTGGCGTAAACACCTGCCTGGCAAGTGCAAGGTCCTGAGTTTGATTCTCAGGACCCCCCAAAAATTTAAGTCTACATATATTATAATAAATGTAGAGATAAGCACAAGTATATGGGAGAACTATATAGATTATACACAAATATTGTATCATTTTATATAAGGGACTTCCCTACACACAGATTTTTATACCCCCAGGCATGTTCTAAAATCAATACTCCTTGGATACTAAGGAATTACTGTAAACAATTAATCACAAATTAAAATTCTTAAAAAGTCTCCCAGTTTTTTTCCCTTTAGTCTTTTTAATCTTTAAACTGATTTTTAAGAGATTTTGGATATCATTCCAGTCCAAGCAATATCTTCTTTGAAAATATAAAAACCAATCAACTTGGGATTTTTCCCTAAGATTTTCATGTTGTTGTTTGATTTGGTTTCAGCATGATGTGGTGTTGATACTTGAGGGCATGGAAGCTCTGGTTTTTGGAACAGCAACCTACTGAGTGGCTGTAGGGCTACAATAGCTAGGCCTGCTCTCTGTTGCAAAGGTATTCACACCACCCTACCTTTCTTCTACTCTTCAGGGAAAGGAAGCAAAAAATATTAGACTTGTAGTGTAATCACCTATACAGTTTTAAGGCATTAAAAATAATAAGATTTCTTGTCTTCATTTCTTCTGGTTGATAAGTGATAGTTTGTGTCTTACTTTTCTGTGTTTCCCACATGCGTGCTTATGAGCCTCTTAATAACACAATTTGATGTTCCACAATTGAATAAAACATAATTTGAGTTGGAATTCTTATTAACATACAATATTCATTCACAGAGCCTGATTTCTATACCTTACTATTCCCTTCATGTACAGAGCTGATAATGTGATACCAAATCTGCAATTATAAGGATCCATGGTGAATACTACATTCAAAACTTAATAGGATGTTACTGTAGAAATTGGCATATGGCAATCTGACCAACCAAGGTGTTTGATTGTCTTAAAAGTGCACTTTAAACAATTAAAAATAAGAAAACAATTTTAAAATATTATTTCGATTTTTTTCAGACATATCCATATACCGCACTCCCCAATCCTTTTTTTTTTTTAAAGAAATAACTTTGTAGTAAAACAAAAAGGAAATTGTACTCCAAGGAAAGAAGTTCATTACAAGGTTTTACATACTCAGAGCACCATGGTTTCTTGCACTTGGAGTTCAGAAGAGCTCTTTGAGCTCCATCCTATTGATTAAAATATCCCTATTTAGACTACTTAAAATTCTGCAAAGAAAGGACTTATTTCACATATTGGTAGAACAAAACTTTTAAAAAATGTTCAAAATTTGGTTTTCATTTCTACTGAAAAGATGAATCACAACAAAGATTAGTTTAGAATAAAAGGGGAGAATGAAGCCTAAAGAAAAAAATAAGACCTCTCCTACTTTCTGCGTCACCCAGAACTTCCTCGCAGGTGAGTGTGTTCCATGCCAGCAGTGCCCTGTGCGTAATGAGATCAGAGAGTCTTCCAAGGGAAATATTCTCTCCTATAGAATTTACAGTTGTCCACAAATGTCAACCTCACTAGCAGGCACACGTTGTCATGGTAAAGAAAGTGGGAGAAGGGTTTTCCCACCAGATAAGACACAATTTGTGTATCCTTAAGAATCTGCCTCTTCCTTTTAAGTCAGTGAACACTGAGCAGATATTTCATGCTAGACTTCTTTGGAAACAGAAGAATGAAACCTGGGTCCATGCAGCCAGATACACCTTACTTTCAGAACAAAACCTGGACCTTAACTCGTACCAGTGACAAGCAGTCCATTTAGAAAACTGTCCCTCGGGTTCTTTCTGGGAAATAGACACAGGCTTCTGATGCAGATTACCTGCAGCATAGAAAAGGGACCAGAGTAAACTGAGGTTTTCTTTTAAAAACACTGTAAGGTTATAAAATCTATTAGAGAGAATGTGACAGTTACCCAAAAACTGCGTATCCAAACAAGGAGAGTACACGTTAGCCAGAACGAGTCAGACCATCAGCACTTGTGAAACTCCTACTTGTAGGCAACTACAACAAAATATATCCATCAGCGAGTAGCTAATTAAATGAAAATAGACTTTGCTGTCAAAAAGGTGGATTTCTCTAACTATATCGATCATGCACTTTTTGTTAGCTCTTCCTGAAAGGCGTGATTACAATTAGTTGATAGAGACCAAGTGCATAAGCATGGGTATTTGTAATGGGGAGAAAAGCATTCTTCACCACTTCCTAGTCCAGCTTGTTCTGGGCCTGAAAGATTCAAGATTGAAGTTCCTCTGGGTTTCTAGGGTTCAATTTTTTTGTTTCTAATCATTTCTGAAAATATAATGTATACCACTTCCTCTTTGTAGCCTGTCTTTTTATCTTCACTATTATGCTACTATTTGCTCCAAACTGTATAACACTCAGATTTCTTCATTCTCAAAAATAAACATGGAGCTGGGCATGGTGGCACACACCTGTAATCCCAGCACTCAGGAGGCTGAGGCAGGAGCAGGAGAATTGCCATGAGTTCAAGGCTGGCTTGTGTTCCAGAATAAGTTCAAGGACAGCCTGAACTACATAGCAAGACCTTGTTTCATAAAAACTCAAAACAAAATCCCAAAGGGGGTGGAGGACGTGATGGCAAATGCAACATGTGAACCTTGGATCTCAATTCAAAAATAAATGCCATCCCAGTGTTTCTAGATGTACTAATCATTTCACTAAAATTTAGGATAACAGAAAGAGATTAAAAGAAGGTATCATAATAGCAAAAGTACGCTCAGATATTAAACTTTACTGTCCCAAAATTCTTATCTATCCCCATGAGAAGAAAACTTTTGTTGGCCATACTCCTTTGTAGGACACTCTCTCTTGTCATATTACTCAAGTTCCTCTTCTAATTTCCATCCCCCCCTTCCTTCTCACTTCTACATAGCTGTTGTGAGTACCAAAACTTTTCCTGATACTTGGTTATATAGATCAGTACTTTCCGATCATACCCAAGTAGAGGAACAATTCAATCTGTGCTGAATTAACTAAGGGTCAATTAATAACATCCTGCTGAACTGAATCAGTGTGGTGCTGGGTGTGGAAGGCCCACCTGAAGACTGTTGCAGACAGTATAAAAAAGGAGAATTGGAAGAGAAGAGGTAACTCTGTTGATTCCCCTGGAGAAGCTTGTCATGCTGTTTTTCCTGATATGAACTGAGCTTTTCTCATCATTGGAGGAGCTTAGAGTCCTCGCTGTCGCTGAGAATGGTTGCAATTCTTTTCCATGGAGCTCTGGTCCTTATCTTGAGCATCACTTCCTGGCTCCAGTGCAGATCTCTCAGCCTGCTGACACAGACCCTTCACCCCCTGGCACAGACTTTCTAGCTTCCACCACTGGCCTTTGGGCCTTCCCTGTGCAGATCCTTGATACGGGCTTGTATAAGACATCGTAGTGAGCTCTAAGCTTCCAGCTAGACTTGTGGAGGACATTGCCATAGGCTCTAGGTCTTCAGCTGGACTCGGACAGAACATTGCTGTGGGATCCAGGCCCTCAGCTGGATTCTTTGGGTCTCTAGTATGTAGACATATCTCTTGCACTCTTTTACATTTGACTGTTTGGGTGAATATTATAAAATAATTCTATAAATTATGTGTCCTGTATTAAATCTTTTCCCTTGTAAACCCTGCCTACAACACATTCTAACATCAAAAATACCTGTATGCTATTTGTCCTAATGAAAAAGAAATTACCTTTCCCAACAGGAATTTTTTCTCCTAAGTCAAGATACTCATATTACTTTCTCTTTTTAAAAATAATGTACTTTCCCTTTTTAAAAAAAAATTTGTTCAGCCATTACTTCACATAGAAATATTTAGTAACTACTAGCCAGTTCCTGGGCTTTGGAAAATGTAAAGATTCATATAAATATACAGTTCAATGAAATATCATCAGAACACTTACTAAAAATAATTTGCATATATCTACAGTGGTAATGAATACCTCAGTGAGTAATTCTATTTAGTCTTATTTTGGATGATGAAAATTGGAAACTAGTTATTTGAGCTGGTTCATTTTCAAAATAATGAATCTTTTGCTTTTAATTAGGTGTTTTACACTTCATAGAATGGCAGGCAACCCTTTCACAAATCTGAAATATATTATCCCATCATAATATATGCTTATGTCTAGGAAAGAAACAAGCCTGGTTCTTAAATTTAGCACTGCTAGACCATTAAAGCTTTCTGGCCATATTTTGCCTTTTTATGGAGAATTTTATTATAGATTCAACTTAAATTATTTGATTTCAAGCATTTTGATACTAGTTCCAAACCACCTATAGAGAATGAAGAACTAAGATAATATAGTATGCTACTTCCCAGGAGGAAAATATTCAACATTTAGCAAATCTTTATACTTGGAGATGTAGCACCAGATTTTGGTTTGTTTATTTGCTTTGGTAAATGTATCTTGCCAAATGTGCTCTTCCTGATAATGACAACCCAAGTTGCTTGTTTGGTGGAACAACATAATAACTCTCTCTGTTCAGTGCCCATGTGTTAGTCATGATCCAAGTGAGGGAAATGTGGTTGGTTTTGTGTCAGGTGAGTCAGAGCAAATACCACTGCCTGGGAAAATTACACTTTGTCATAACGCTATCTGAACTAAAATGTCCAGGTGTCCGTACTAAGTGGAGTGAGTCATGGCTAGGGCAGTGTATTCAGCAGGTCCTGAATACCCACTCCTAAGTGCAATATAAAACCTACCTCATTTCCAGAAATGCCCCAGTTTTTTGACATTGTATTATCTTCCATTATTTTCTATCAGATATCAGACTAATCTCCTCACAGAAGGAGTGCTCCCTCCTGGAATGATTTCATATATTGTTTCTCCAAAGGGAGCAGGAGAAAGAAAAGCATTTGAATGTAAAATTCTCTCTGGAAATGATTGCAAGGGGGGAAATTGTATGTAATAGTAAAAAGAAAGCCTTGGCTCAGGCTACTTACAGCAATAATCCTTTCTGACTCATTTCCCCTGATTGGTTTTCTCACAAAGTGAATCAAGGAAAGGTAGGTAGTATATCTCTAAATTTAGCCACCCTCTGAGTTTCAGTGCTCTTCACTGGGGCTTTTCTGGAGCATATCTGGTCTGAGCAGACCATGATACAGGTGAAATTTGACTTGGCGTAGTTTCATCTCATTGCTTTTGCTTTCCTTGTCATCCCTTTCTCTCTTGAAGGCTGTTTCTTTCAAGGTTAAAAGAGCCAAAGCAAACCTACTGGATTTTCAAACCCAGGTCTTCCAAGAACCAAACAAATCATGTTCAACAGAAATATACTACAGTAAAACCTTGGATTGTGAGTAACTTGTTCTGTGAGTGTTCCTCAAAATAAGCCAATATTTCTAATAAATTTTATTGATGAATGAACAGTGTCTTGCCATACTGTTATGGTTTATATCTGTGTGTCGCCCCAAAGCCTCCTGCAGCCATGGGGCAGGCTATTAGAGTTTGATAAGGGTGTGAGAGCTGCACCCGCCCTGGGGTGGATAGTTTGCATATGTAAGGGAGAGGAAAAGAGTGCTTGAGGGCATTCCTCCCCCATTCCGCCCTGGTGTGTAGTTGCTGTTTAGCTGTGTTCTGCCGCCATGAGCTGTAGCTCTCTGCCATGTGCAAGTCTGCCTTGTAATCTGCCAAGTATGAACTGAAACCTGCATAAACTGTAAGTGAAATAAATCTTTCCTTCCTTAATTTTGGGCATCAGGTATTTTGTCCCAGCAATGAGAGAAAAGTAACCAAGACACATACGAATAGAAAATAATGCCAAATGCCACATGCTTACAACTGAGTCAACGGTTCTTCTCTTTCTCCAGCTGTGGGATTGTGGGTGATCATTTTCCAACAGTGAGAGGAGGAAATCTCATCTTCAGAGAAGGAGGAGAAAAAGGTAGAGGAATTCCTCACCTCAAATGAGATTAGGGAGATGTATGAAATTTGGGAAGCAGTACAAACTTTTGTAGAAAAGCACCACACATAAAAGGCTGTAGCAGTGTGTGCAATGAATCTGTTCAACAGCAATGCAAGTCCACAAATCCTCAAAAGAAGGCAAAAGCAAGCATCACTGAATAGGTTCTTTGTTAGAGTTTCATGAAAAGAAAAAGATTCCATTGAGCCAACAGATAGCAGCGATTCAATTAGTGATAGTCACTGTGGTCCTGCACAATAACCCTCCCCCTTCTTGGCTCCCTTATACCAGCCACAAAGGTTCTCAAAGGTAAATGCCAGTTAACTTCTTTATTTTTTCTCTATGTTTTGTATTTTCTTTATTATTGTGTACTATATATAGTATTATAATCATATTTGTATAAATATTTCAGGGTTGGAAGACATCTTCTGAGTTTCCATTATTTCTTATGCAGAAATTTACTTTGATATACAAGTGGTTTGGATTACAAGCATGTTTCCGGAACAAAGTATATTTCCAAGCCAAGATTGGCTGTGTTATTGTACAAAAGAAGGCCATATTTGGAAGAATTTTATACATGTTTTTGTAATTTTTTCCTACTCTTTACGCTCCTTATCTGTATCTTTATTTCCTGTGTTAATGAATATTTAAATTTGAAATAAAAATCTGATTTTTTAGGTGAGTGCCTACTACATGTCAGACACAGGTTTTATACATACCAAATCTCATTTAATCTCTATAACAACCCAACATTGTAGATGTTCTTGTGACTATTTTATAAATAAGGAAACTGAAGTTCAGGGACATTAAGTAAATTTTGCCCAAGGGGTCAGTCACAGTCATTCCTAACTTAAACCCATTCAAAACTATATTCTTTCCCAAATATCACTTTACATCTATTATGAGTTGAATTCATACACACTGACAATCTGTCCCTAGTTCCTCAGAATATGACTTTACCTAATGAGAGTCTTTATTGCAGTAGAGTGAAAATAAGGCGATTGGGTGGCTCCTAATCTAATATGACTGCTCCTCTTATGAAAGGGTTTCTTTTAACTACAGAGACATACACAAAAGGAAGATGATGTAAAGAAGCATATGGAGAAGATAGGCATCCATAACCAAGGAGAGGGAACTACAGCAGATCCTTCCCTCACAGCCCTCAGAAGAAATCAATCCTGCCAACACTCGGATTTTGAATTTATTTATTTATTTATTTATTTATTTATTTATTTATTTATTTTTGGTCTTTTTGAGACAGGGTCTCGCTATGCAGCTCAGGCTGACCTTGAGCTCACTTTGTAGCCCAGGCTGGCCTTGAACTCACAACAATCCTCCTGCCTCAGCCTCCCAAGGGCTGGGATTACAGGCATGCACCACCACGCCCTGCTGGATTTTGAATTTCTCCCCTCTAGAGGTGAACAACAAATTTCTGTTTTCTCAGACCACCCAGCCAGTGGTACTTTATTACACCAACACTAGCAAAATAATACAACCTCTCATCCAACTCTGGAGACCACTTAGAGCACACACAAAGGAACCACAAGGCCCCCTGTCACTGTGGCCACTACCAGAACTCAGCTCATTTTCTCTTTCTATGCACTTAGGACCCTAAAACTAGATGAGTTAGTCAGCTTTCTATCATTGTGATAATATACCTGATAAAACCAATTTAAATAGACAATGCTTGTTTGGGCCCTCTTTCAATGGCTTCAGTCTACAGTCTGCCGGCTCCATTGGTTTCAGGCTTGTGGTGAAACACAAACATCATGGCAGAGGGTAGGGTGGAAGAAAACTGCTAGGAAGCAGAGAGAGAGTGGAGAAAGACACAGAGACAGAGAGACAGAAAGACACAGAGACAGAGAGATAGAGAGAGACAGAGACACAGAGAGACAGAGAACCAGAAAGGAAAAGTTTACCACAAGATATAGTCCCAAGAGAACAGTCCCATGACCTACTCTTTTCAAGTAGGCTTCACCTCCTGAGTTTCCATGGTGTCCTAATAATGCCATCATGCTACGACTTCATCAATGAATTAGTGCACTAAAATGTTAGAGCCCTCATGATCCAATCACCTGCCACCACCACGCTCTCCCTCACACATGAGCCTTTGGGGGAACATTTTAGATCCAAATCACAACACCAAATTTAGCATTTCTTATACTATTCAGCCCATTTCAATCTCACCAATGCATTTTTCTGTTCATAAAATTCAGTAATTATTACTTCCCTTTAAACTTAGTTCTTCCAAGTTTTATTCTCTATGAGGAACGCTAAGAGATACATAATGCCAAACACTCTTCTCTTCCATTCTATGGCAAGTTCTCACAAAACACCTCATTATAGATCATGAGAGAAAATTCTATTACTATAAAAACAAGCCTGAAGAAAGACTACAGTGATCTGTTGCATAAAGAAAAACATAAGGGAAAACAACTTTTGAGTTACATTGTCCTTAGTCTGAAACTGAGTTTGTCAACTTTTGATTTGGGTCTTTGGGTTTGTTATCAACCTTTCTGAATTTCTGTGACACACAGCCTTTTTTTAATGTCTGTAAAATAAGTTTACAACCTTCTTCATTATGTAAGGGAAGTTAAATAGACATTGAATATCTATTTAGTCAACTAATAGTTCTCTAGTGTTGCCTTTCTTTCTCTCACTCTTTCCTCTTCCCCCAATTTGTAATCATTTTGCCTGCAGAAGCATACCTTCTCAATAACATAGCTCCCAATGGATTAAAATACATCTTGTGTCTTCCATCTGTGAAGAGATGAAATAGCAGCAATGATCTATAGAAGCAGCGCCATTGAATTATTTGGGAATATTTTGCTCCAAGAAAGGCCATCTCAGATGAAATCATGAGTGCAATATTCAAGCCGAATTTTACTGCAAGTCAGAAACTATTAATCTACAATGATCACTCGTCCCTCCCCTCACACTCCTCCTTTTAGTTATTGACTACCTGGAGTAACAAAGATAGTCTATTGTACAACAAAACTGAATCAGGATAAATGCTGCTGAGTTAACAAGTTCCTGGCTGTATCCCATCAAGCTGGGCATGGCAAATAAAAACAGAATGTTATCAGTGAAGACCCTGAGATAAACTTCATTTAGGGTACCTTGTTGTCTGTGGTCACCCTGCTGTACTTTCTAGGTCTGCAGCATGGAGATACATGTGGCAGTCCTGAACTAGGAAGAGGAGACTGTAAAATCTCTCTACCTTGGTAACTGCGACACTTCTCAAATCCAGTTTCGAACACTATTTCAGTGAAGTAAGATGTATCCGGACATTAAGTCATGATGAAGATAACGACATTTACACTGATGGGACCTTTATTTGACATGCTATGTTGAAGTTTTGAAACATCAAAACTACAAAATGAAATAATCTGGTCTGGAAGTATGTGAAAACTAGATTAACCAGATTATTTCATGGATTTGTCTCAGAAGACAGTGCTGTCATCTCAATTTCTTATAAAATAAATAATAACATTTGCTCTCTAATCAAAGCCTTAAATATCAACCACTATGACTCTTATGAGAAGTCTGGGCTACAAACAGCCAAATTTCATTTTGCGAATTATATATAAAAGTTGACTATCTCCACTCTACATGACTAGATGGATGAGAACTCGGTATCTCTCATAGACTTTTCTCCCATTTCTAAACTTTCTTAGTTAAAGCTTGCTTAGATTACAGAGTCTGTCTTACTTAAACATACCTTTATAGGAGAACAACTATATACAACAGTATGAGTCCACCAGAAGGTCCCATTTCCTGCTGTCATCTCTCACTTTGCTGTATGAGGCCACTGTACTATCCATGCCCGCTATTCTCTACCACTGGGTGTTGGAAAAGGGCATCACATGAGAACTTAAGCCAAATACCTGATGCTACCATATGTTAAACTGTGCTGCTACAGCACATCCATGTGTTTCTTAAAGAAGATCATCTCATTGCTTCACCATTATCATGAGCAGCCAAGCTTACATAATGTTTGAGCTTCCTAAAGTCAAGGATTTAAATCACAATCATTTAATCATTTTTCATTGAGCATTGCCTGTGTTAGTTTGGACTCCTATAATGAAATATAACAGACTAGGTGGCTTATAACAATAAAAATTTCTTTCTCATCATTCTGGAGGTCGGAATATCTGAAATCAAGATGGCCACATGCTCTGGTGAGGACCCTCTGCTGGAGAGGAGACTGTCTGCGTCTGTCTCTGTCCTCACATGGCACGAACTAGCAAAGGAGCTCGTTGGGGTTCCTCTCATAAGCACACTGTCTTAGTCTGTTCGTACTTCTATACAAAATATCTGATATGGCATATTCTATAAGAACAGAAACTTCTTTCTGAAGATTGGAAAGACCAGTGAAGAATTGGCAGTTTCATCTCTCTTTCAAAATGGACCCTCAATGCTGCACCAGTTGGGGGGAGGGGTGTAGATAATGTATTCTCACATGATAGAAGACAGCTGAGTAAGAAAAACTCATCCTTTCTGGGAAGCCATTCCATAAGGGCACCTGACCACATTCACAAGGGAGGAATAATTCTTGAATGATCAAGAATTATTAAAAGCTGTTAATACTCTCACACTAACACTACCTAATTTAGGACACATTTAAACTGTATGGGGTATGGATCCTACTCATGAGGGCTCCATTCTCATCTCCTAATTACCTCCCAAAGCCCCTACCTCCTAAAATGACAGTGGGTACTAAGATTATAACATACGGATTTTTGGGGGGACATGCACATGTAGGCTATTGAAAGCATTGACCATAAGCAAGACTCTAATCCAGCTGTTGAGAGCACATCATGGACAAGAAATAACGGTTCTGCTGTCTTAGAATTAACTTTGTTCCAAGTATGTCATGTATCTGAAGGTGACTACCTAGGAAAGACTTTCAGCTTTCTCCACACATTGAGCTGGGATGAATTTCTCATCCCCAACACACAGCATCCTAGCCCCAGGCATTGATTTAAGGTAACCACTTTAGCTTTCTCCTTCCTGCGCAAGGAGTTTGCCCCTAAGAATCTCTGATGTCTTTTTCTGCTAATAAAACTTCATTACAGACCAGTCTATTTGGATTCAAATCCTAAATCTATGCTCAGAACTTTGGCTTTTAATAAATTATTTAAATTTTTTATGCTCCAGTTTCCTCATCTGTATAAAATGAAGACAATAATAATGCTTATAGAATTCTTATGACATCCCTTTTTCAAAGGAAGATGGAATATTTGATTATTGATTAAATAAAATTAAAACCACAATTTTACATGTTAGTTATGATGTGTTTGCCACTCTTCTAAATACTCTACATATATTAAATCATTTAATTTTCAAAACACCTTGTAAGATAAACCCCCATATGACAGATAAGAAAACAGGCCAAGAAATCTTAAATACCTGGCAAAAGTCACACTGATGTTGATTTGTGTCAAGTTGCAACTGAAGAATTAAATGCAATCATTTGGGATCCAAACTAGAGTTTCTCAAGACTTGGATATTTGTTTTAGAGAACTTGCCATATTTGTTTAGAGGAACTTTTCAGGAACTTGACATATTTTCTGTCTAGAGTTAACCAGTCTCTTATATTAATGTTCCATGCAGTGAATGCACAAAGCTATGGTAGATCTTTAGAATTCTTTTCCCCTAGACACTCTTGATAGGTAGAATTCTAAGATGTCTTCCAAAACTGCCAAACCCTGGCATACACATGAAAATAGTGTTCTCCATGTGCCATGATCATAAACAGGACTTGTAAATTTGAGGATTTATCAGCCTTATGATGATGTTATGGTATATGAAAGAAAGAGTTTTATGTATATCATTAAAATCTCTGATCAGTTGAGCTAATCAAAGGACAAATTGTCCTGGAAGGTGAACCCTGGAAAAGTGGTCAGAGTTATAAAAAGTGAGAAAGAATTTCCTACTGCTCTGAACAAAAGTTGCCAAGTGGCTGAGGTACACAGCTGGGCTTTAGGAGATGGCTTCCAGCTGACAGGCAGCAAAAAAAGTGGAAACTCACTCCTACAACCACAGCAATTAAATTTTGTCACAATGAAGAAGCTTGGAAGAAGATCATCAACTCCGGATGAGGACAAAGTTCTGGTCTTCCGAGTCACAGAGCAGAGAAAGTAATAGAGCCCTGCTCAGACTTAGGGAGCCCTGCTCTCACCTACAAAACTGTGATGAAGAAAGACATTGTTATAATCCATTCATTTGTGATAATTTGTTAGGCAGCAATTTAAAACTAATATATGCTGTCTTGCATTATACATTCACACAGACAAGAGAGATTCAGTGTGACAATTCAATTTTACCTCAGAATTCTTCCAGTGACAAAGTAGCATAGCTATCATCTGTGCTAGCTTTCTTTTATTATTTAAATGGAAAAACTAAAGCTTTATAAAATCAATTTGAAAATCCAGCCTGCTGATATCCTGTTTTATTCTATCTCATGTCTAATGCAGAATATGCCAAATATAGCGGTTAGATTTGGAGCCAGAAACTTCCATTTCTCCTTCTCCTCTTTCATAGGATACAAACTGTTTGCCTGTTGAATTGATACCAGAGACGGAACATACAATTTAGCCAAAGAAAGATGTTCAATAACACAAACAGATCACTGGACTGCTCCGGTGTCTAAAGGTCCGTGAGTTCCAGCCACGGAAGGAACAAGCAATAGTTAATTTTATAGCTGAGTTTGTGATTTAGATCCAGGCAGTTAACAGCCCAAGGCCATTTGTAATTTCAGTCAAGTGAGAGATGAAAAGGTAGAGCACATAAAGTTTGCTTCCTAATAGCTGGGCTCCCTAATGAAGACCAATCTTACCGCTAGACCTCATGTTGTGTTAGACTTATCTGTAGCACACAGCCTGGCATGCAGCTCCTCCTTTAAGTCCAGCAGGAGAATTTCTCTGACTCTGCATGGCTCTGACCTCTTTTAAGGGTTCACCTGATTAAGTCATGGATGCTCAGAATAACCACTCCTTTGATTAGCTTACAAATGACTAAGGCTTTTAATTACATCTGCGCAATCTTTTTCTTGCATGTAACATAACATCATGATGAGATTGATATTCCTGGAATCAGGGACCTGAGTTTAAACCACAGGGTCAACCATCATGGAGGTGTGTAACTGTCTTAGTTGCTGAGATACAATACCCAACACCCACAATTTAAGAGAGGAAAAGTTTATTTAGGCTCACAGTTTGTAGAGGTTCCAGTCCATAGTCAGATGGCTCCAAGGCAGGAGTGCATGGCAGAAGGACATGGCAGAGAGGAAACAGTTCAAGAAGTGGAGGCCAGAAGCAGAGAGAGACCAAGAGAGGAGGAAGGGAGATAAACTCTTCCAGGCCACACTCCCAGTGACCCACTTCCTCCAACCAGGCTTTACCGCCAACATCACATTTAGTGTACTAACCCACTGGCCTATCACACACCCATGATCCTATCACCTCCCGAAAGCCCCACCTGTGAGCACATGAGGCCATGAGAGGACATCTGGAAATAAACCATAGCAGTAACCTTTACATAACTTATCTGCCTTGGTTTTCTCATTAGCAAAATTGAGATAAAGACGAACTGTATCACTGGATCTGAGTGCATTAACAAAATGGATATCCACAGAGCAATGTCTGAAATATGGTTAACGCTCATAAATGTGAGCCAGGATTTCTTTTACTTCAGTCACAGGAAACATGATTTGAAAAACCAATACTTAGGTGCATCAATTTGCCAGGTGCTTCCATTGTGATTTTGGCTCATAACAGAATCACATATTCTCTTGGAGTTAGATTCCATTTTGAATTTAAAAGGAAGCATCACAAGTGCCAGTACTGTTTAATTATATATATAAAAAAAACTGCTTAAGTAAAGCAAACCAGTGATTTCAGATGACACTGAAAGATTAGTAGACAACTTTATACCAATATTTTGAAACATGCCATTTTCCTAGTGAAGAACATCAGTATGCTGTCCTGTGTTGTATGAAATGTTGGGGAAAATGATGCAGAGATTATCAAAATAAGATGCTTTCATCACCAAAGCATGGGCTTTACAATTTTTCTAAAATTAAACTAAGATTTTTTGCTTTTTGGAAACACAAATGTCTATGTAAATGGCCTAAATGAATATAGGCCATTTTGTAGGCTGTAGGCTTTTGGTAGGTCTGCAGGCCATGGATGGTGGAGATGTTCAAAAAATTTAACCCCAAAGAAAGAGCAAGCTTTATTATGAAGACCTACCAGTGCCTAGTGGAAAAATATCAGCCTCCTCTATCAATAAGCAGCAAACACTCTACTAAGATCTGAGCTCACATATGATGGCACCTGGTGGGGGGTTGGGGTTAGACTATGCTGAAGGCTAGAAATCCTATTTAAAAACACACAGACTAGAATGAACAATGAGGGATGGGCTGCATGTCCCAGAAGAAGGGCTTTTGACAAGAATAAACCACCAATGACTGACTATGAGAGAGTTTATTAAATTTTAAATTTGAACCCTACATAATAGTTCTAAGTAGTTTTCATTCTGCCTATTTAGGGAAGGGCTGTATGACTATTTTCAGATAGATACACTTAATTCACATCTGCAATACTAAAAGCCACGAAAGTCAGATGAGATTAAATATCAGAGTATATCATATACAGAGAACTACAGCTCTCTACTGTACCTCTATGGTGCATCATTTTTTCTCTGTGTGTAGCAAGTCACAGAGAAAGGGGCACCATGCTATTGCTAAAGGAAACAATGCCTGCCTGGCATCTCACCTGTCAGTTATCCACTGATGTCCTGAAGTTGGCAAGTGTGTTGTCTACACAGAAAGAGTTCATCAGTGACTTATAATTAGGATGAGCTCAAGTTATTTGTGAGTCTGTTAAGCTGAATATGCATGGTAATAGGCAGAACAGAAAGGCAACACTTTAATCTTAATTCAACTGCTGCCAAATTTCTAGCTATGACTCAAAGGAACTTCCCTGGGTTGAGAATGTACAATAGTTAAAGTAGACTGCAGTTGTTAGGGAAATGTTACAAAAGAAACAAGAAAGACATTCAGATCTGGAGTATCAAAGTATCAGATGGTATCCAAACATTCTTTTATCAAGAATTAATGGCTTTGTCATACCCTCAGTTTTAGTCAGCATTATGCAAATTTTATGATACAAAGGCTGTGTGTTCCTAACTTAATGTAAATAGCTTATACTCATATGTTGAAGCTAAACTCAAAAGTAGACATTTCTAATCTTTGACTTTTAGCGTACATTTAAAATATACTATCAGGGCCTGGGATACAGCTCAGTAACACAGCACCTGCCTGGCAAATGCAAGATCATGAGTTCGATTCCCAGTACCCCCACCTAAAAAATACTCTTACCTTTATACAAGGGTTCTTATAAAGAGGCTCATTGTTATGTGATTATTAGGTTCAGTGTATAGAAAGTCATCCCTGGAGGAAAAAATATGAAACCTTTCCACTGCCTCAAGGCTCTGAATGATCTCAAAATGCCCAAAGGATCACTGGCGACTTGTGTCTTCCCATTCTCACCAGGCAACGTCAAAATGAGTTTCATCTCATATCGAAGACAGTCAGAAGTGATACTTGTTCACATTAGAATTTAAGGTCCACATGTTTAGAAACTTTGTCTTTTTGCTAATAAATATCCATAGAGATTGAAATAGCACCTGCTGGGAGCAATTTCTCGATAAACACTGAACCCCCTTTGTACTGACATTTTGCAAGGTAATTTACATGTAATAACTCATTGAATCTTTTCAAGAACTCATTATGCACACACTGGTCTTATTCTTGTTTCTGGGCATGAAAACCAAAGCATAGACCATTTCAGTAACGTGTCTAACATAATGCAGCTGGAAAAAAAGAGCCAGAATTTCAGCCCAACTGGTCTGGCCTCAGAGTTATCCCTCAGGTCTGCATTCTAAGGCTATAAATCAGAGAAAAATGATTCACTGAATACCTTGGGCATTTAAAATAACTCTATGTGGAATCAGGGTAGACAACCCAAGTTGTTCCACTATCACTGTCAAGTAAAAGAGGCAAGAATGTGCATACCAGGGTCTATCAACAGTATCATCCAAGTTCCTAGTACCCTTACAGTAATGCCAGTCTTTATCACAAGTGAAATATTTGATTACCTACCATTTTGCACTGTGTTTACCGCATTCTGATTGACATGCTGCCCAGCAGAAACAGTAATGAACTCAGGCACCAAAAGTAATAATAATTGCTAATAACTGAACACACACATAATGCTATCCCTGGGCAAGATACTGTTCTGGCACTACCCTTATTTAATCTTCCTGCACCACTGTGGAACATATATTTCTGGCCCATTTACCAGTAATTGAAATTCAGGAATTTCATCTTGCAACAGATGAGGGATTTGGGCTCAGGTCTCTCTGACTTCATAGACTGGGGTCTATCAATAGGATTTTTAGTGCAAGTCCCACCTCCACCTTTACCAGTGGAGGAATTTCAAATAAGTCCTTCAGTAGCACTCTGGCTTAAGCCTGGTTATCTATCAACATGATAATAATAATAATATTACTATTTTGCTATCCAGTTTATTAGCCTTTTGCAAGGTTTGTGTAAGAAAAAAATGTATAGAAACTGACTGGATTAGTCACTTTAAAAGTTTATGGTTTCCCACATAGTATTCCATAAAATAAAACCAATACATATTTAAAAGCTCAACATTTTCAATCTTTAAATAAAGTAGATTTCTTTCTCAATTTTCTCATTTTAATATCGTGAGTAAATGCACTAGAGCCAGACTCAGACCATTGTCACAGGCCTTGTTTTAGTCAACTTGGGCTGCTGTAATGGGATACTACAGACAGGTATTGTTGCCAGCTCCAGAGGCTTAAAGTTCAAGGTCTGTGTACTGACAGATTTGGTTCTTGGTGAGGACTGTCTTCCTGGCCTGCAGATGGACACCTTCTTGCTGTGTCTTTGTCTCGCAATGGAAAAACAGGAGGCCGTGTGCCTATTCTTCTTTTTATAAAGACACTAATCCCAGTATGGTCCCCATCCTCATGTAAACCTATTTCTCTCCCACAGCTCCATTCCCCAGTATCACTGTGTGGAGTTGGAGTGTCCACATATAAGTTTAAGGGGAACGTATATCACTTTTACTAGCTCTCTGAGCACAGGCCTAGTTTACCTATTGGATGATCCCACACTTGGAGACACTTATATATTGCAAAGTACTAAGTAAAGATAAAGGATTATCTTTAGTCTGGTATTTAGCATCACTCTATGCAGATTTAACTAGGCTTCATAATAGCTCCTCGTGGATCAAGGATTCGTCACGATTGCATCCTCCTAACTCTGGGCAAAATCATAGCTCAGACTTCCCCTGCCCAGGAAGCTTTCCCTGATTCATAAAGGCTCCATGAAGTATCTCTCCTCCACACTCCCATCATAGTCTGTCATTATCCCTGTGTCTGCCTACTCTAAGACACTGGACGTGTAAAATATAGAAGGAAAGAATGTCCTCTACTAACACACTCTCTGAGTTTGACTGAAGGATTGGATGCAATTTAGTATTCTGGAACCCAGAAAAGAAAGAAATTTTAGGACAAATCTCCGGCATATATTCCCCCTGTCTCTATCCAGGTGGCCAGCCGGCAGCACTGTGATAATGACCTTCCAGGAGTTGGTGGACTTCCCCTGGGGTTAGACAGTGTATTCACAAATGGAAATCCGCAGGCAGTGTTTGTTTAACAGCCTGGCTACCCTGAATTTATGTGGAAATCAATGACAGACAAGTACACCTTAGCACATCTTAATGGGATGAAATCTCACTAAAAAGGCTAAATGAACAAAGAGGTAATTTCATTTCCAGGGTAGAAGAGTAAGCTAAGATGGAACACAACCAGCAGAAACTCCTGAGGTGCTGATACTGACTAAATGGGAGATATATTGTTTTCAAACCTACAAAAATCGAGGAGAGAAAAAATCGTTAGTGAAGACCTGCCAATGACCCCATCCTTTGCTGAGTTCCTGCCAGAGGCTGAATGTAAAATTCTAGTGAGAGAAAGGGAAAAGATAGAAAGTCATGTTTATGTAAGCTCTTTTCCCTAGGAGCTTTCTGAATACAATGAAGGCAAGAGGGGGAAGGCACAGGAAAGAAAAAGAAGCAATACTCAAAAATCAGATAATGGACATTTCCGGGTCTCTACTTATCGATTTGATTGTCACAGAAAATTTAAAAGCCTGAGGATTCTCAGGGTATGAAGTGGGAAGGAGCACAGGAAACAGAAAAAATAGGATGAGGCATCATAGGTTATAAAATATGTGTCCTGAGCATATAAATAAAACTAATAGGAACTATGTATAGCTACAATACAGATATGGAAGATATGGATACAGAGTACACAGATACATAGATACTTACAGTGGGAATTGGCTCACATGATTATGGAGGCTAAGCCCACAATATGTCGTCTGGGCATGAGAGTGGGCTGCTGCTGGTTGTGTTCTAGACTCTGAAAGCCTGAGATCTGGTAGCTGTGCTATCCAAGAGCTGGAGAAGATGGATGTCCCAGATCAAAGAGAGGAAAGAATGAATCCTTCTTCCACCTTTGTGTTCTGTGTGGACCCTGAATGGATTAAATGATGCCCACCCACACTGGACTACTGACTAAAATCCTAATCCCTTCCAGAAACACTCTCACAGAAACACTCCGAAATAATATTTTACCTCCTGAGTATTTCCTATCCCAGGAAAGCTGAAAAATACAACTCACCATTGTACCACCTGATTTAAAAATCATACAATCTGTTCACCGTTTCGTAACTTGGCAGTCATAGGCATGGTCTGAATGTTTCCATGTAAAAAAGCTAAAGGTTTTGTTTGCACATTGTGTTCTATACCACTCAGCACTGCATTCTAAAGCTCGGTCAGGACTTCAGAACACATCCTGTCATGGTTTCAATCTGTCCCTGACAAGTTCATACATAAATCGTCTGTTATGGCACTAATGACTTTCTGAGAAGAGGAATGGAAGCATAATCTATCAAGTGGCTCTCTCACCATTTGAGACCTTCCTCCATGTCACAGTATAGCAGGGATGCCCTCAGGAGAGGCCAGTGCCCTGTACCTGGAATTCCCAGGCTCCAGAACACCATGATAAATGAGCCACTTTTCTTTATAAATTTCCCAGGCTTGGGTATTTTGTTAGAGAAACAGAAAATAGGAAAAGATATATCTTAATACAGTCCAAGATATCAAGTACTTTTAGTACTTTTTGCCTTGGGGACATCTCTCTTTGAGCTTGCCACCTGCTGCAGAGTGAACTAGATCCCCCTTGGCCAATGGCAGAGCAGGCGTAGTGGATTTCTCTTTTATCCATCTCTCTTTTTACACTGAGGGATCTTCCATACTGGATCTCATACTTTATCATTTATTCTGTTATCTTCCTGTATGCCCTGAATGAGAGGTCATGTCCAGAAGCTCTTAGAATTTTCTTTAGGGCTGGGGATTTAGCTCAGTGTCAAAGTGCCTGCCCGGCAAGCGCAAGGTCGTGAGTTCGATTCCTGGTACTGGAAGAAAAACAAAAAAACAAAAAAATAAAATAAAATTTTCTTTAGTTCTAGTGTTCTCCATTTCTTGATGATAGGCCTTGGTGTCTTTCGTCTGTATTTTGCTAGGGATGGTGCAGGCCTCTATAATCTGGCAACCTATGGCCTGCAAGTAAAGGAAAGTATTTGTTGTTGAGTATTGATTGAAAAATGTTTTTAAAGTCTAGGTTCCAACTGCATCTTTGCAACCTAATCACAGAATTGACATTCTATCTATTGATCTTATTCATTAATGAGACACCAATCAGTAAATACAGCCTACACTCAAGGAGAGGGGATCATACAAGCATATGCATGTGAGGAGGGATTCAGTGGTGTCTCTTGAGACTGTCGACCAAACCTAAAATCAGCCAGGAAGACCTCCCTCCATCTGCTTCAGATAAAATTAAAATTGTTACATCACAGAAATATTGGGCCTCACAGCTGATACAGAGGATTTTCCTACGAGTTTCTGACATTAAGCAAAAAGTGTATTGGGGAAATTATTTGATTTGCCTCTTTATAGAAAAAAAGACTACAATATTTCTTTTGCTGGGAAATGAAAAGTCCAAAAATGTGCATGCAAAAATGGTAAAAATCCACTGGTTTGTATTAGTATAGTAAAGACCTTTTGTGCCAGAATAACAATGACAGTAGTAATTAGCCTACCCTACAGAGGGTATTAGGTTAATAAGAAAAACAACTAATAAGAAACTTAAGATAAAAATTGGTGTAATTAATCATTCATTTACTTTGCACAAAATATTCATTTGTCTTCATACTAAGATGTGTAACGACAAAAGATCACCTCCCCAAAATTACACAAATCAATGAATCAAAATTACCCTTTGGTTTACTGACAGAGACACTCAGTTTAAAAGTGATTATCACTTATTTCATTTCTCAGGAAAAAGCAACCAAACTCAGAGAATGAGAACTGGGGTGTTAGAGGCTGTTTCCATGACTATCATTGCCAGCAAAGAGAAAAACCAGGTAAATCATTCTGTATTTGACACATTCTAGTTGGTTATAATTGAGTTTTTCTCACTTTTTGAATCAATTATTGCAACTCCAGCATAGGAAACTTTCTTTCCTATGTTGTCTGTGTAGCAGATGAATTATTAAACAGTTCCCTGCTCTAAGCACAACATGTCTGAGGCTCTGGATTCAAGTGGATAATTGAACAGCTGTTCTCACCGTCAGCTCTGTGTGCGTTTCATAGATGTGCTGTATTTTATTTTATCCGTCTCACAAAATATATTGTAAGTTGGCATCGATTGTTCAGTGCAATATATGAGCTATTTGGAGCTCAGTCAAAGGTAAACAAATGTGGTATTTTCTTTAAGTTTGTTAAAAATTGATTACGCATTGTGTCAGACACACTGTACCAAGAGAGTAGTTCTCATGATCAAATTCCACTTGAACTCAAATCTGAAATAACGGACCAGGTCTAGAAGAAGTTGTATGATACAAAGATGCTGGCCATGCTATTAAAGTAAATTTTCCTTATGTTTCGATGGAATATCTAATTATATATTGGTATGTTTTCAAGCAAGCACTGAAAGACTGGATTACTACAAAATACATTATTAGGTAAAAGATAGATAGATGATAGATAGATAGATAGATAGATAGATAGATAGAGTTACTCAAAAGAATGTTTGTATTTTCAAAATGAAAGAGCCTTTCAAGCATCTATTATGTGTCTACCACCATACTAGGAACAATGGGAAAGGTCATAGAAATTACAATCCAAAGATTCACTGTTGAAACATAACATAGAGAAGACAATGAAACAAAACTGTAAGTGACTCAACTGTATTTTTAGACACACATATTCCTTGACTTAAACCTGAGAAGCACAATTCATTGTCTTTTCAGTAGGTCGTCAGTCCCAGAAACTTAAAAGATGTCTAAAAGATGGCAAACGGGCTGATGAATTCACCAGTAAATTAATAAATGAATTTATAAATGAGCCATATGCACAGCACAGAGTGGAGTTAAACAGTGGGAAACAGTCTTGTAGACTAGTGAGATCAAAGAATTTTTGTAAGTCTTGGAAAATCAAGAATATTTTAGGTGGACAAAAAGAGGACAAAAATATTAGCAGAGTTTTACTGACAAAATTCCCCTCCCTGTCTTGCCCAAACAGTTATAAAGTCCTAGTCTTCTTTTTCCTATTTCATGAGCTTATCCCTGTTTGAAAGTCACATAGAGATGGTATTGTATAAAGGTTAACAAAAAGGAATCTGCAGTCAGATCGCTTGGCCTTGGTTAAAATCCTGTTTTGTGAATGTAAGCAATGTATTTGTTTCTTCTACCTCAACTTTGTCACGTGATGTTAAGAATAGTAACAGCCTGTACAACATGAGTTGTTGTAGATATTAAAAGGCATAGGATACAAAAGGTCATAACAGCACTGAGCACAACAAGAGTATTGAATATGTGTCAGCAGCATATTTGCACACCTCTTCAATACTGTAGGAATCAGATTGGAAAGGGAAAGAGAAAGACCCGGACCTCCTGCGTCCAGGGTGGCAGATGAGTACTCTTTACTCATGGACTATAAGAAGAGACACGGTCCCTTCAAGCACAGTGTATGAAAGAACAAGCAGGTCTTCTCTGGACTCTCTAGACTTTTGTCTTTTCTTCTTCCAAGCAAAAACTGGGCTCAGTCATATAAGAAGTAAACTAAGTAATTATTTTAAAATATTCATGATTCAATAAGAACTAGAATAATTACCCCTGCTCAGAACTGGTGAAAATACACCCTGTCATTAAAATTACAAAAACTATCCTGAGTTTGCTTTGGGACCAACTTCAGTTGGAAATAGCCAATAGAATAGAGTTTTTCTTTTGTCTTTGCTCTCACTCAGAGGAGACATAAAAGCTGAAGTACCTGGTTAAGTGTGGATGTCCATCCATCTAGAAAAACACAGAGACTGTCACATCAAAACAGCAAGAATTAAGGTTCTTCTTGATAAGGAGGCTTATTTTGTAAAGAGTTCCTAACACTTGAATTTGCCCTGACTAAACACCTAATTTTGAATCACCCTCAAAGAAAGTTTATCACATTGCTAAGTAGAAAAATCTCACAAAGTTAGATCTTACAAAATCCATGTGAGGGCTGAGGATATGGCTCAGCGGTACAAGGGCCTGCCTGGCAAGCACAAGGTCCTGAGTTCTATTCTCAGTACAAAAAAAAAAAGACACTATAAGTATAAAAGAAAATCCATGTGAATTAGCATGCTCATGCTTCCATTATAGGATGCAACAGAATGGCTGGCTTGAACAGCAGAAATATTTCTCAAAAGTACAAAATTAAGGTGGCAATAGGGCTGGTTTTTTTCTAAGTCCTCTGTCTTTGGCTTGTAGATACCTGTCTTTTCTGTGTGTCTTCACTTGGTCGTCCCTATGCATAAATCTGCATCCTTAATTCATCTTATATGCACAGTCAATTGGATTAGAACTCACCTTAAGGACTTCCTTTAAATATACTTACAACCTCTTTAAAGACTCTTCAAATGTAGCCATTTATGAGGTACTAGAGACTAGAATGTCAACATATAAATCTGGGGGGGCCCAATTTCAGTACATAATACCAGGTGACCTCAAAATGACTGATTTCAAAAAAATAAAGAACTGCTGCTATCAATAGGATTATCCTTTCCAAGAATGTTGGTATATCTTTCAATATGTTTCAGATTGTAATCCACCTTAGCATTCTCATTCAACAGGATGGAACTACCACTGTCTCTCAGTGGTGCCAGTATCTAAACTCATTTTCTAACTAATATATCAGGAAAAGTGCTTTGTAACCTCCATTTGGAAAATGAACACAGCTTACAACCTCAAAAGAATGAAGTTTATTTACCAAGTAAAACCTTTGCACAGACATTCTTGATCCTCTTTACAGATAGTTTATTTGGCAACATTACATTTTTCTACTTTAATTAAGAACATTTTATGTTTTATGAGGTTTCTTTGTTTTGTCCTGAAATCTCAGACAACCAGCAGTTCTAGAAGCACTGTTTATTGCTTTGCAAGTGGGCTCGTTCATCTGAGCAATTTTGGAATCAAAGCCTCTTCAAATGGTTTTTGGTTAGGAGAGCAGGAAATACAAAGATATCTTATGCACAGATGTTCCCCAGCTTACAAGGCCATCCTTGAAGGGCTTAATTGCAATTTGGGTAGAAACTGCATGCCTTTTAGGAGAAAAGTAAATCATATTCTCAAAACAATTAAAGGAGGTGGAGCCCATTTATGTGCTGGCTCAGTTGGCAGCTGGCTGGGCACTTAGAAATGAAATAAATTGTTCAGTTGGTAGTTCTGTAGTCACCTCTATGGACATGTGCTGGCCAACTGTATATACCATTGGCCAACTTTCCATATTGGAAGAGATCAGTGTCAGAAACTGGAGAAAACGTTCCAGTACTGGAGGAAGCATTTCAGTAGGCTACAGTGGAAAATTGTCAAATCTGGTCAATTTTTCAGAAAGCTTCAGCACTCAAAAGTACTATAAAAATCTGCCAAGATTAATTCTGATATGGAAAAAAAGATAAATAATTATTTTCTTACAAATATGAGTAGCACCAAAATGGAATATTTAGAAAATTGCCTTCATTTATATGAGGTTGAAGGAAGTGACATCATGAATTTAACCACCAAAGAATCCTAGAAGTACTTAGCCTCCATGAGACAAAATATCTTCCTGTAATGAAGAGTATATGGAGAACGAATATTTGATTTGGCTCTTAGATCTTCATAAGTTAGGATTTCCAGCACTTATTCTTATACAAATGGGAATAAAAATGAAATGGATATCAAAGATGACCTGCATACTGCTATTTGAACAAGGATTCTATAGTCTTACACTCTCAAAAGCCAAATAAAATGAAACTGATATGAGCACAATTTAAATCTTTAACATTTTCCCCATGAAAATTACATAACTTTATAAGAAAAAATAATTCTAATTTGTAAAAATATTATTTCTACTCTTCACTCTGCAATAAAATCCCAGTCAATGGTTTTCATGGTCCTATAAATTTGGTTGAAACAAGCAGATCAGTTCCTCATCAAACTGAAGGATCTGCCCATCTGAACTTCAAAGTCATAAGTCTTTTAGTCCTTTTGGACCTCCCTGCCCTTTCTCCTTTCAGAGTTGCAGCATGCACTACAGCTTATCCTATTATCATGGCAGCATTGTGAGTTGCATTTGTCAGGGGCAGATAGCTTGCTTCTTTAGTTTCCTAGGTTTTTGCATCAAGAGGAATAGCAACCAGAGAACTAAGCCCTAGGAGCCTTATCCACCCTTGGACTCGATTTAGATGGTGAGATCCTTCATCAGTAGTCCTAGATTCAGGCTCTGGTGACAAGATTTTGGGGGGGGGTTTGGAGAAAAAAAAGATAACATTTTGCAAGTGGAAGGATGTAGAAAACTTGTAGACAGAAGATAGGACAGGGTGATTTTTTCAATATGCCAAAATATATTGATTTTGCCAAAGAGAGGAACCATGCCTGATCTTCTTGGGAGATTTATTCTAAGGACAGGCAGCAAAAATCTAAGAAGTCAATTATCCTGACACAACCTATGAAGGCCAACAGCAGGCATTCTGGGGATCAGCCTGCCTGAATGTCCCATCAACAGAAAGAACAATTACCAGTTATGTGAGCCATCCTAGGAGTCCTATGACCTCCTGATGTCTGGCATCTACCAGTCACTGCAAGAAAAGAATCCAAGCAAAAATACTGAGGCCTTTTCATATTCCTGACTCAACTCATGAATGAAATGAAATGATTATGTTAAGTTACTTGGATTTAAGGTAATTTCAAGCAAAGAATTAGTAACTGGTCAGCACATAGAAACTGATCCTGGCCTATTTAAAAAGAAGAATGAACTTACTGGATCAATAAATGCAGCTCGTGGTATCAAAGAGAAGCCACAGCATTCTTGGAGGTGAAGTCAGAAAATACTAAACTATTTCATCTGATTCCTTCAACTGGAATGAATGATTCAAAAACATTGTTTTTTCCCATGTTTTCTCTTCACACAAGCTGAGGTACCAAATTTCTGACTGGCCTAACTTTTGGCTCTTGTCGGAAATGTGGACACACACAAAAAAAAAAAAACAAAACAAGGGGCTGGGGATTTAGCTCAGCAGCAAAAGCTCCTGCCTGGCAAGTGCAAGGTCGTGAGTTCGGTTCCCGGTACCGGAGAAAAAACAAAAAAAAAAAACAAACAGAAATGTGGACAAGGAAAAGCATAGTATTTTAATTTGCAACCCCAAATATCTCAATCACCTATTGCCATTCTAATGTTGTATAGAAACAGTCATGGAATACAGCATACAGCCATCAGCACTGAGTATCCATGCATCTAGAGTTTGCTCAGGATCTCAGAGGAACCACTGTTAATCTTAGATGGGATTTCTCACTTTCTAGAGGCAGCTGGTGCTTTCAGGATTTCCAACGACCTTGGTTATTTATGTCACTGCTTCACATGTCTCTCATCCTCTCTCAGGTTAGCCCAGCCATCTTCTCATGATGGAAACAGAAACATAAGAGAAAGGGGGAAATTGCCCAGGTTTCTTGAGGCTGAGCTCTAGAATTGATACATCTGCACCTTTGTTCTGGAAAGAAAATTCAGATCAGGAAGTAGGGGAAATGCACACCATTCCTTTTGTGAAAGTAGCTCCTGGATCATGCATCAATGGGGATGGACACAGGAAAGGGTAAAATGCAGAAGCCATCATCACAACCCTGCTGTCACCAAGACTGCATCATGTGGGTAGAAGAAATGTATCAATAGGAATCCAAATTTCCAAAAAGCAGATTTAAACTAATCCTGGGAACCCAGTTATAAAAATGAAGCACAAACTCATACAGAATATATCACATATGTATATTTAGGTACACAGTATTTTTACTAAGAGGTCTAGAATTTTGCTTCAAATACTCTTGTAAGTTGTAGACTTAGAAAGTTGCCTTTTGTCATCATTTCTCTAACCCAGGTGACTCTGTATCATAACTCTGCTATGTGAAGGTTAGTGGCCTTGCCATGCTTGCAGAGAGAAAATAGCATCTGTGGGAGATGGTCTTTTCCTTACTCCCACCTTCCGGAGCTTAGGGGAATGCAGCATATTGGTGAAAGTAAATTATATGGAGAACCCTTCCTTCACAGGAATCTAGGGAACACAGGATTCTTTTGCCTTTCTAATTTCTGCAGTAGGCCAAGATACAAAACCCACAGTAACCATTATGCTCACTTTCCAAGGGAAGAGGGATGAGGTAGAGCTTTATATTCTTTGAGGCAAAAATTACCCAAACTGTGAAGGCAAAGGGAGGATGAAATACCCAAGAGTAGCTTAGAGCTCTTGGTAGATGCCACATGGCAACAATACCATCACCTTGCCAAAAAGAGGCAGAACATGTGCTTAGGTCCCACTCCATTGTTCAATGACATTAAACATATCTAACCTATTAAAATATTCATACTATTACTAAATATGCTGTTAAAAAATTAATGAGATGATGGATGTGAAAGCAATTGTTGCAATAATGGCAAAGCTATCGAGCTCCATGAAGGAAAAATCCAAATTTCCAAGAGCAGGTATAAGCCCTGTTTTTTGATTCTCCATGAGTGGTGTAATGATTGATTGATTGTGTCAATCTGAGAAGTTTAGAAGCTTAGCTAAATCAGCTCAACAATTCTATACCCTAAGGTGTAGAGAACCCACCCAAGGATGGCTCCTGGACGGTAGAAAGGGGAAATGAGGAAAGACAGATCTGCTTCTGTTCTTTGGAGGAGCTCTCCTGGCTTCCAGGGCTGATTCTTTGGCTTCTGCCTCAGATCTTTCAGCCTTTCAGGGCAAACTCCTCAGCCTTCCAGCACAAACTCCTTAGCTTTCCAGTGCAGACCCATCAATCTCCTGATACAGACTTGCATGGGACACTGCAGTACAGTACAGTCCTTGGACTAAACCCTTCAGCCCCCAAGCATGCAGATACCTTTTACATGTTTCCTCATCCAACTCTATGGATGGCAATCATAAGCCTATCTTGTAACTTCTTATACATTTGAGTATCTTGTATTATATCTGTTTCTCTAGTAAAACACTGACTGATATGCAATCCCAACACCTTTACTTTGCCAAAAGTAGACATTAATACATGCTTATAGGCTGTACCAACCAGAAAATGTATAGAAACAGAGGAAAGGAAAGAAAGAACTTTTACAAAAATTCATGACAGAGGAGGCAGCTACTTTGCCCCTGTGGAGAGAAAGATGCTATTAACTAAAGGAAAATTTCTAAGAATTCAACAGTCCTTCCAGCGCCGAACTGTAAAGAAACAGGATATCATTGGCTTTGCAGATTAATTCCCTTTTCAAAAACTTAGGCTTTTTAGTCCATGTCAATGGATTTACTTATTTCATACATTTTTGATTCTCCTTCAAAATATGACAACCATGGTGCTTTTAGAATTAACATGGCAGGATATTGTCAGTGGGTTCATTTGCCGCTAAAGAATGGTTATTTACACCAAAGAATCCTATCAAAGGCAGCAGTTTATCTCATTTTTTCTAGAATTAGACAATGTGTCAAATACAGGGCAGTGAAAAACTAAGCCAAGTGTTTCCTGAATCCCTACTATATCAAGCACGATGGTGGGTATTGTACATAAACTATCCTTATCAATGGGCCTGAGACAGAGCCACGCTATCACCATTAATTAGAGTTGTCACACTTCCTTTCTCAACTACAATGTTCTCACTTCTTGAAGCTCCTAAGTCACTTGGTAGGTTTATTGAGATAATATGTGCAAAAATGAAATGTGAAAAGAGTAAAAGCAAGTCAAAAGATCATTTACACTGAGAAATGTCTATTTAAATTATGTCTTTTGAAGTTATAAGACAAAAAATTTTTTAAAATCTCAATTTGAATATTCAAAAATGACTTGTATTTTCAAAGTATCAGCATAAGAAGTAGCAATGTTATATCAGATCATAAAAAGGGCAGATTAATATGAAAAAGAATAGAATCAAGAATTTGAAACATTTCTAGAATTTACACTTGAAGTCAGTCCAACACTCATCCTACACACGTCTTTCTAAATTAGCAGGAGTTTCTAACACTATCTCTAAAAGCAAAGGATTACTCAGTAACTTATGTGAAAATTTTGACTTTGCTTAAGCTCATAAAGACTCATATCAAATAGATAAAATATCTCCACAGAAAGAAAATCAAATTACATGCATTATAAACCTCAGACTTGGAGACAGCAAAATCAAATCTAGCTTGTCTACAAAAATTACAAATCATGGAGTTGAATTTAGAATAACCGAAGTTTTGTCTTTAGTGTCTCCTTTTTAAAACAAATCCAACAATTATTCACAAGAAATGATTTTGCAAAATATGATTTGTCAAGCTCTGAATGACAGGTTCCATATTGATCACATCCAACAAATATTCCTCAGTTATAATGTTTACAGAGAAAATAACATTACTTGCATTGCCCAAGGTAGGTGGTGCTATTTTAGATGCAAAAGCAGGGACTTTAAATTGGAAGAGAAACAGACAGTGATGCTAACTTATCTCAGCTTTAGTAGCAAATGGTAATGAGCAAACCAATGGTTATTTTTCAGCAAAAATTTTCATCCATAGAGCAGATCAGAAAGGAAAGTTGAACTTGACAATGAGTGTTACTAATCAGTTACTATTTCTCCTCTATTTCATTTCTATTTTGTCATAATTTATACTTCCACATCATTTACCTGTCTTCATCCACTTAGATTGTTCCCTCACTACATCAATCATTTGGGATATTTCTTACCTAGAATGTTTGTGAAGTAGAATGCATTCTCCATGGGCCTCTTCTCTCTTTTTGTTTAATACATTTCTACCACAAGAAAAATGAAAACAAACACAAGAATATTACAGTCTTCAATAAAAATAGTCCTTATCCTCCACAGCCTGACTCCATGCTGATTGTACATGAAGCCCCACACAGTCCCATCCTTTCCTTTGATTTTAGAGGCAAAACCTCACCAACCTTTTCTTCCCAACATCTCTACGTGGAGGTCTACTGATTCTTTGCTTTCAGCCCTCAGATCTTTCCCCTAACTTCCCCCTACTTTACTCTCATTTCACAGGTGATGATGCCTGGGAACCATGAACCATCTGTGGAAGCGCCTTTGCCACTTGTTTTCACTTGAGAAGCACAGAAAAAGACCACAGGATAACAGGGAAAGGAAGCCAGTGGAGCTTTTCCCTCTCACCTTTCTTAAGGCAGTCTCAACAGAAGTTGCATCTGCTCCCTGGCTCCAGCCCCATTGCCCAGGTCCTTCCGAGAAGGCCCATCCACACGATTCCCATGTCCACTGGGGACCACAGCTTTTCTCTTCATCCCTCCAACTTGACAGTCGAAAAATGCTTCCCATAGTTGCACCTCTTGGGGTCTGCTCACATTTTGTTTTTTCTTCCCAATATTTGCATGTGTTACTAAATTCCTTTTATTAAATTGTTTCTCCACTACTTTTGGAAACCATAATCCTGTTTTATAAGGATTAGTATTTCTTCATGAAAGACCTCATATGCTTTATCAAGATACATGATATTAACTTTTTTTATAACTCCACTCTGGGGGAGAAACATTGCAATTACTATTAAAATCTGTATAAAGTGATGAAAATGGAAGTTCTATTTTCAGAAAGATCAGAAGACCCACTTCTAGAGCTCTGAATTTCCCTTTGGGCAGTGCTGTAATCAACAAATGGCTTGGTTAACCCTGTTTCCCTAAAGCATCTTTCCCTTCAGTCTACACAACAGAATTATCTTAATTTCATGTAAAATATTTTCCCAGCTTCACTCTCATGCCTAGAATGGAAGAGCATTGTCTCTCAATTGCTCCTATATATAGCAGTTCAGAAAAGACCATCACGTCCAGATGATGAAATGAAATGACTTCCATCATTATGAAAATTTTCATTTATTGTTCTCCCAAAATCTGTTTATTTGGGAGCTTCCCTATATGAATCAATAGTAGCACAATTTTATAATTTTCTCAGATCTAAATTCCTGGTGCCATCTGTAACACTATCTTTTTGTCATACACTACATCTAATTCATCAGCAAGTCATACTGCTAAGACATCTCCCCATCCTGATATAGTTCAAGCCACCTTCATCCAAGCCTTAGACTGTTGCAATAGACAACACATTGATCTCCATACTCTGATTCTTATGCTCCTAGAGTCCTCTCAAGACAGCAGCTAGAGTAAGCTTATCAAAAAAGTCAGCTTTATTATGTTATTATTCTTTAACCTAACACTTCCAAGTAGTTCCCAACATTGTCAGGAGAAAACCCAAAGTCTTCACTATAAAATCCACAAGATCGTATATAATCTGGTTTTTGTTTGTTTGTTTGTTTTTCCAGTACTGGGAATCAAACTCATGACCTCGCACTTGCCAGGCAAGCACTGTGCTGCTGAGCTAAATCCCCAGCCCAAGATCATATATAATCTGGCCTCCCCTTTCCTTTTTATCTGTATCTCAACCACTTTCCCTTACAGCAACACAGGCATCTTCCTTGATTCTGAATGAAAGCTATTCTCCTATAATCATCATGAGACTATCACCTAAATCAATAAAAGAAGAGAGACATTCAATTGTAATTATTTATTAGAATATAAATCTAGATGAGGAAAAATTTCCAAATATCCTTCATGCTCTCTTCTCAGCTTTGTATGAATTAACTGTCTATAAAAAGTTGTCTCGGTGTTTCAAGGTTTCTGTCCAAGCCTAGAATTCAATCTTTGTCTCTCAAGTTTTTATCTTTTACTCAATTTTTCTGCTCATTCAGTTTAAGAATGAGTTCCCCCTGTCTGTCTTAATCTCAGTGTGACTCTTAGATGCTATTGTTCATCCTTCTCTCCTCTCCACAATTTGTGTCTTGAGGGCAGGTCAAATTCCCACTTCCATGGGCAAGTCTAACTCTTCAAATACCCGAGTTTACAAAATGGCCTGACCCCTTATTTCTTGAACAGAGGTAACAATAAGAATGAAGTGAGTAGCACTAACAATTTAAAAATAAGATTATTAATACAGATCTAAATCCCATCTGTGTTATGGAATTGTTTGGGAACATCTAATGACCTACTTAGTATGAAGATCCATGAAGATAGAATTATATGTCCTTCATCCATGTCTTTTATGAAAAGACTATTCCTAAAGTCACTGAGATGACATTTTGAACTCTCTGGGACAAAAGAAAAAAGTAGATAAAGCATGAGAAATCACTAACATAGAAATATTTCTTAACTGCAAGGCACAGGAACTTGGGATGGAGGAAAAATGACAAGAGCTGTCTTTGGAATCCAATTCACAGGAAAAGGACACACAAGGAGCAGAAGTACTTTCATATGTCCTCCCTGCACTAATAGCGCCTGGGCCAAAATAGAGGCAAGAACCATGAGGATTTTCAGTTCCTCTCAAGGAGGAAATCCTGTTGAACATGAGGCCCAAACCATGTTATGAACACATAAGGAAGTCTCAGAGGAGAAAGCATAGCCGAGTTTTGTCACAAAAATGGCAAATAGACTGACTTCCTCACTCCCCACAGCTATCTCAGACTAAGTTAATAAATATGGCACCTTATCTCAGAGGAAAAGCTTCAAAGTGTCAGATAAGGAAAAAGAGAATCAAGACTTCACCTCACCACTTATCAGAGCAAAAAGAAGCAGGAAGGAATTTCCTCAGTTAGCATAAGCAGGGATGAGTGTAATGATTGATACATTATGTCAACTTGAGTTTAGAAGTTGAACAAAGTAACTCAGCAGTTCTACATCCTAGGATGTGGAGAACATGCTCTAGGGCAGCTATTTATGCTCCAGGATGTTGTAATGATTGATTCATTGTGCCAGCTTAAAAAGTTTAGAAATTTAAGTGGCTCAGCAGGGGGTCAGGGTCTTCACTTTGTAAACATCCTGAGCCTGTTCAAGAGGGTGAGGAGATGGTGTGAATGCTACACCTGCCCTAGGGTGGGTACCCTGCATAAAACATAAGGGAGTAAAAGAGACGTACTCTACCCTCCTTTTGCTCTTGTTGCTTTTGCTGTCTTCTGCCACCTTAAAATGTTGTCCCTCACCATACCACCTTGCCTTGGAGCCAGCTAATTATGGACTGACATCTTCACAAACTGCAAACTAAATAAACATTTCCTCCTTTAACTTTCAGTGTTGGATATTTTGTCATAGCCAAAGAGAGAAAAGTAACTAACACAGGGAGGAAGGAAGAAGAAAGGAGGGAGAAAAACAGCAGGAGGAAAGAAGAAAAAGGCAGGGATAATGAAAGAGAAATGAAGAGGTGAGAGGGAGAGACTGAAGAATGAAAACAATCACAAAGGGACACTGACAATGAAGCACACATTAAAGACAGAAGTCCTAACTCTTGTGATAAGAAAACTTTAAAAGTCTGTGCACCTATTTTTAGAATAATATTTTTAAATGTGTAAAGATATATACATACCATTGCAAGGGAAGTCAATAATATTGCAAGTATAATTATTAAAATATTATAATACCCAATTTGTAATGCAAGACTATATGTTTCTTTATTATTCCAGAAAGAAAAAATATACAATAGTAGGTCTATTATAATTTCTAAATCATTAAGGGCATAAATAATATTTCATCACCTCAGAAAAGGCTAAATATAATGTGAAAATTTGTGATTTCTGTTGATGATAAATTCACAGGTACTGCTAATACTACTGAGGATGTAGCTTAGAGTTCACACATGAATCCCTTGGAGAAATACATGCACCCCATCATCAAAGTCCCTGTTTAAAAAACAATGCATAGAATAAAAGAAAATATCTTCACATACGGAAACAATGCAAATGGAAATGTTTGCTCAAAGAGTTTCTTTTGTATTACTATATCCATAAAAATGTCTAATGTTCAAAAACTTCACTCTTCATTAAAAATAAAGAGAATACAACTTTTCTATTAAGGATGATGTTGTTCAGTTTCTCTGGGGATTGCTACTACAAGACAAAGTCATGACTTTCGTTTCACAGTAATGTTGGTCTCTGCCTTGGGTGCTTTTGGTTTTGGCTTTGATTTTGGTTTGTTTGTTTGCTATAACCTATAGAATAGGAAAAAGTTACCTACCTCACAAGGGCTGTTCTCTTTGTCACATACTAAATGGAGTCTCAAGAAAGATTGTTTCCCTTCCCTTTGCATTCCTTGAACACAGTGACACCTCCGAACCAGCCAATATTCTTCTAAAATCCATGCCTCTCATCATAGAGGAGGAAAATGTGAGAAGTGATTGAAATGGTGACATCTTCAGAACTTGTAATAAAACACACAGCTTTACCAATCTCAGAGAGCTATGGACATTCAATTTTTAAATGCTGATATTTTAGCATGTGGAAGAAGTAAATTTTTAAAGGATTCATCATTTTCTGAATAGAAAATTATGTCTATATTTTTAATGTGAATTACTTACTTCCAAAGATTTCTTAAAAATGCTGACAAGAGATTCTAGAAAGACTTAATTCTAAGGCTGAGGCACTTCCAGTGCTCATTAAAATAATGGTAGGAAGAGATAGGAGGGAAGGATTGCTTCCTTGTGTCTTGAATTGTACCCAAGCCTTTCAGAGCTGGAGGAATAAGGGATAAACTCGGGCTCTTAAGGATAATTCTCAATTTGGAAAGGGAATTACCTTGAGTCAGGAGACAGTAGCTAGCATGTATTATACATTTATGAAAGTAGTTACATCATTGTGGTTTGAGGGATGATTTTAAAGCTTAGCAAAATGTAAAATGAATTTTTAAATTTTTGCCTCAAGTTCCTCTTCAAATCACAATTCTATCACTTTTTAGAAAATCTATGCTTTTCTTTTACTGGAAATGTGTCACTACTCTTTCTCAATATTTGTTCATTGTTCTCACAAATTTATATTCATTCTACCAGATACTTATAAAGCCTTGTTCATGTGTCAGACACTGTGCAAGAGCCTAGGAATACCAAGTGGAAAGAAGATGGGCTTTTCTGTCAGTGAACTTAACAGAGAAGATAGTATGCACCAAAGTAATTGCAACAGTGTAGAACACTGCTGTGACTAAAATACTGAGTGTAGAGGCTTGAGCAGCTGCCTATGGAGTGATTGTGAGGTGTTACTTGAAGGGTTCATGAAATTCTTTCCAATGGAAGAGAACATTAGGATTAAACATGACTGACCAGGACAAAGACTAGAGAAGAGTCCAGGCCAAGGTCAAAGAGGCATGACAATGCAGCATGCTGGGGTACTGAGTAACAAGGGCAGCCAAGGACAGGTCTCTTGAGTTGGAGAGGGGTGAGATTCTGGAGCCATGTGCACAGAGCTGAGATGTTCTTACTAGAACCGTTATGCATGAAAAAATTCTATCCTTGGCTTCATGGACAGCAGCCAAGGATGCAGTCATTCTGTTAGACCACTGACCACCACCTTCAGAGAAGAGTTAAAGCAACAGTGAATGCAGGACTGAAAAAGAGTCAGGTGCTGCCCAAGACAGCACGATTGTTAAAAGCAGTGCTTTCCATTCTGAAGAAGACAAGTTCAAACCCTGGCTCTGCCTGGCCCTTAATTTTTTTCATGAATAAAATTAAATTGGTAATAGTACCAACGTCATAAGGAACCTCGAAAGGAAACTTTTGGCTTGGAGGATGATTTTACAGCTTAGCAAAATGTAAAACGAATTTTGAAAGGCCTAAATTAAAAATGCATAGAACAGTGCTTGGCAGAGAAGAAGCAGTCAATAAACATTATTATTATTATTATTATTCTTTTAGTACCAGGAATCGAACTCAGGACCTTGTACTTGCCAGGCCAGTGCTTGTGCCGCTGAGCTCTATTCCTGGCCCTCAATAAATATTATTCTAGTTGTTTTATCTGTGAAGAAAATGCAAATCACTCAAGGAAAATTAGAATACAAGAAAGTTACATTACAAACTCATATGTGGATATAACACTGGTACCAATTGTGTTTTTCAAGCTATCAATAAAGAAAATCTAAACATAACATTGGAATTCACACACACACACACACACACACATACACACAAGCACACACACTCAGCAAACTTCTGAATAGCAAAACAATAAATGAGCCTCAGTGTGAACTTGTTTAATATAGTGATTGTTTGCATACATTTTTATACATTTACCTTAACATTTCTTTAGGTATCTTCCTCAGTATTCTTGTTAAGATGAAACCAAAACTAAGAGCTGTAATGGATTAAAGCTTTTAAGTATTTAGTAGTTTCAGTTCACGAAGTTCACTCTAGTTTGTTACTGGCACCATCTCACTTTCTTCACCTCACCTGAAACATATAAAGAAATGCATTACTCAAGGCAATTTCATTACTGGAAAGATACTCATTAAAATGTTTGTGAGCTCTTGTAGCTTTATATAAATTGCATTTTGTTGAACAACTTTCAGAACTAAAACTCTTTGAATTCAGTGTAGTACATACTGGAAAACCTGTTCCCCACTTTTACTAAATGCTAGATGCTAAAGGGCCTCACTGTCTCCCCCAAAATCAAAGGGACAGTGTTTCACTGGGTTGGGAAAAACCTTGGGCGGTGCAGGGGTAGCCATGTCCTGTCATGGATGGCCAGCATATGGGACTAAGATTAGGGGGTGGTTATGATCCCAAGCTCCACAAACTATGACTCAAGTCTAATTCCTTAAGGAAAAGGGTGCTGCTATTTTTCTTACAGGAATGCAGTCAGGCTTTACTATAATTCTGTATGGAAACACTTATCACAAAGCCTGACAGAAGTGCTGTCAACTGTTCCTAATAAGGGGTTGCTGATGCAGTACTAGCAGCTATAGCGTCAGTGCTGTGGCAGTAGTGACAGTGGCAGAAGTACAGTTATGGAAGAAACAGAGTCTAGAGTAGAAATTGTACTGTCAGCAGAGGTGGCAGCCACAGCTATTGTAATAGCAATGCTGTTATTGGAAATGATGATATTGTTAATACAATGATTAATAACAGTAATCCCATGAAATCCTAGCTCTCTGTGAGGCTCAGGCAAGAGGGTCAAAAGATAGAGCACAATATAGCAACCTACAAAAGAAAGAAAGAAAGAAAAGGAAGAAAAGGAAGAAAGAAAGAAAAGGAAGAAGGGAGGGAGGGAGGGGGGAAGGAAGGAAGGAAGAAAAAGAAAGAAAGAAAGAAAGAAAGAAAGAAAGAAAGAAAGAAAGAAAGAAAGAAAGAGAAAGAAAGAAAGAAATGAATGAATGAATTGTGGACTGTAACTCAGTATGAAGGCCCTGGGTTTAATTTCCACTATCTCAAAAGAAGAAAGAAAGAAAGAAAAGAACATCAACTCCTTACTCCATTTAATTTTACTTCCTATTTTTCTTTTCATTAGTGAAATTCCTCCTACGACTTCCATCGTTCTGCTCCTTTGCCCCCTGCCATTTGTATAATACAGTTCAGCTTGTTCTAGGGATGAGTCATTTAATCCCAGTTTTTCCATCCGTAGTAAACTCACAGTACAAGCAAAATCAAAGGACAAGTTCTGGCAGTTTGGGCCAGAGGCTCACCCAGACAGGACAGAGTAGGAGGAAATCTATTGAAAGCTAGACACCCTCCAATCACACTAAGCTATTTCTGAGGAAGTAAAGCTCCCAATTCTGTCAAGAAAAAGAAAAGAACAAAAAACCCAGGACAGTGGAGAACCTGAGTGAATCTGAGCCAGTCGCTGGGGACATTTTAGCTCAGTTCTGTTCAGTGATTTATACCCGCAGCAGCTCTTCTGACTAGGCAATGAGGTGAGATTTCTCAACTGTTTAAACACAATGGTGGTTCCATCCTTCAAACTCCATTCCTTGGTCTCCCATGACATTCCTGTCTTAGTTCTCCAGCTCACAGTCTCATAGCCTTTCTTCTCCACTTTTTTTGTGGTTCTTCTCCTTTTGCCCATTCTCTTTGTGTTGCAGTCCCCAAGTAACATTTCAATCTGCTCTTCTCATCAACCTTCTTACTTGATACCATTCATTTCATAGTCATAAATCCCTCTTACAGAAGATTCTTATATCTCAATCTTCAGCTCAGAATTTTATTACAACTCTAGACTAGTAGAAACACATTCCTAGGTCCACATCAGACAAGTCTGCTTTGGGGTAAATGATTTATTGTCAAGTAAACATATAACCTTTTATTATTGTCATATTTTTTTCTCTCTCCTTTAAACTACTATAACTACTGTATTTGGGGAAGGGATAGAGTTTGATCAATTTTTTTATTTTATCAGCCACTAGGCTACATTAAACCTCTTCATGGGTGCTCAGTAATAGTGAGTGAATAAACATAAAAAACAAACCAGTAGAAACAGGAGGTTGACAGAGAATAAGAGGAAAAAAAGAAGGAACAAGATGTTGATTAAAGAAAAGGGTTTTAGAGGTTAACATATTCTAATAAGAAGATAATATGGATAAAAAATTGCTGGAAGAGAATTATGCTTCATAATTATCATACTTGTAGCATGGCATTTGAGGAGAAATTCTCTTTGCATTTTAGTCTTCAGAGGAATTCTACTGGCCCCGGTGAGAAAGTTTCAGTCAGGCTGAAGAGCCAGGTGTGCTTTCTCCCATGCCTGAGAAGAGCACAGCCTTTCTCCCGCAGCACTGTCCCATTGGCCTCCTGAGGAACCCGGCATATCCTGCTGGTCAGAGAAACCCTCAGGTTTGAGGTCAGAACCAGCAACTATGCAGTCGCCTCACCCCCCAAGAAACTGAGCAGCAAATTTGAGGGCAGAGAAAACGTTTACTGTGAAAGTGATCTGAGTGCTTGTTTGGAAGGAGTCTTCATTTTTTTAAATCTTCTTTTTGTTTCTTGTGAAAGAATTTTCTTTTCAAAATTATTTCCTGACAGACTAATTGGAATTTTAAAAAAAAACTTATCTGGCCTAACCAATAGTTTAGAAGGACTTCATATTTTTCCTTACATTTGACAAAACAAATGACTATTCTTTCAAAATTCAATCCAATATATTCTGTTTTCAGAAAAGATTTAAACACTCTATCATGACTTATGAAGAAAAAGAAGGAAATTCACATGTTCCCTCCCTAATTCGCTTCTCCTTCCCAGAACCGTGCCAGGAACAGTGCACTCAGGTTGAGAGGTTTCCATGAACTTAGATCCATCTAGTGAGTGTACACCAGGGATTATTCAGTATGTTATATGAGTGTACACCAGGGATTATTCAGTATGTTATCCCAGAGAAGCATACTACTCTTAACACTGGGAAACTGAGAAGTTTAGAAAGAGTAAGAACTCTCCAGGGTGGGAATAAAATCATGACTGGCTAAAACTTTTCAAATATTTTGAATATGTTAATGCAAATAGCAGTATTAAGATCTAATTCTAGTGAGTTTATTTTTTGAAATATAGATTGTTTTTATCTGTACATTTCATTTCATGGACTAATTTCTGAAACTATATTATGGAAACTTTAAAAATAAATGTTTATGTTAAATATTAAAATATATCAACATATTTCCATACCCCCCAAAAAAACTCTGGTGATTTGGAAATAAAATTAGCATGGACTAAAGAGAAAGACCATAGAAATAAACACATCTATGCAAATATGAAAGAAGCTAAAATTTTATAAGTGAAATAAAATATAAAAGCTATATACAAATTATTTATACTACTTATTTATTAGGTACCCTCTCTTCAAGCTATAACTTTTCTTACTCAGCTTCCATTTTATTATCTGCACATTGGCCACAATTTTATATTTTTCCCTAAATTTGAAATGCGAGCATAAACATTTCCCTGATTAAAACTCTTCCATTCCCTCCTGACAGTAATATTGCACAACCTCCATGGACCAACTACTTTTCTCTGAAAACTCCGGCCCCTGACTCTGGGCTCCTGTTTTGCCAACTACTTGAAAATTTCAAGAAGAATATTCTCAAGAATTATCAGATTTAGGGAACAGAAAATCTTCAGAATGCTCAGATAGGAATCACTGATGAACACAATATCTTTTCAGTGAAAGTATGTCCTGTGAAACATTTGGGACACACTTCAATCAAAAACTTATCTATTGTAGATGTAAAATGTAAATTTAACCCAGCATCTTGCAAAGTCTGGCAGATTTACCCATTTCTACCCCATTCCCATTCCTTTGCACTCACGTTAGCTAAACACATCTTCCTTCCCATCCACCCAAGTCTGGGTTCTACGGCTTTCTTGCTTGGCTTACTCATCCGCCTATGTTTATTTTTATTATAGAATTTACTGTACTATTTGTAGTCCTCTGTTAACTTCTCTCAACTATTAGACTACAAATTCTTAAGAATTAGACTACAAATTCTTAGAGCTTTGTGTCATTCATCACTGTATTCTCAAAGCTTAAAGTAGTTGCTCACAAAGTACTCATTCAATATTTACTTGTTAAATAAATGAAGTCTGTTGCTTACCGAACACTTCCATAACTCAGAAAATTATCCTTTTCTATAATGTGTATGTGCAAAGCTGATTTCTGTCCCCAAATAACCTAAAGGATCTTTTTAAGAATCCATCAGAACACAAAATTCTCCCAATCAAAATTCTCTAGAAGCTTGCCATCATAGTTAGAGTAAAACCATGAATCCTTTCCATGACTTGCAAGTCTCAGGGTAGTCTCATGGCAATAGCCTCAGTCCCTTTCATGAGCTCTCTCCTCCTCCTTCTTGTTCACAAGGAGCCTGGGAATTTTTGGCATCATCATTGCAATCAAAGCTCTTCCACTGGACTTTGCACTTGCTCTCACATCAGCCAGAATCCTCTTCCTACTACCTGTTGCTGCACTGCCTTCAGGCTAGATTGTCTCCTCCTGGGGAAAGCCTTCCCAGGATACTGTCTCTAAAGCAGCACCCTTGTCACACTGCATACCCACGTTCCAATTCAATTCACTGTTCAATGTACTCATCACTATCTGCTTTTATTATATATTTAGATTTTTGTTAGTTTTATGCAGGAGAATATAAATTCTATGAAAGCAGGGAGTTTCTCGTCTTCTTTGTATCCTCAGAACCTAGAAAACCAGCCTTGAATGTATATATTCCCAATAAATATCTGTGGAGCAAAGGAGGAGAGCAACAAGGGAGGGAGGGGGAGAGGGAGGGGTGAGGGACAAGAGGGAGGGAAGGGGAGGAGTGAGGAAGGGAGAGAGGGTGGGAGGGGAGAGACCGGGAGAAAAGGGGAGGAAAGTGAAAAAGACTTTTACCACATAAGCTCTGGAGCCTGAAATTTTTTCTCAATGTGAGAAGTTTTTCTTGCAATGTAAAATGTATAAACATATGCACACATATATGCATATATTTGTTTATATTTTTAAAAATTAAAAATCGATGGATGGTTAGGATAAAGCTCAATAGTAGCATACTTGCCTAGCACGCATTAGGCCCCAGCTTCCATCCCCAGCAGAGCAACGAGTGGGAGGTTTGCTCTCCAACCGCAGGAGCTGCGAGTGCAAGGGGCCCAAGCAGCCTTAGGCTGTCTCCATGGTAGCAATAGCACCCCTCCCGCATCATGTGACAAGTGGTGTGACAGTATAGTGCTGCCAAAACTAGCAGGAAGCAGTGTGATAGGATAGAAATGTGCCAATAGGGGTGGAACAGAGGAGGCTGTGGAAGGACCAGGAAAAGCCAACTGTATAGGGACTGGGAACAACCCTGGGGTGTCTCTGTCTGATGGCATATCAGCCAAATGGGAGAGTGACACAGAGACAATCAGGGAAAGGAGATGTGGGCAGACCACTGAGCAATATACAGAAAGTTGCTGGCTAAAGACAGCCCCTACCTTCAGAGGCCAAGATCAGCCTCACACCCAGCACTTATGCTACTACACACTTGGTGGGGTTACCCAGCACAGTTTAGGGCTATAACTTGGACATTACTACAGATCTGTGGACACCAGAGGAATTTTTTTTATGTGTTACTTTGTTTCTTTATCCTCCTTTTTAAAAATCTGGTTGGTTTTGTTTTTTGTTTTATGGGTTGCTTAAGTTTTTAGTTTTATTATGTTCTGTTCATCTTCTTTCACCCTTTTTGCAAATATCCTTCTTGACTTTTTGTTATTTTCATGTCAGTGAACATTTTCTCTAGTCTTCCTTGTTCATTTTGATATTCTTTTGCTTTCTCCTTTATTCTTTCTCTCTTGTTCTCTGCTCCAGTTTCCCAAAGCTTGAGTGATCATCCTTTATCCTCCAGCCTTGTTTCTACCATATTTCTCTGCATTTATCTCAATGTTTTTTCCCCTATCACTCTCAAATCCCCCCACATACACATACTCACAGGGTAAAACCACCCTACTAAGGGGAAACTCATTTCATATAAGTTCTTGGTTTATGTTGCATTTTGTTATATAATGTTGATCTTGCTCCTATGGTTAAAGGTACCAAATTAATGGTCACCACAGTTTATTACTTTCTAGGATGTTCTTGATGCTATTATTATAGATAATTATACTACTTTAGTTAGGGTGTCATACCTCTTATAATCAGATCTCTTCTCTTGTATGACAACACTGATAACTTGGGATTATACTATCACCATATTCTAATCTTATTTGGTTGTCATCAAATAGATAGCTACTTCTAACCTCTAATAAGCTGGGAAGATAAGATCTTGGGACAGACACAAAGATCAAGAACCACCTAGACACACAAGACATCTCCTAGGAAAGCCTCAATACTAGTGACAAAGCTATCTACCATAAGAAATACACAATCATCAACACAGAAAGCAAAATAAAATAAAAAATACAAAATGAAAAGACACAAAAACAAAATGCAACCCCAGACTTCCAGCCCACCCAGAGCAAGTCTGGCGAAAGGAGAGAGAGGAACTGAGAAGTCATCAACCTGAAATTTCTGAAATAACAGCAGGAAAAGTTTAAAAGAACAGATAAATGAAGCTATAGAGAAAATCAGATTGAAAACAATATCTCAGGTGACAAAAAAAAAAAATGATTAAAATGAAAGATTTGCTCAGTGAATCTAGAGTAGACACAGATTTACAAAAGAATGAGGAGCTAGGAAAATGATGGAAAACATGAATGTCCAACACAGGAAAGAAATGGAATATATGAAACAGATTCAAACAGATATCTAGGAGATTAAAAATTCCATGGAAAATATACACAAATGTTTGAACCAAGGTGAGGAGAGAATATCAGATCTCAAAGACATGGTTGTGGTTAGCAACCATGAAAAGAAAGCTATTTTAAAAACAGCAAGGGATCATGAAAAATCAATCCAACAGCTGCAATATGATGTAAAGGAGAACATAAGTTTGATCAGAGTTAGTGAAAAAGCCAGAGAATGTGCAAATGCCATAAAAAACCTGTTCACACAAATAATGGCAGAAAACTTCACAAACAAGGAAAAAGAATTTGATATACAAGTAAGTGAGGCATATAGAACTCAAATTAACCATGACCAAGATAAATCTACACCAAGGCATATAATAATAAAGATTCCAGAAATTCAGCACAAAAATAGAATATTAAAAGCTGTTAGAAAAAAGAAACAAATCACCTATAAATGAAAGCCCATCAGATTCACACCAGAATTCTCAACACAAATGATTCAGTCAAGGAGATCATGGAGTGATGTATCTCAAGTCATGAAAGAAAACAACCTCCAATCCAGATTGATGTACCCTACAAAACTGTCTTTCAAAATCAATAGAGAAATAAAGAACTTCCATGACAAAGAACAACTGAAGAAATTCATGAACATGAAATGAACTCTACAAAATGCTTTGAATGATATTTTAGAAAAAGACAATAAAGACCACAGTTCCAAGAACACCAAAAGAAAAAAGTCACCAGACAAGGAAAGCAATTAAACAAAGGGGAGAGAGGGAACCAACTGCAGAAAAACAATATGACAAGGATAAGCTAATATCATTTGTAACCATCAATGTAAGTGGTCTCAATTCACTGAGTAAAAGAAACAGACTGGCAGATTGGGTCAAAAAACAAAAAGAAATTCATAGACTGAAACTCAAAAGATGAAAAACAATACTCCATGTGACTGGAACCCAGAAAAAAGGAAGGGTAGCTATTCTATTTACAGACAATGTGAACTTCAAGCTAAGACTGATCAAAAGAGACAGTGGTCAGTAAAAACTTGCTAAGGGAAAACTCCAAGAGGAAGAGATAACAATCATAAATATATATGCATCAAATACTGGTGCACCCAACTTTATAAAACAAATACTAATGGACATAAAAAATCAAATAAGCACTAACACAATTGTAATGGGGGACCTTAATACCCAAATGTCACAAATAGACAGATCAACTAGACAAAAAATCAACAAAAAATATCAGAACTGAACCAAACCTGTGGACAAATGGACTTAGTAGGTATCTACAGAATGTTCCACCCCACAATGTCACAATACACATTCTTCTCAGCTGTGCATAGGATGTTCTCCAAAATAAACAGTATACTAGCCCATAAAACATGTGTAAGTAAATGAAAAGGAACTAAAATCATTCCATGCATATCATCAGACCATAGCGCAATGAAACTAGAAATCAATGTCAAAAGAAACTACAAAAAATCTATTAACACGTGGAAATTAAACAACACCCTACTGAACAACCAGTGAATCACAGGGGAGATTAAAGAAGAATTTAAACAGTATCTAGAACTAAATGATAATGCAGATACAACATATCAGAACCTATGTGACACAATGAAGGCAGTCATAAGAGGGAAATTTATAGTAGTGAGCTCTTATATCAGGAAAACAGATCAAGCTCAAATAAACAATATAATGTTGAGCCTCACAGTTATAGAAAAAGAACAAACCAAGCCAAAAGCTCATACAAGGAAGGGAATTGCAAAGAGCAGAGAGTAATGCAATTGGGATCAGAAAAATATTATAAAAAATTAATGAATTGAAGAGTTGGTCCTTTGAAAGACTAGATAGAACTGATAAACTCTCAGCCAACCTTACCAAAAAAGGAAATAAAGGATTGAAATTTAAGTAATTATGAATGAAAAGGATAAAATCACAATAATTCATACAGAAATCCAGAAGGTCATCAATACCTACTTGGAGAACCTTTATTCTAATAAAATGGAAAACACAAGAAATGGATAGATTCTTAAATACATATGAATTACCAAAGCTGAATCAATTAGATATAAAAATTCTAAACAATCTTATCTCAATCCATGAAATTGAAGATGTAATTGAAAACTTATCAGTGAAGAAAAGCATAGGTCCTGATGGATTCACTAATTAATTCTACAAGAAATTTAGAGAAAATCTAATGCCATCACTCCTCAAACTCTTTAATTAAATTGAAAGGGAAACAATACTCCCAAAGTTATTCCTAGAAGCAAGTATCACCCTGATACTAAAACCAGAGAAGGAACCAATGAAATAAGAGAATTACAAGCCAATATCCCTAATGAAAATAGGTGCAAAAATCCTCAATGAGATACTGGCAAACAGAATGCTGCATAGCATCAAGAAGATCATAAACCATGATCAAGTAAGATTCAACCCAGGAATGCAGGGATGGTTCAACACACACAAATCAATAAATGTAATACAGCATACTAACAGAGAGAAAGACAAAAATCACATGATCATCTCAATAGATAGAAGAAATGCATTTGACAAAGTCTAAAACCCATTCATGATTAAAAACCGCACAGAAAATTGGACTAGATGGTCTTTATCTCAATATGATAAAAGTTATATATGACACACCAACAGCAACATCATACTAAGTGGATAAAAACTGAAAGCTTTTGCTCTAAAATCAGGAACAACACAAGGATGTCCACTTTCACCACACCTATTCAATATCATTCTGGAAACATTAGTGAGAGCAATGAGACAAGAGAAAAAATTAATGGAATAAAGGTAGGAAAGAAAAAAGTTAAATTATCATTGCCCATGGATGAGATAGTACTCTACATGGAAGACACCATAAATTCCACCAATAGACTTCTATATGTAATAACCAAATTCGGCCACATAGCTGGATACAAAACCAGCACTCAAAAATCAATAGCTTTCCTGTACACAAATAATGAACTCACTGAGATATAAATCAGGGAAACAACACCTTTCACAATAGCATCCAAAAAAATGAAACACTTAGAAATCAATCTAACATAGAATTTTTACATTGAAAACTACAGTACTTTGAAAAAGGAAATCAACCAGTTTTTCAGAAAATGGAAAGATATCCCTTGCTCTTGGGTGAGAAGAAACACCATAGCAAAAATGGCCATACTCCCAAAATTTTCATACAGTCTTAATCCAATCCCAATCAAAATACCAGTCTCACGCTTCATAGAAACAAAGAAAACAGTCCTAAAATTCATTTGGAACCAGAACAGACCTAGTATAGCAAAAACAATTCTGGGCAACAAAGGAAAGGCAGGGGGCATCCCACAATCTCTGACTTAAAATCATATTACAGAGCTATTGTGATTAAAAACAATGATACTGGCAAAAAAAAGACCTGAGGATCCATGGAGCAAATTAGAAGATGCAGAAACTCCTCTAAACACACTTAGCCACCTTATCTTTGATGAAGGGACCAAACATTCTCACTGGAAGAAAGATAGCCTCTTAAATAATGGTGCTGGAAAAAATGGTTTTGCCCATGCTGAAGACTAAAACTAGACCCACGTCACCATGGGTTTAGTTCACCAAGAAATAAACTAAAATCAAAATAGATCAAAGATCCAAATATTAAAATAGAAACACTAAATCTGCTGAAAGAGAGAATAGACAGAACTCTTGAAGATATAGTTGTAGGCAAAGACATCATGAACAAAACCTCAATCACACTGGAAATATTAGAAAGAATCAACAAGGATCTTGTCTTATTAAAAAGCTTGTGCACAGTAAAAGAAATTTCCAACAGAATGACAACCCACAAGGTGGGAAAAAATTTTAGCCAGTGGTTCCTCAGACAAAGGACCAATATCTAGAATATATAAGGAACTCAAAAAACTAGACACCCCCAAATCTAAAGACCCAATCCAAAATGGACATCTGAAATGAATATGCACTTTTCAGATAGAGAAGAACAAATGATAATTAAATACATGAAAAAAATGTTCAATATCACTGGTCATTCAAGAGATGCAAATTAAAACCATGCTGAGATCCCATCTCACTCAAGAAAAAATGACTATTATCAAAAACTCAATCAGTAACAGATGCTGTTGGGGCTGTGGGGAAAAAAGAACCCTTCTCTACTGTTGTAGAGTGTAGACTGGTGCAACCACTGCAGTAATCAATGTGGAGATTCTTCAAAAATCTAGGACAATGGGTCCCATTTAACAGTTATTCTCCTTGGTAACCTCTTGAAAGAATTAAAAGTATCATACCACAACCATATATGAACAGCTATGTTTATAGTAACAGCATTTGTAATGCCTAAGTACTAGAAACAACTCAAATGCCTATCAACTGATGAAAGGATAAAATAAATATGACATTTTTTATGCAACAGAGTATTATTCAACCATAAAGAAGAGTAAACTTGAGAAATTTCTAGGTAAATGGTGCACCTTGAAACCATACTCTTAAACAAAACAAATTTGTCACACATGTAAATATCACATTGTCTCTCTGGTGTGAGCAACTGAAAGTGTAAATAAGAACCAAAATATGTACTAAATACTATAGGAAGTATTTATTTCTTCCTAAATAAAATAGGAAGAAATTGTTCAAAGGGAAAGGTAACTAGGGAGGGGGTAGGGGGAAAGGAAGGAAGGGAAAAGAAAACAAAATGAGAAAAGAAGGATACGATGGAAACAAGGTTTTGTAAGGGGAAGAGGGATTGAAGTGAGGGGAGGAGATCTGGAACAAAAGAGGAATCAAGATATTACATCTACAGGTACAAATTTCCAATGATAAGTGTGATCATTATGTGTTTCAGAATTGTACCAATAAACTTAATTCAAAAGAAAAGAAGCTAGAACTCTCAGAATGCCTAGTGTTTTCCTTTGTACAAACTTAGAATCAAGTAAATGTTTGTATATTTTAAAACAAAACCAAAAATAATTCTCCTAATATTTAAAAAATTAATTTACCTGAATATATAATAGGTGGCATAACCACTTACTGAAGAATGCTTTAATTTGAACACCCAGTGTTTTGACTATTTCCATTAAGGGACAGATTCTAAAACCTAGAAAAAAATCAAAAATATTTTAAATGAAGATCATCACTCTTATTAGTAATATTTGCATTGTTAGAAAATAGTAAGTGAAACCAGTAACATACCCTATAAATGTTGCCAGAACCCAAAATTTTAGCTGAGATTCAAGTATAAAAGTCATAATCAAAGTAGTCAGGCATAATCCATGTATTGTAACCTTTGAACTGGGTATGTAGCATGGTGGGTTTTTAAAAAATTTTTATAAAGCAAATAACATTTCCTATCTCTGTCTCCTGAGACAGTGCCAAAGCAATAACAGGAGTACCCTCAAGAACCCAGACTGTGGACTCTGAACACTCAAAAGAAACTAGAGATTCATAGAGAAATGATCATTACTCTGTCTGGGTATAGTCTTGGGTATTTTCTAAAGTCAAAAAGGAATCTATTAAATGTTGAGCTCTAGACATAAAGACACATGGAACCAACATGTAGGGGTTTCCATAGGTTACAAGTGGAACCATTAAAAAAGACATAAATTATACCAGTATGATTGAAACACAAACAAATGATGTATAAATTCATAACACAAAAAACCAACTAATCTTAGTAGTAAAACAACTTTCTCACTATTCTGAAAACTAATAAATAAATGGTATAATTGTATTTATTCTGCTTTTCATGTACAAAATTTATTTCACAGTGTATTAGTCAACATTCTAGTGCTGAAACAAAATACCTGCCATATACAATTTAAAGGAAGAAAGGTTATTCCACTCTAAGTTTCTCACATTCCTGTCCATGGTTGCCTGGCTCCACGGGATGCATATGATGGCAGAAGAGCATGAGAGAGGAAAGCTGTTCACATCAGGCAGTCAGAAGCAGAAAGAACTGAAAGAGAGATAGTAATACACCTTCCAAAGGTCCACCACAGTCACTCACCTCCTCTAACTGCGCTCCTCCTCCTAATGGCCAATCTAGTGATGAACTAACCAATGGATCAATCCTTTGATGAGATTACTATCTTTCTGATCAAAATGCCTTCCAGAAACTCCACCTCTGAAAACAAGAAACTTCTGTGGAACATTTTAGATCTAAATCATAATATATTAACTACTAATTAAAGTTCTTTAGAGAATTTCAGCTAATGGACACAAAAGGAATGGTACAATTACAAAAATCATCATTTTGTAATCTGTTATGACAGTAAGTGTAAGCAACAATCTTTGGTAGCTACTGAAACCATTAAGTGAAAGGTTGATAGGAACACTATACTAGGGGAATTGGGCCAAGGAATCCACATGCTCTTGTGTTCATTTTCTACTGCTCTTATACAAAAACCCACAAAGTTAGAAACCTAAGCCAGTACAAAATTTACTGCCTCATAGGTCTGTAGGTGACTTGTTTCTCTGCTCAACTTCAGAAAGCTTAAGTTAAAGTATCAGTCAGTCAGAGTTCTTGTGAGTCTGGGGACAATTCCTTGGATCCTAATTCCTTTGGATCTTAATTTGGTCAACACAACTGTAAAACCATACTTCTGGGGAAAAAAATGGGAAAAGTGAGTGCACTTTGATTTTAGATTATAATAAAGAATTACTAACTTTGCTAGGCTAATATTTGGGAATTTTACATGATATTGTAGGGGGGGTTAAAAAATTCTTATTTGGTAGCATGATTTCCAAAGTACTGATGGATAAAATGGAGTCCATGATTTATTATAAAATAATCTAGGAAGAGTAAACAAAGTAGTTGGAAGAATTAGGTAAAACAAGACTGGCAAAATCTTGGTAACTACTAGGAGATAGTGATAGGTACACAGTGTCCTACCATACTGCTTACTTCACTTTCATATGTTTGAGAATTTTCATGATAAAATGTGAAAGAAAGTTCTTTCACCTATATCCTATCATCATTCAAATTCATACATAACACTGCATTTCTACAGAAAACAAATTAAATCCTTCGACCCAGCCTACATAATATATCTCACAGATAACCATATTTCACAATTTCCACCACGATTTTGTAGCTCTTAAATTGCTGTAGTATTCATCATTGAACTGTATTTACCTTTACTCTTCACCATTTTCCAGATAATAGATGGAGGGAATAATCTTTATGAAACATAAACCACAACACAATGTTCTATTCAAGCCTTTGGGTGGATTTCTACTGCTCATCAATAAAATCCCCAAATTTATCAACATCTGTAAGGTCCATGTAATAGAACCAGCTTGCTCTCCAACTTATTTCTCATCCATCATGCCTCTTTTCCTAGCTCAATTTTCTCCAACCATTCTAGCCTCCTTGCTGTTTCTTCCAACTCCATCCTCAAATTTTATCTTCCTACTTCCCTTAAAAAGTGTTTCATCTGTTAAAGCTCAGACAGCTTCTTTGACTATTTGCTTTAAAGGACCATTCAAAATCCCTCTTCATCTCCTTTCTTGTTTTATATTTCATAGCAATCACCACTTTTGTGACATTATTTTTATTGTGTCTCTCTTATGTGATAACCATAAGATTCATGATAATAAAACCCATAACCTGTTTGAAACTGTATCCCTGGTATAAAAAAAAAAAAAAAAAAAAAAAAACAGCCTGGTACTTAAGCACTTATTCCTTGAATAAATATAAATATTGACTGAATGACACTCAGACTGGAAGTCTCTGATCTCAAGTCCCAGACTAGGCCAATTTTTTCTTCAATTCTTTAGTCTTTCCACTAATTAATATTAAAAGAACCTAACAAGTCCTAGCCACCCATAAAGCAATGACTACATACAAGTTACAATGTTAAGATACATACAGTTTTCTAAGTGATATCAATAGTTTGTTAGAGGTATCAAATTGGAGAAAATAATTTGTGATCTGGGAAATTCTCTGTAGATGGTTTTCTCATAGGTGTGTTTTAGAATTCAGCAGAAGCAGGAAGCTACAGAAATTTAAGACTCCTTCTTGGCCATGCACCCAAACTCCACTCTAATTAGGTAGAGTTTTATAGTAAGACACAATTTTAAGATTTAATCATTGAGAGAAGCACTGCTTTCTCTGCTTGGCTCATAACCTTAGGCAAAGTCCTAAGTTACTTTTAAAAAGGTACCAACTCCTCTGGCTCAATTCTCATCTGCATTTCCCTGAGGGGATTCTTGTTTTGTATTTTCCCTTTATATAAACCATCTGTTTATTTTTATCTTCAGGCTTGTTATCCAGCCTTTACCTTTCAGCAGAGGCATTTTAAGGTTACCATGAAATTAAGCTGTACATTGGTAGAGAATCTGGCAGGCATGAGATATAAATAACTATATCGTCCGTTTTTTTTAATGTTCTCATTTTTGCTTCTCTTCAGACTGAAGAATGTAATTCTTCCGGATATATATTCCAGGAGTACTGCATGTACTTTCGTAATTTACCGTGGTACACAGCTTGCAATCACTGGAAGTCAAGGATGTTCTTAACAGCAGCCACAGGTCAACACAAATGTAGTTGGAGAGACAGTAGGTTTTCAGAGATGTCAGTAAGAAGCAATGTTTCTACAGGATTGTAAAGTTTGCAGAGGATTTTCTGTTCTACTCTTTTACTTGTCTTGTTTAACAACCTTACAAGGAAAATTATTACCCTCATTTTATATGAAGAAATTAGTTTATAGAGAAGTGACTTAAGCTCTCAAGTGGCTTAGTATTAAGAAAAAGAAGCATTTTTCTGCTCAGCTTCTCCTTGTTTTATGTCCCATGCTGGTCTCACTTCATATCTTTTCAAAGCTATTTTACCCTGACTTCCATTCTATCCAGCTCTAGGGATTACAGGACCCAACTCTGGTCCAGCAAACGGGAGCCCTCCATTCTCCTGCCCACAGCAATCACTTTGAGGACCTGATGGTGATGGTTCACATAGCAATATGCTGCCTCTCCCTGTGATCACAATCTCTGGAGACAAATGAAATTGACGCTTTTTCTCACAAATTCTTTGAGTCCAATTTGGACGACATTATCAATATGAGGAGGAGGTAGACCAATACCAGTAGAGGTAGAGAAGGTGAAGTCAATAGATTTTATTTACTCGCTAAAGCAAACATCTGCTGGTTCTGGCCAATAAGACTATGCTCAATTGCAGGTTCCCCAGTAGGACCTTCTTGTCACCACGCACTTGTATATATCTAAGTACTGTACTCTTAGTCCACTAGTGTCTGAACATTGCAAATAGAAGTGCAAAGTTTTTTGTCACTCAGCTGTTTACTTCTTGTACTTTAACATCACAAATAGCTGGTTGAAAGGCCTGCTCCGTAATTTACCAGGTCTATAATTCTGAACAATTTTTCAACCCAAAACTCAAAAGCCTCTTAACTACAATGGGAACAAGATGACCTACCCTCTAAAGTTGTTATTGTTTGTCAAACACTTAAGCACTTATAGCATCTTATATATGCCCAGTAAGTTGCAGCATCTATTATTATTATCAACAACTGAATGAGAAGACTTTAAATGGGACAAGGGAGTTGAACCTGAATTTTTCAGTGAGTCATCTACCAATATATAAAGTGACTCAGTCAAGTGCACAGTTGACCTTTAGCAATGTCTGTTACATGGATTCCCACAACCTGGAGGCAGCGGAACGACCAGGCATTCTGGGTTTGGTGAAAAGTCAGTTAAATACTTCTGATACTGACAATATCTTCTATTAAAGATTGGTAACATAATAAGGTAATAAGGCAAAATTAATGCTTGTTGACTATCTTCCAGATGTCAGGTTTGCCTTAAACACCTACTAATCAATGTATCATTTAATCGTTATGAACACTTTACAAAGAAATAGGCCTTATTATACTTATTTTATGGATCAGAAAATTGAAGGTCTAGATGTAAAACCTGAAAACATACTACTAGTAATTAAAGTTAGCATTTCAAAGCATTATATCTGGCTTGAGATTCATGCTATCCCTCCATGCTGGCCTACTTTTTACAGTGAACTAGTATCACAACCCTAGATGTTTTGAAAGTGCCCAAATTCCCCACAGATAGAGGGAGATGAGCACTCCTTCCTTGCCATAAGCTACAGGTGAGCCTTGTGTGTCTTCTCTGAGAGAAGGGGACCCAGCACCTCATACTGCTGAACCAAGACAGTCTTCTGTCTCTACCCCATCATTCCTTTCCCATTCCTTCCATATTCTCCACCGCAGAGGAATTGTCTAACATTGTCTAACAGAGCTAGAATACAGTTACCATCAAAACGTCTAGATTGCCTTTCAACCTTTTCATTTGTTAGCAGTTTGAATAAGAAATTTTTCTATCTGTTTCTATGAAACAAAAGTTAATAATATCTGCATACTTTTATTAAAGTAGGGTTTATGAGAAGATCCCAAGAAATAACTAAATGTACAACAAAAAGAAGAACTGCATACATGTTTATTTCACTAGCTTTGTATCACTGTGTTAATCATATTCTTCCACCTCATCATTCCAGCATAAATATAAAAAGAAGAAACCCATCTCTCTCCTTTATCAATTCCTGGCCTTGCACCACATGCACGACTGAATCTATTGATTTATGGACCTTTCACTAAACCTTAGAACACTGTTTCTTTCCAGTTCCTTGGTCTCCAACACCAGCCTCCTGAAATTGGGGTAGCAGTTATAAATGAGGCTTGGTACCAACTTTAAAATAACTTCACAGCATCCACAAAGAGACTCTTCATCAGTTTCTACATTTTTTTCCATGCTTCTCCTGTGCAGAAATGACCATATCAACAAGCCACGTTAGTGAAAGGCTGTCACAGTATTTTTAGTACATGTCTTATTCTAAAAGCAAAATAATCTGAGATGTTCATATAATTCACAGCTATCTTAGAATGGGCTGTGTCATCATGAAGCATTTAGTCTTATTATAGCTCCACTCCAAACGTTTAGTTCTTTGCCTTGAAAGAGAGTCTTGGCCTAACCTATTCTCAAATGCTATAAAATAATAACTGCCATATCTCTGTTTACTAAATTCTCCAAGACATTGATTTTCAGTGTATGTCCCCCAAAAATAAAGAAAAGCAAAACCAAAAACATGGCAGTCAAATAAAAATTTTAAATGCTACATGTTTAAGAATCCTCTCAGGAAGTCATCATATTCATTCACATATTTAAAATTCTGATTACACTTGCAATAAAGGAATCTTTTAACATAACTCTTTCATGTGTGGACTTTTTCCAGATAATGTCAAATCACACTGAAAAATTACTATGGATTTTGCTAGGTGCAATAATGTCAATAGTGGATGATATGATGAATCCCCCGGTGCCCTTTCAGAAATGGAAAGATTATTCTCTCCACTATTGGGAGCACTGCCAGGTAACAGCACTTGCATGGGTTCTCTAGAAATTCCTCTCCTATTGCTCCTGGCTGAAGATAGATGCCAGCCCCAGGTTATACCCCCTTCCCATGGACAGCGCAGGCAATGGGGAGTTTGATGGAAGAATTAAAGCCCAGCCTCCCCTGGACTTTGAGTAAGGACAGATGCTCAATTTTGTAGCTATGCATGGGTCAGCTGAGCCCCTCCTAGGACTTTTCTGGCAGGAAATGTCCCCCTCTACCCAATCTAGCTTTCTTCCATTTTGTCCCTCCTGTAGCTGCTGATCCCACAGCTTCTTCTGCTTAACTATCTCCCTGTCACTTCTCATCTAAATTTTCTTCCCCAGGAATACAACCTTAAAAAAAACAAAAAACAAACAAACAAAAAAAAAAAAACAGCAAGGGGACCATTTTTATCTGTTACAGACACACCCCAAATAATTTAGGGATGAGATTATATGAGGTTTCAGGACAACAAAGGAGCAAATAGGAAAAACAAAAACTGGCACAATGCCAGCAATTGTTGGGACTGAGCAGCGAGCACACACACATTCAAAGTAATATGATTCTTTTGTGTGTTTTTAAAATTCTCCATTATAAAATGTTTGGAAAATATGATTTCCCAAACTTCCCAGAACATCATCCTTTCAAGTACGACTACTATCATCTTGGGACATATTTGATGCTCCTTTGTTCCTAACTAGGGCTTAAATGAGCCAGGGAAAATGCCTCCAATCACTTCCCAGTGGCACGATGGCACGGAGTCATTCCCTTCACTCTGGGTCTGAGTTTTTCAGATGGGCCTCATTAATGCTAATGAAAATGTCACAGATGCTAATGAACAGCCAGCCCTCTTTAACTCCACAACCAGCCGAGGTAGCTGCAGAGGCTTGAAAATCAATTGTTACCTGACGGCAGACCTTCCCCTAGAGGTAACCTAAATACGCAGAGCCTGCTGGACTGTGAAAATTCCCCAGGACCTGGGAGAGGCAGTAGAATGATGGCGGAAGCCTCGGGAAAGCAGACCAAGATAGCGGAGCCAATTAACCATAGGAGCTGCCACTTGGCTGGTTGGAAACCCACAGCTGTAATTACTTCTCATCTGGAACATTAGCCTTCCTTGAAGTCCTAGGAAATGACCTGTGGGCAACTTGTGGAACCTTGTAAATAGGAAAAGAAACAGTTCTTCTCCTCTCAGCCCTAAACAGGCCAGGATGGATCTGTTAGCAACTCATAAATGGAAGAGTAATACACTTCGTAATAGGAGGCAACCAGGTTTGTGATTGGGGGCTTTTCTGCCCTTACTTAACACTCTCTGAGTAGCCTGAAGTGCTCGGCTCCCGTTCATCAAGCCATCTGCGCTGCCTTCGCTTTCTTCTTCCTCCATTTCCTCCCCAGAGGAATCCTTTAAGCTTCAAGGCATCAGGAGACCTGCTCTGAACTGAATTTGCATCTCTAACTGAATCTATTTTAAGGTTTCCTTTGTGAACCTAATGGCCAGCTCCCCCTTTCAGCCACTGATTGCACATCCTCGGAAGACTCCACAGAGAGCCTGTTTCCTTTCTTCCCCAGGGTTTCTGGTTGATGCAGCCAGACATTCTCCACGGTGGAAACTGTCTGGTACAACAGCATTTGATGGAACTTTTGCCTTCATTCTTCAGGGTCAGGGAGAAAGTGGTTTCTCTAACACCTTCTTTTTGCCTTGTTTTCCCAGATAAGCCTCAAGAGTTCCTTTGAGCCAAGAGCCGTATGACTCCCTTGTCCAAATCGCTTTCCTGAACAAATTCTGTGATTTCCTTCCCTCTTTCACCTTCAAAAACCTTCGCCCTCTCACTCTCCACACGCCTTCCATACTGGTTTCATCACAGGGCCCCCAAAACGCCAAGCTCCGCACCTTCCTTTTCAGAGTATGCACTCATATTCTCTTTCCTCTCCGTCCTTCCTGGTCACTGGTCCCATGGTTGGTTCCTTTCTGACATTCCATTCCCAGCCTCAATGCCACCTTCTCAGAGAGACCTTCACTGACCACCAGAACTGAAGTTGCTCCCTGTATCACCCGCTTTAATTGTCTGCACAGTGCGGATGTTTTAAAATGTATTTCCCGTCTCCTTTTTACCTCCAACCACTGTGGCAGCTTCACAGGATGAGAGGCCGTATTCTTATTGCTCCCTCCTTTCCCACAGTGCTTGGAACTGTGCCTGAAACATTGTGGGCACTTGACAAATATTAGTGAGATTAATAAATCTTTTTCATTGAATCCTTATAACAACCCTAAAGGTACATGTCACTATTCCCTTGTAACACAGGAGTAAAGGGAAGCTTAGAAGAGCTCCAGGTGTAGTAAGAAGCAGCCCCAAGATACCAAGTGATGGTCACCTCTACCCCTTCTGGGCATCAGGTCTGTGAGACCTTGGGTGAGATTTGAATATGTGTTGGTGTGCGTCGGCAACACCTGTCAGTGTAATTCTGCTTTGTACCTGAAGCATGTGGCTCAGCGGGCATCTTAGAAAACATTTAATTTTGTGCAAATTGTGCTAAAGAAGGTGCAAATCCACAAAGGGAGAGTGACTGGTCAAAGACAATGATGCAGTGGCCAAGGTGAACTCCACCTGTGCTCCCCTGGATCCCCATTCACGCCACAACCACTGTAGCTGGCTGTGCTGGCCGTAATCTGCCCAGAGAGGCTTGAAGGGCGGTGAATAGAAGTTGGATTCTAGCAACTCCCCAAGCGATGGGTCCACATGTCCCTGCTCAGGATCGGGAAGGGTTGCATTTTTCATTTTGCCTGTTATTAAATTGCCTGCACCCCTCTCCTATGGCGGCTGCGGCGTATAGCTACAGAGACAGACATGTGATACATAACAAGACAGTCTATGACAGACCACATGTATGAAGATGGTCCCTTAAGATTATATTGCCTAAAAGACATTGTAGTCATCTTAGCTTCTATCCATACACTCTGTGATGATCTAAAAAAAAAAAAAAAAAAATGACCGAGGGGCTGGGGATTTAGCTCAGTTGCACAGGGGCTTCCTAGCAAGTACGATGTCTTGAGTTCAATTTGCAATCCAAAAAAAAAAAAAGAAAATGACCTAACACACTGCTCAGAATGTGTGATTTGGAAGCCATGCATGACTGCAAACTGTTTATAGCCTCCTGGTGCACACCAGGGTATTCAGAAGCATTGCTGAAGGCGCTGAAGTTTTTCATCTGAGATGAGTTGTTAGCCCTAGATACTTGCTGACTCATTACTTTTCTCCCTAATTAATAGATGAATCTAAAAGCGAAACACTGTAAACAAACGCCACTCTGGGAGTTCACAAAGATGAAATACTATTATACAAGGGTGCTGCAATTTCTTCCTCTTCTGTGTCCAGTGCTTTTGTCTCTCCCTCAAAGCACTTATATCCAAAAATAAAATCCCCCAAGGGAATTCTTAAAATCCAATGAATAAGAAACTACTGTAATTGATGCAGGCTAGGAATCCTCCAACTCTACAGATGTTTGAAAAAAGTTAGGAGGAATTGTCAACATGCTTGCAATGTTTGTCCCTGGGAAAGGGGCTTGGGGTGCATTTTTCCCTCTTACTCTTTCTATAATAATTTCTTGACAGGAAGCATCTATTCCTTTTATGGAGAAGGAGACAAAGACTGCATTTTTGAAAAGAAAGTTAAACAGGAAGGTAAAACGGCAGGAAGCAGCTCTCGGCCAGGTTGCAGAGCCACACGCAGAGCTGGCATCAGCAAGCTGAGCAGGAAAAGATGCTACGATTTAAAGCTTTTACCATTCAAAGCAGAGTAGCCTGTAGGTCCCTCCCTCATGACAGCAGGAAGACAGCAGGACCTGGAGCTGGGAGGGAAAAAATACACATACCCAAAAAAGGGAATTCTTTTTATAAGCACCTTTGATTCGGATTGCAGTCACACTGCTCTGTTTCAGAAGGACAGTCTCTGGGCTCCACCTCAGTGCCATCCTGTCAGCGGCCCTCCCCACCAGAACTCCTCCTCCTCACCTCTCCCTGTTTTCTCTTTGTGCTGCTGTTTGCCTGTCTCCTATCAAATGGCAGGAGTAGGAACCCAGGAAGGGTTCAGATATAAACCTTGAAGAAAATAGTATGTCAAAACAAAATAAAGCCTTAAAAAATAATAAACCCAGGGGCTGGGAGAGAGAAAATGTATTCTTGTCCTCTTAAAAAGAATGAGAAAAGCATTACCTGATGAAAGACAAAGAAACCCTTTGGCCTTCCCATTTATAAACTTTCCCTCCCTATAGCCACAACTTCCTAAGAAAATCTGAAAGTTCTTTCCACCAAACCATACCCCACACAAGTTCTAGGCTCTCCTAGATCTTCAAGGGAGCTGGCAGGGGGAGGAGGAGGAGGGGGCTGACCAACTTGGATTGTTCCTGCTCCTACACTCCAATCTCAAATGCTGGGCCCTTCCTGGAGTAGCTGCAGCACAACAAGCGTGTAGGTGTGTTCAAGAAGGCAGGGTAAGGGTTGTGCTGCAGAAGCAAATCCAAGAGCAGAAATTGCAATAAAACCCAAGCGTCCTTGTGGTGAGGGCCTCTTCACAGACCTGTGCTGAGCTCTGTGAAGATAAGGAACTCTGGGAAGATGGAAAGAAAAACAAAGAAACCCACAAGCCCAAAGCTGTAAGTGAGGTGTTAGGAGAGAACAAATGGAGATATGTAGGGTTTTTCTTGGATGCACAGAGCTGTTTCTGCTCTGATGTGTGGGTGGCTTTGCTGGCGTTGAAAATCTTGGTCCAGGTACTGATTCTGAGTGACCTTTGCAGAGAATCCTACGAAAAGGAAAGACAGCCAGGTCCAGAGAGAGCATAAGTTTAGGCAACTCTTTATTTATTTCCTTCAATTGTCTTTCCATGTGACCTTGACTCAATAAAGTCAGCACTGAGAATAACATAGGGATCAAAGACAGAAATGTGTCAGTATTTCCCAACCCTTTGCTCACAAACCAAGAATATAAATACTCATAATATACAAATCTTTACAAATAAGTCAAAATTAAAACTACTAAGTGATAGGAAATATGGAGGCTTTAAAGGTTAAAACGACAGCCATCTTTCCACCCAAGTTCTCACTTGTTGAGATACAAAGGATTGAAGAAGAGGAAGATATGAAAACCGGCCTGGAGGATGGGATTAGGCGTGCAGCAACGATCGGGTGCCTTGCGACAACTTCCCTAGGGAACCCTGAGTGGCAGAAGATATGCACTTACAGTGTCCTTGCCCTGCATGGATGTAGAAAGCAAAGAGTGTCCCCAGATGACTCGCCCCAGTAATTTTCATACAACAACCAGACAGTTCACTCCATTTCCTGGGGGCCAAAAGAAGAACAAAGGGAGAGGTTAGGACTGTTTAAGGGAAATACAATTCCTCCTCTTCAAAGACAGGGGTGGGAACAGGTATCTCCTCCACTTCCCCTGAGGTCTGATTTCTTAGCCCTCTGGGCTTGGGCAGGAGTCTCTGACCAGCCAGGGCTAGCACCTGTTTGCCTGAGGAGGTTGCAGCACTCTCACCTGCCTCCTACCTTCAGAGTGCAGAACCCAGCAGCAACCTCTGTTCTTCGTGTACCCCACTCCTCCAAGGACCTTTAGGTTACTTTAGGTGTTGCTTCCCCACATTCCATAAATAGGTGTGCAACATTGACTAATAAAATTCACAGATTGCTCTATCTCTACTTTCTCTTTGATTTCCCCATCACAAATTTTATTCATCTATTCATGAAATCTATCCCCCATTGCAGGTAAAGCCACTATTTGGGTGAGTTAGTGTAAAACTGTGGCCGTGGTTTACACAGTTGATACAGCCAGAGCTAACTCATACTGCACGTAGAGACATCACCCCAAGAGCTTGTGGGTACAACTCATTATTCAAATCCATGCGTAATGGTTCTTCCTGTTTTTCACTTCTGTTCTAAGTAGAAGTATCACTAAGTACTTCTACTAAGTAGAAGTATCAAGTTCACTCAGAATCGGTACCTGGACCGAGATTTTCAATGCCAGCAAAGCCACCCACACATCACAGTAGAAGTAGTAGGCCCCACTAAAACTAGATACCCTCTTGTCTCCCACACCAGAGCTCTCCAAGGCATTCACAGATGTTAGCTACAGCCTGAACTCCTGACATATAGACTTGGCAGTAAAACAATGGAAGTGCTAAAAATAACTCTTCTGTCCCCTAGCCTTTCAGAAGCATGAGCTTGGAAAAGCTCTCCTTTTCTTACCATCAATTTTTAAAGAGCAGTATCTGCGGTTGAAGCCCTTACATATAGTAGTACTAAACTCAGCGTTACTGAACTGTACTCTGTAAGAACCACCATGTTGTGGAGCAGTGTGAACTACCCCCAGTATTATTTTCTACACAACACAGAAGCATGAATTTCACAGCATGAATTAACAAACAGTATAGTAATGTGAACTACATGCAGTGTTATCTACTATACTGTTTAGGAGTGTGAAGTATACAAAGTGTAAGGTAACTGTAGTTGTATGAACCATAGACAGTATGACTGATATACAAGATAACAGTGTAACTAATGAAAGTGTGAACTAATATACAAAGTCATTGTATATACCACTACCCAGTGAAATAATGAATAATTTCACTGGGTAGTGAATACCTAGGGGAATATTGAATTGTAAAATAATAGGAAGTACCACACAAATAGCAATACAAAATACCCCTCAGCATATCACATAAAATCTTACTCTGCAGTCACATGGCCTTTTAGCACTTTTTCTGTAAATCTAAAATTGCTGCAAAACACAAGTTTATGTTGAGGAAGCTTCACTAAGCTTTATTGTCTTCACAGTTTTCAAATACCTTCCCTTTCTAGCAGCCTATTACAATAATACTAATAGCATAATAGACCTAAATGATTACTACACTATAACTTCAAATTTGATTTTGAGCTTCCTGTTGAAACATGTGAGACAAATGATTACAGAATTGTTAGTACTGGGAAGAAGAAAATTTACTAGCTTCTTAGCACAAAACAAAGCCTTTCCCAGAAAATCATTTAAAATAAAACTTTATAAACGGGATTCCAAGTGTTCTCAGAAGCAGTTTTGTAACAAGCACAATGATAAATTTCAAAGAGTTCTCAAAGTGTCCTTCCTAGAACCTGAAAGTAAAGTCACACAAAAATAAGAGGAAGATGATTCTGCAGAAGGCTAAATGCACAAATCTTAGGGATATAATTTTCTGGTGATCCAGATGGATACAACGAGAGAATACAGATTCCATGGGAGGAGATAGACTACAGGTTCTTATCGTTCTTCAAGTATGTCTCCCCTCAGTAGAGCATTTTCTCAGAGATGAGAAGCAGAGCTCAAAGCTGACTCTACTCTAGCCGAGAATACCAAGATTCTGAATAGTTGGTTGGAAGGATCTCATTTGAGATAATATACAGCTATTAAATATAGAGACATCTTAAAGAGTTTTGCACTAGAAACTTTCTGAATGAGATCAGGGAGTGCATAATCTCACATTATTTCATTAATTAATTCATTCATAAGATAGTGGATCAGGTACTCAGGATCTACCAAGGAGGATAATAGTCACTTTTTACAGGGTGTTGTGAGTACCTAGAAATCTCTTTGATCATAATGGATATCATTTACAGTTCTTACATGCTGCTCACCTGGAAATGCTAGGATCTTTACAATTATAATATCTTCATTCACAACCTAAATTGTTGATCTCTTAATTTTTCAGATAAAGACACAGGCCCAGTTAAAACAACTTGTCCAAGGGCACAAAGATAGTATTTATCAGAGCCAAATGTGAATTCACATGTCAGCTCTAGCACCCACTAGCTATGTGACCTTGGATAAGTTATTTAAAATTCCATGGTTCCTAATTTCTGTATCTGTGAAATAGGGTAAAAATAAAGCCTCCTTTACAGGGTTATTATGAGGATTAATAATAGATGTAAGTGACAACAGATACATTTAGTTCCATGTCTAGCACACAGTAAACCCTCAATGGCAAGGTCTCTTACATACAAGGACAATGTAAGCCTTAAAGGTTACATGTATAGCTAACCACTGATAGTCTACTTAAAAATCCTATATAAATGTAAAATGTTCATTATTTCTGTCATATACATATTTAATCTGTTTGAACATTATAATTTTTCTAAATTGAATCACTTTTTCTACTAATTCAAGCTCTACTGAACCATTAAATATGAATACTCATGAATATCTAAATGACTATGACCTTAGGAAAATCACAAAGATTCTGAAAATAAGCTGAAAATTTAAAAAAAAATCAAGCAGTAGGCTTACATTTAAAGAGACTATTGAACTAGATATTTAAATGGACCTGAAGTTCAAACACTGCTAGACTTGCTGCTGTGTTTCTTTTAAGGGATGATTCCACTTGAACTTCTACTGTAGCAGTGAACTCATGATCTCTCAGAACCAATCATTTTATCTTTTGTCAATTTGTGCCATCTGAACAAAATAGAATCAGTGTACCTTAACACAAAACAACTTTTTGATAACATGCTTATAGAAACAAAACTTTTGGTACATATACTGTTGGTACAAAACTGTTGGTACATATACTTTTGGATCATGTGATCTACAGCCTTTCTTTGGACCCAGAGCTCCACTGATTTAAAATATATCCAGTTATATATCCAGAAATATTTAAGTTACTATTTCAAAAATAAGACTAATTTAGTACAGAGATGTCAAATACATAGCACAGAGACCACTTCTCTTCACTAAATTACTGTTGTCGTCAGGATTTGCAAAAGAATAGATTTAATACAGGACACATAAATTTATAGGATTATCTTATAATATTCACCCACAAAGTCAAATGCAGAAGAGCACAAGAGATCTTTCTGCATACTAGAGACCTAAAGAATCCCACCTGAGGAACTGGATCCCATGGCAATGCCCTGCATAAGTTCAGCTGAAGTTCTAGAACCCACACAATGTCTCATGCAAGTCTGTATCAAGGATTTGCACTGGAAAGGCACAAGGGCCAGTGGTGGAAGTTAGAAAGTCTGTACCTGCAGGGCAAAGGATCTGTGCCATAAATTTGAGGGATCTGCACTGGAGCCAGGACATAACACTGAAGATAAAGGTGAAGACCAGAGCTCTTCCCAAAAAGAACAGCAGCCATCCCCAACCACAGCGAGGACGTGAGGTCCTCCTCCAGTGAGAACACCTGAGTTTGTATCAAGAAAACCAGCCACAACAAGGCTTCTCAGCAGCATGCAATCTGCAGCTGGAAATCAGCAGCATGCAATCCTCTCCAACCCCACCATCATTCTCAGGTAGGTCTTCCATGTCCAGAACCACACTGATTCAGTTCAGCAGGTGTTCCCATTTAAACTGACCACTAATTAATCCAGCACAATTATAGCAGAAATGACAAGTCAGCCACATGTACTAGTCCATTCAGCTACACTTGACACAGCCTCAGCCTTCTACTCAAATAGCACTTCAGAAGGACCCAAGCTATGTAGCAAATTTGAAAGGATGGAGATGTTTTCCACTTTGTATCACCCATCTTCTCTCACCCACTCACTGGACTGAATCCACTCCTTATGCTCTAGTTTCTTACTTGTTCTATTATTCTCTCTGTCCAGATCCGATCTATTAGGGCCTGGAGAACAATCTTAACTTTCTTAAGTACAGATGTACCTTTTATAGTCCAAGCTCCTTCCAAGCAGCACGATTAAAGTGGACCATGCAAGAAGAGGACACGAGCATGTCACTGTGTTAATTATTTCCTACAATGACTCCAAGCCAGGTCAGCAGCAGAAAGGAAATGACAGCTTTACATGAAATTTCTCTTCTGCATTTGAAATCAAATAAGTCCTTCATACTGCAGAATTTTTTCCTTTTCACTAATTGTGAGAAATCCTCTTCAAACTCCTCCCCAGACAGTCCCTTGGGTTTAAACCTGGAAGATCACAAGTGGCTCTCTGTCCAATGACTCTCACTGCACTGGAAGGTATTCTTCTTATCATAATGCTGTTAGAATAAGCTGATATCTCTAAAAGCCAGGGCACTGAGGATGACAGGCACAAGGAGGTTTTGGCCAAGCCTGTTAGCTCACTTCAGTCCTATTCTTTCTGTGCTACTCTCACTCGCACAGTTGAAACTATTCCATATTTGGCCCATTCTTTGTATTTCCTTCCATGAGACCTAACCTGAACATTCCCCGCCCCGCCCCCCCCCCCGCAAACTTTCTACACCTATCTTCTATGCTTCTGCCCTTAGTATAAAACACTTGTATTCCTCTGAGCAAGATTTCACACTCATCACAAATAACTGGTGCCAAGAAGAGGTTGCTGTTTACGGCCAAGATCCAAACCCTTGCACCTTGAGATCTCTTTCTGCTTACTTCCTGCCCTGTGCTTCCTTTCTTCTCCACTGCCCACTTGTTTGGCTTCAGAGCCAGCCATCAGATCATCACATGTGGTTTGGCTTCTGACAAAGGCTTAGCCATGCTTCTCTTCTGAGTCAACACCATCTACTTGCCCAGATGACTATATAAATAATTGGTTCGTAGGGATGACATTGTAGTGGGAATAATGTAGAAAAAGAAATGCTGTATGAGTGGTACAAGGATATGTAGCCTTAAGCAAGAGGCACCTGAGCTTTCAAGTCATCTAAGCCCTACAGATCCCTGAAGGAAATAACCTTCCCTCCCACTGATCTCTTCCTGGGTCACTTAGTTCCAGCCACATGGGTCTCACTGCAGATTCCATAATATGTTACTATGCCATGGCTTTTGCACTTATAATTCCTTTCATCTCTACTGCTTCTCTTTCAGGTTTCTATGTGGCTCATTCCATAACCCCTTCGTGTCTGTATTCAAGATCATCTTCTCAGCCAGTTGTTCTCTGATGGACCCCATCTATCAGAAAATTTCATCATAGCTACTTACCATCACTCTTTCTTGCTTTACTTTATTGCTTAGCATTTAACACTACTTGTTGTAGCACATATTTCAGCAATATTTACCAGTCTTGTTTATCTAGCTCCCTCTTTGGAATCTAAACCCCAGAAGAAAAAATAACTTTATAACACTTTTTTTCACTACTGCATCATCACTGCCAAGAACAGAGCTTGACATGTGTTAGGTACACAGTGCACAATTGTTACATGAATGAGTTTATAATAAAAAGTTGAAGAAGAAAGCAAAAGTCTATTAGAATGTGAAAGGTTGGGCTTCCATGACAAAATACCATAAAATCAGTGGCTTAAAAATACGAAATACATAGTTGTACTACTGACTCTTATCACTTTACTGAAAAGAACTGGTAATGATTAATTATTTGATCAATCTCACATGTCTCTATTTGTTTTCCTGAGAAACCACTTTGAAGATATCAATACATAATACCACAACCATTGTAATTTCCTACCACTTTGTCTGTAACTCTGTATTGCTTGTATTGTTCTTATGCTATTTTGTAAATGGATATTTGTTTGTTAATATGTTTTCCTTCTTTTATTTTTAAAATAAATTTTTTAAAAATAAAAAAAAATAGAAAATACTTCTCACAGTTCTGGAGGCTAGAACATCCAAGATCAAGGTGCCTGCAGATTTGGTGCCTGGTAAAGGCCCCTTAAGTAATTTAAACATCAGTTAAAGTAACAGGGAACATAATCTAGTTTCTTTCTCCTTCACATAATAACCCAACCTTGGATGGTAATTCTACTCTGGAAAGTCTTTAGAAGCCTGGGTAACTTCTATTTTGTATCTCTATCAAGAAGATATGGTCTTTGTCTCTTATCAAAGATATTTAATTTCCTCGCCTGCTAAGTACAAATAAAAGGGAAAAGGAAAAGGAAGTGTCATGTCTCTTTCTTTAGAAACTTATGCTCTGCATTTCTTTCTGTATCTCACTGGCCAAAACCGAACCACATGGTCACACCTAGTTATGAATTAGAATGGAAAATGCAGTTGCTATTTGTGGGGAACCATTCAGAGGACTTCAAACCTCAGGGGTATCTAAGGACACCTGACGACATGACCCACTGTCTAGCGCAAGCACTTTGTGTGATACAGTTACATAACCATGACTTAGCACAGGTAAACACACATGTGCAGCTTGTGGCACAAGAATGTAAATATGTGATAACAATCAGTATAAGAATTATACAATAAAGACATAGGCAGCTCTTTCACTTTTGCGCTCTTGTGTGTTTTTCTAACCTGAGTACCTCACCCATAAAAATTCCCCTTGGGCTCCCTGAGTGCACCAACAAATGCCATAGTCAGTGGGACATTGAAGTGAGTGCTCCTGTGAAGGTTGTGGAAACAGTGCCCAAGGGTGAGAAAGAGGCCTGGAGAATGGTTGATAAGTGACCCCTGGCCTCTCCATGGCTACTTTAGCCACCTTCTTGGCAATTTGGAAGGCTCTGGAGGACTGGGAAACAGTCTGTTGGGAGCCCAGGGATGTCTTGCAAGCCTTAGAAGTGATAGACAAATTTTTCACCCCACCATGAAATGGCAGGGGTGGATTGCTTGGCTGTTCTTTATTCTCTTCTGCTGCATAAATCAAGAGGGTGGCCTTGTCCAGCAAGTGGACAAGCTGTACCAAATAAAGGAGAATGTTGAGCAATAGTTTGCTGCTGTAGAGCTCATGTTTCAAGGTGTAGAAAGCACTGCCTACTCCAGAAATGTCTCCAAAAGCATAAGTCCTAATATCCAAGAAAACCCCCAGGAAATTCCCCTGATTGTGCATGCTATGCTGGCCATGCATCAAAGAATGGAGGTGGAGGAACCCCTAGCCCAGGGAGGAGGACCAGCCCGGGGAGAGCTGTCTACCTCTATCCGACATGCAGTATGCACAACATACACAGCCATGGAGCTGCAGAAGCTGGCAAAACAATTAAAGCAAAAAGTGTTTGAAACAGTGCCTGTGTGGCTACTGCAGCTGTGGGACAATGAGGCTGATGACATGCAGTTAAGCCCACAGGAGATGTTCCAAATAGCCAGCATCGCCAGCACCGTCTCTGTGAGATGGGTTCTGCAGGATGTGCAGAGGACAGCCCCAGAAGCAGGCAATCAGACTGTGGTAAATTTGTTGATGGCCGTGGCTCTCCTGGTTTGAGAGAATTCAGGTTAACTGTTGGAGCAAGTCACTAAATGGACAGCCTATGTAGACTTAATAATTGTGCTACATGAATGAGCATGTGGCAAATGATGTTCATGTTGCAGTACTGTAGCCCAGAAAAGGAACTGCTGACAGCATGCATGCAGGTCATGATGATCCTGGCAAGTAGGATGGCTGGCACTTTTGGGTCAGCGGCAGCCATTCTACCTCCTTAACAGATCACTCAATCTGTGATGCTATTTGGCCAGAAGGGGAGAGTTGGAAGTGAAGCACTAAGGTAAGGTGAGATCTGTAAAACCTGTCCTGGCAAAAGAGAAAAGGGGGAAGAGCTCTGGGTGACCAGGGAAAATCCCCCAAAGACAACCTGTGGGGTCACTGAAGGTTGTCAGTGTCAAATCTGGACAGACCTGCTGGCTGCTGGCTTAGCCACAGATAATTTAGACAGGCAGCCTTTGCATGTGTTGCTGACTCTGTCGAGGCAGTTATATCCTGAGCAGCAATACTAGCTGATGGATCAGGGCCAGAAGGCCAAAGCAGCCCTGGTGAAGCAGGAAGAAGTGACACTGGTCTCCTTTTACCCTAATTAGGAGGCAGGTTAAGGTATTCAGGTCTTGGAGGTTTAAGGAGACGGGAAGCCACAAGTGGAATTGACTATTTACTGATCCCCCAAAAATGTGCAGCATGTACTAGCATCGCTGGATACCAGAGGTGAGTCAGTGCTAATATATGACAAGCTAGACTGTTTTACAGGACCTCCTACATGCACAGAAGGGTATGAAGGTCATTACATAACGGTCTGGAAGGCCCAAGTGACTTTGGGTGTCAAGGACTTGCCCCTATGTCCATAGGATGTTTATGTTTCCCCAGTTGCTGAATATATATGGGGTGGACATATTGACTGGTACTTAGCTAGATACCACATAGGGGGAATCCCCTTGCAAATTTGCATGGCAAAAGTTGGAATATGAGGATATTTGCACAGTGCGCTGCTGACTCTCCTGCATCCCACGCAAGTTTTGCGCATGAAACAGTATCAGTGCCCTGGAGGTCATGAAACAACGGGACAGACTGTCTTGAAATTGGAAAAAGCAGGGGTGATATGGGCTGCACAGAGCCCTTAATATGGCCATGAAGAAGCCAGACAGGTCACTGTGAATGACTGTAAAGTCTCACAGTAGGCAGTAGGGATCAATTTGCCTTCACCTAGGAGAGCAGGCAATGGGCCTCCCAGATGTTGCCACAAGGCCATATACATAGCCCAATTTTGTGTCATGGCGTGGTGGTGCAGGACCTTGTCACCTGGGCCAAGCCACACTCTGTGTCACTGTTTTGTATTGATGATTTGTGTTAACCTCTGATTGCCCTGAAGATTTGAATGCCACCATGCACAGTCTGAAGGAAGATTTTCTGGCATGGGGGAGGCCCATGGACAAAGACTATGTCCAGGGAACTGGTTTGTCTGTCAAGTTCTTGGGTATTATAAGGTCAGATAAGACCAGACCCATGATAGTATGCCAATTACAAGTGTATGTGGGCTTGTTGGATTTTCAGAGGATGTATAGCACCTAGCTACCCTGCTGTGCCCCTTAACCAGATGACCAAAAAGGGCACAACATAGGGCTGGACAGATACAGCAGAAGCTGCATGCTGGATAGATAGCAATGAAAGCTGCTTTCCAGGACTCAAAAAAGGAATCTGCACCAATACAAGCCCTTTGAGTCATTGACATTAACCTGTGCGTATGGGTAATATTGGATGTGGCTGAAACTTATGGCAAAAAAACAGGGGAAGCAGAAGCACCCTGTTGCATTTTTGTCAGAGATGTGGAAGGGAGCTGAGCCAGGATTCCCTGATTGAGAAAGAGCAGTGCTATAGGTTGTTTTTCATGCCTGTAAGGAATCACGGGACAGATGTACCCAGAAGGCTGGAGTGGCACAGGCCCCCATCACATGTTGTGGGGCATACCTCCAACAGTGGGCCTCTTTCTTGTCTAGCCTCTGGGCAGCTGAACTGGCAATAGTGTTGGGACCCATGATGTATATGCTCCTCCCAGGAGCCTGACAACAGGACATGATCCCTAGTCCCTATTCAAAGGGATTTCAGTCTGATGCCAGATACCCTGATAGGTCTAAGCATGACCCAAACCCTCAATGGACAGCAGTCCCTGTCCATGCCAGTACAGAAGCACTCTAGTCTGGAAATGAAACAGGCAGTTCAAGCCAATGGGCAGAGCTGCAGATGATGTGATTGCTTGTGATGCACGAAGAAAGTCCCCTACATGTGTGCATGGACACCTGAACCATCTTGAGGGAGCTGACACTGCTGCTGGCTTGAGCAGCTCAGGACTGACAGGGCACCATCCCTCACGGAGTGCTCACCTATGGCAAGATGTATGGGAGTGTGGCCAAAAGGCTGACCATGTAGGATGTCTCAGGACAGAAGCCCCTCCTCACACCAGGAAATGACTTAACAAATGCCTTGCCCAGGCATTGCAATGGTTGACCCCTAAGAATAGCATCTGACCAGGAAAACTGACTGCTGCATATGGGATGCCACTAAGAACAGTATCTGAACAGGGCCAAGGACCTCAGACAGAGCCTTTCAGGTTAAAATCCTTGCTCGACATATGGCCCAGGCCTTGAATGTTATGCATTAGGATTTGATGTTGTTCATGGATAAAACTTCTCAAATAAGAAAGATAGTTTTATAAAACCACATGGCTCTTGATTTGCTGACTGCAGCACAGAGAGACACTTGTGCCCTGTTATATATAAAGTGTTATATTTATATACCCCTGTCTTTTAAGGGGTGGGTTGAGGGAATCACTCAGACTACTTCAAAGCTCAGGGGCATATTAGGAAACCTGAGGATGTCATCCCTTTGTCTAGCACAAGTACACAGTATGATACAGTTACGTAACCATGACTTAGCACAGGTAAACATGTACGTGCTGGCTACAGCACTATATAAGAATGTAAATATGTGATAATAGCCTGTATAAGAATTGCACACTGAAGATGCATGATGTCATTGCGCTGTTGTGCTCTAGCACTCTGCTCTGCACCATGCTGCCTTCTGTTGTTGCTGATGACTTACACACGTGCATTCTTTAACCTGGGGACCTCACCCTCAAAAAGCTCCCTTGGGTCCCCCAAGAAGGCTGATTATTCTTAATAGCTATTAGTCTAGGTCTTTACTGTTACAGAAGAAAAGGTAAAAATATTTGGGGGAGAATGAATAGTCAATGTCATAGCATATATTTTTAATGATTTAGAGTTAACATAGATGTTGTGTGAATAGCACAACATTGTTAAAGATGGTCATACATATACAGAAGGCCATTCTACTGCTTTTTCTACTTATATTAGTGTTTGAATCTTTTATAGTATAAAGTTTTAAAATATCAACTGTATAAGTATATATTATGGGGTTCTATTGGTGTTTGCGCTGAGAATAAGAATTGGCATGGTTAAGTATTATATCATCAAAGAATGGAAAGGCGTTTATCAATCAAAAAGGCTTTGTTGTGCTCCTAAGGAGTTGCACAGTACTGGAGAGTTTTCACCTGAGCCAGCAGAGAAGCAAACACTGACCTGATAACTCTTTGGAATTTCTCAACCTCTATGTCATTTGGTTGGCTCAGAGGACATAAATACCTGGAGAAAGGATCCTGCTTCAAAGACACGCTGTTTGAGTCAGGTTGTTTCAGGTAGTGCCCCGCCATGCTCCACTTGTGTTCAGGAACCTCCCAGGAGCCACTCCCATTTGACCTTGACACCCATTCTGCTCTAACCTGCTTCTAGTTGTTTATTTTTTTGTTTTTTTGAGAGAGAACACCAAGCACAACTTAATAGATCTGAAATTTGATTTTGTAATTTTTATTTCCTAACACAATTTTAAAAATTCATCCTAACTATGAAAGGCCTGACTCACAAGTGGTACCTGCCACCTTGCAAGTGACATAAACATTTAGTACTTTCAAGGTCTTATTGCAGCAACTCTTCTCATAAACTCTTTTCTTATTTCCAAGGGTAAATTTATATTCTTCCATTCATCACCTGGGGAGCCTTGAAAGTATGAGAAAACAGAGGCCTCCACTTATGCAATGATGAATTCTCTAAAACCAACCTTTTATGGAGAATGTACCTAAATATACATGAAAGTGATCTCTTAATACAAATATAAGAATTTTTTCAACTTCTTAATCATACTGAAGTTTAGTCATTTCAGAGACTTTAGAGCAATTTCTTCTTAAATTGTACAAAGCTACCCTGGTCTCATAACATTGGTATAAAGTGAAGGCTGCAGTGAGAGTTCCACACGTTATTCCCTGGGCATACTCTTCCACCTTTATAACTTGTCCAGCTCGCGTTAAAAGTTCCCACAGACTCCTGGGCATGCTCAGAATGCTTCAAGTGCTCGTCACTGAAACCCTTTCAGATACAAGGTGGCTTTTATCATCATTATTCTTGCTCCTTCCTTCCCCATCATCTCTAAGGTCTCAGAAGTTCAGAAAACTGTCACCACAATTAAGGACACTTCTCTCTGAGAAATACAGCTGCCAAAGACAAACAGGGAAAAACAGCTAATTTAGTTTCTACTCTTACCTTGGGTTACTGCTTCTATCTTGTTACTGTCAAACTAGTCATTTGAGGATGAGGACGAGGGGGTTGGAAATTAGTCTCTACTTTTTCTTTTAATTTAATATGCATTATTATCCCAAGACATCAGTCCTGAGAGGGCTGCCACTGTCACCTGCATGATGAAGTGAAGACAGGCTCTCATCACTTTTCAGTTACACCCTACTCTGTGGGTCTAATCCTGGACAGCTGGGATTCCTAACTCTTCATGAAAGTTTGATGACCTTTTACTTCTGAATCACTCTTGTAGCCTTTTTTTTTTTTTTCAGAACTCTCAGACATAAAGAAACTTTGAGTAATGGACATTTCACTCTCAAATCTACTTTCTCCCTGACTTTGCAGCATTATTCTTGAATTAAGTTAGTATTTTTCATTTCTCTCTTCCCTTATCATAATTTTACATAGGGAATATTGCCTCTAATGAAAATACTCACTCTATCACTTCTCTGTACCCAGGTCATTATGGATTCTAAGAGGACACATCTCTAACAAAATCTAAAACAGCTACCACACTTCCTTATGAGTTTCCATGCCATGGACTAAGTGTTGACACTCCTACCCCAGATTCTTATATTGAAATCTAATCCTCAGTATGATGGGTATTAAGAGGTGGGGCCTTTAGGAAGTGATTGGGTAATGAAGCTAGAGCTCTCCTAATGCAGTTATTGCCCAGATAAAAAGAAACATGACAACTTGCCATCATGCTCTCTGCTGTCTGCCAGGCCAGGATACAAAAAGGATGGTCACCTGCGAACCAGAAGACAGACATTCACCAGATACCATATCTACCAGCACCTTGATCTTGGACTTCCAAGCCTCCAGAACTGTGAGAAATAAACAGTGTGGTTTAAGGGACCTAAGCTGATTCAGATATCCTGTCTTTGCAAGTATCAGTCTCTGCTAAATGGCTCAGATAAAAAATGAAAGAATATGGATCAGTATATTTGTCAACTTTCCTGTCACCAAGACATAACACCTAGCACAATTTAAAGGAGGAGAAATTCAATCTGGCTCACAGTTTCAGGAGATTCAGTCCATGATCACCTAGCTCCAAGGCAGGAATATCTTGGACAGCTGGGATATTCTCCAGCTGGACAATTCTGGAGGCTTGGGAGTCCAAGATCAAGGTGCTGGCAGATATGGTATCTGGTGAATGTCTGTCTTCTGGTTCACAGGTGACCATCCTTTTTCTATCCTAGCCTGGCTGACAGCAGAGAGCATGATAGCAAGTCGTCATGTTTCTTTTTATCTGGTACAAACTGCATTAGGAGAGCTCTAGTGGAGCAAAGATGCTATGCTTAGTTCATGGTGGCAGGAAATCAGAGCAAAAGAACAATCCCAAAAAGAAAGTAGCAAAAGACCAGATATAGGACCCATGACCCAGCCAGGAACACCCAGAATTGTACTTTACTAACCTGCAAGGCAACTTCCAAGCCAATCAAATTGGCATAATTAATCTTAACCACCACAACTAGTGAGTTAGTTCAACCACTCAAGTGGGTCCTTTGCCATTTTTTTATGCATTACCTATAAAACAGAGAAAGCATTGCTGGGATTTCAGAGTATAATGCAAGTATGTGATCTTTGAACTTGAGAAATTGACCATATAGTGATTTTTCATGGGAAAATAATATTATAATAATTTTATAATAAGAATACATAGTTGTAATTATAATAATCATATTCTTATATATAATGATATATATAAGAATACAAGAATAATTTTTTACCTTTCTCATTTGATTCCTTATTGCTGTTCTCTGTCTCATTTCTGGAACTTTAAAAAATCAAAATAGATTATTTACTCATTAAAATGTCTCTGTTTTTTGCTTGTACTATAACAGTAGAGGGAAACACATACACAGCCAGTCAAATATATCAAATACTTGCTATAGAAAGAAAACAAGAATTATCCAGGAGGGTCCAGACATATGACGTATGACTATTCCAATTTTTAATCCTGTTTCACAGAAATTAGAGACTTAAGTCTAAGTTTAGCTGGTGCTATCCTGCCTCACCAAGATTCAGTCATCACTAACAATGAGAAAGAATTTTTAAACCCCTCAATTCTTGCCATTTTCTACTATTAATCAGAAAAGAATTTCCTCAATCCTTCAAAGAGCAGCTTCCATATAGTTTCAAAGTATAGAGAATTCTACTTAAAATATTATATTTTTCAGAAAAATTCATTTCAAAAGAAGTGAGGACTAAGAAACTTGCTAAAATCATATCCATGAACTATTCATTTATTCAAGATGATGGCTTTCTCTTCTTGTGAATTTGACCTTAAAATCTGTAGCTGTTGCTTTAGATATAGCAGGTGGCCAGGAAAAAGTCTTTATTAATCTGAAGTCCTCTTGACCTCAAGTCATCTGCCTTTCAAGTTTTCTCTACAGGAGTTTACTTATATTATTTCTACCTATATCATTTTTCCATGAAGGCTCTAGGCTCTGAATTCCCAAGTTCTGCGCCAATGTTGCACAAAATGAGTGACATATTATAGATCTTTTTATTGGCATTTCAAAAGGCTGTCTATCCATTAAAATTCCACTCTAACCCTCTTCTGAAGATAAGTATGTGGCTTGGTGTGACAGTAAAAAATTAAATCTCTCTACCAGCCCCTTTTCCTTTGTCACAATTTCATGCAATCTATTTAGTGCTCCAAATTTAAGACTGAAAAAAGCTGCACACTCAGGAGCTTAGCAGATTTTGCTCTGCCACTCCAAGTAGAGAGGACATGTTGACATCTCACCAAAAAGAAAGGCAAGACAGAGTCTCATGAGTAACTCAGAGGATCAATTCTCCCATGATGCTCTTTTGATCAAGAATTTGTTCCCTGGGCAGCATCTCTTTCACTCATAGCCCTTTGGTATAAGTGAATCTTCATCCTTTGCAAAGGGACAGACGGCACAAAAAATGAGGCAAACTCAACCAGAACCAAAGTTATGATTCAGAATATGAGACTACCTTGGTAAAGTTGATCTATAAGAAAATATTCGAGTTAGAGAGACATTACTTGACATATGTATAGCCTCCTAAGATGGTCATGAACAGGATAACAGATATTGAAGCTGTATTAAAATGAATGCCCTTCCTCCACCCCCTCCTCATCATCCTTCTTCTCTTTCTGTTTATTAATCATATCTCCATATTTAAAATGAGATAGTTCTTCAGAGATTCCTGGAGCTAAGAATATCAAGACTAAATTTTACTTTAAATCTAATAGCTATCTGAGATCATAAACAATATGAATCTGAGCCTTAAATTTATTGCCCTATTACTAAGTCTCAGTTATTAATTTTAATCTTTATTCCTATGTTCATATTTTCCTTCCACAATTTTGGAATGAGGAAGCATAGCACTTAGTGAAAGTTAAAAGAAAGAGATATTGTGAAAGGAAGTGCAATTGTAAGGAATAATGTGCCAGTATCTATCTGTATTCTTGAAGACTTCTAGGACAATGAGAGAACAACAGAAATGTGGAAATAGATCATTATACTGTATGGCAAGTGCCATAGAAAGATGTGCTCTAGGTGCTATGGAAGCTCCGAATTGGGTATTTAGTTCACTTACAGGCTCAGGAGAGACCTCTTGGAAGAGATAATGTGAAGCTATCTTAAAATGGTGAGTAGGGAAAAAGCACTTCTGTGATGGCAGAGTAAACACACCCAAAAGTATATTCCTCCATAAAGACACTGAAAAACATGGTAAAATGTCATCAAAGCAATTATTCAGAATGCTAAACATTAACCACAGGCTTGTAACAATCTGAGGAATGTTCATCAAGGAAACAGCAAAATCTCATTAACAACAATAAGATGTACTGTGCTTTATCTTATACTATTCTCATTCCCCTCACTCCAGCTGTGCAGCAGCCCTAAAAAACTTTGGTCTTGCTACCAGGATAGTTCCATGAAACAGCAGTTTATCAAACACTAGCAGAAACCAAATTGGTTTGGAGCACTGCAAAAATGATATATCCCTATGGAATTGACATTATGTAACCACTCCAGCAATCCCTATAAAAGCCCTATTCACAAGTCCTGCATTCTTGTAACCTCATTCAGAGCTCAGTTGGAGGTAGTCATCAAAAAACAAACAGCAGCCAGGCATGGTGGTGCACGCCTGTAATCCCAGCACTTGGGAGGCTGAGGCAGGAGGATCGTTGCTAGTTTGAGGCCAGCCTGGGCTACAAAGTAAGCTCATGGCCAGCTGAACTGCACAGTGAGACTGTCTCAAAAAAGAAAAAAAAAAAAAAAAAAGACAAAAAAAAAAAACCAGCAGAAATTTTTTAGCATTGCAGCTTCTTCTCAAAAAACTTAAAAGAAAAATATGGAGAATGAACTGGCTATAGAGGGCCTTAAAAGATCGGACATAGTCCTGGGAATGTAGAAGGCAATACACAAGCCTAGAAAAGACTTAAGACTAAATTCTCAGCTTTGGCAAACTTTGAGCCTCTTTGCAAATAGTAAGTGAAGGATAATGTAGAGTTACGAATTGATAAAGTGTTGAAAGATCTCAAAACAGTCTACAGAGCATCGCTGCAAAGTGTGAGAAATTTTGCTCATGGCATTTAAGAAACTCTCTGTTCAATAATTAGTTGAGCACTAAAATAACTGAATAGAGACTTTGGTGACCACACATAACAAATAATATAGACATTACAAATTTCCTACAGCAAAGTCATTAAACAAATAACAAACAGCAAACAACAAACTATAGGTGCGGGAAGACATGACTTCCAAAATTGCCATGGAGATGATTCAAAAAAAGGAGTGAAAAAGATCCCATTTCCAAAATTTCCAAGGAAATGACTCAAAAAAAAGGAGTTAAAAAACCTACAAGGGAATAAAAATGGAGCACTAGATATATGTTATGGTTTATATCTAGATATGCTCCCCAAAAACTTCATGTGGTCATAGATGGGGCTTGCTGGAGATGGCTGGATCTAGAGTATGTGATTTTAGGATTAGAATGTGATGCTGGGATTAAGTGTGTGATGCTGAGATTAAGGAAGACCCACCCTGGGAGTGAGTAGTGCCACCCAAAAAGCAGGTAGCCTAGAAATGATAAAAGGAGAGGCAGGTTGCTGCTGCTGCTGCTGCTGCTGCTGCTGCTGTCCTTGTTTGCTGCTTGCTGCCTCCTGCCTGCCTGCCCTGCTTTGCCATAGACTGTTTTTCCTCCTTCTGTGATGCTACCCTGCCTTGGAGCCAGCCAATTATGGACTGGAACCTCCACAAACTGTGAGCTAAAATAAACCTCTCTTCCTTTAACTTTGAATGTTGGATATCTTATCCCAGCAATGAGAAAAGTAACCAACACACTGACTCAGAAGAAATAAAAATATCCAATTCAGATTCAACACAGTAAATACATCATTTGGGAGAAATCAGTTGTAAATTTTATAACAGACATGAAACAAGTTCAAAATGTATAAAGAACTCTTAAAACTCAACAGTAAATGTCAAATATCTACTATGCAAGAGGTAGGTTGTAAATGTTTGCTCAGTGCATGAAGTGTGATGTGCCCTCAACAAAAATTGTTTAAGTACAGGTTATACTGAAGAACAGGCTATGACATTTCAGGTAACTGCAACAGCACAGGTGAAAGCACAACGGAGCAATTAAAGGAGTGTGTAGACAAAGCATGAAATCCAGAACAAGGAATTTGAGGAAAAGACAGAGCAGCAACCACACGATGAAATGCTTTATGCCAATCTGGGTGCCACAGAAAATTGGAATGATGAGAAGCTATTGACAGTGATGATAGGGTTGGAAAAGAAAGATGGACTGAAGAGATGCAGAACCATAATTTGTTGATAATTAATTAGGAAAGATGGAAGAGAGAGAGGCACCTCAGGAATCTAGGATCGCTCCCATCTTTGAGTAGATGCTTTTGTTGCCTCTTCATTATATCTCACAGGAGAAAAAAATAACCACATGTGATTTGAAATACATACACATACACCCAAAGTGCAATAAAATAAGAATACTCATATTTTAAAAATCTGTATCAAATATATTATTGGCAGGGAAGGGAAGACTGAGTTGTATTAACTTGAACGCCCATACCTGTAGATTCTAAGGGTGTCATCATGACTGGTTAGAAATCTAGTGTATTCACTCTTCAACAGAGAAAAAAAAACAAACATACAGAGATATCCTTATATACGTGCTCACACATTATCAGGTTTGACTCAGGTATGACTTTCAGGCACCCAACCTCTTTGTCAGCTGTGAATTGCTGTCAGAGAAAACTCAGCTCAGCATCAGTGCTATTGCCCCGAGTAAACACAGGATGTCATACAAGGAGCCAAAGACCAGGACATCTGAAAACATCCATACATTTACAGCAGATGCCCCAAGGACTTTGACCACCAAGCCACTGAACTCTGGAGAACTTTGCCCAGATCTCCTCATCTGAGGTACCTGACTCACTTCATCCAAGCCCTGTTCCCGAAGACTTTTTGTCCTCTGTCTGCCTGCACCCAGGCACAATAAATTTCATACCATGTACCTTTACACAAGACTGGTGATCTCTGCTGGTCTCTAATTTGTGCCATTTCTTACAGACACAACAAGCTCAAAGTCCGGATTCTTACTGTATGCTTATCAAATGGCCATAGAACTATATAAACCGTCTAGTCTTTAAGTGCATTCAGTTCTTGTTCCCTGCTGTTCCCTGGTGTTAGCAGGGCTAACCTAACCTTCAGAGAGAAACCTAGATGCAGCCCCCTGGAAAATAATACAAAGAAATCACGTAACTTCACAAATTCTGTGTCTCAAGAAATCTTTACTCATTTGGAAATTCTAATTAATTTAATATATTATTATAATTATACATGATTTTGCAGTGGTATACATGATTTTACAGTTATTTATTTATATTTTTATTTTTCAATAAGAATTTAGTGTTTGCAGAAAGAAAACTGGTACAACAAAGTGTTGTTGGAAAAATTATGATAGGTCTTGTTTCTGCTGTTAATTTTAATTATTCTAATTAATCTGGACTGTCCCAGACATGTCTGCTGGTTCTCCCATTAATTATTGGTTTGACCTTATGCAACTCATTCTTTCCTTATCCATCAAAAGAAGGAGTTATACTACACCACCTTCTAAGGTTTATTTCAGCTCCAGCAATGTCTGTGTTTCTGAAAGACACATTCAACTTTAATCATAATCTAATTACATGTTAAATTCCCTCATCCCACCATACTAACTACAGTAACTAAATCACTAATAAACTCAGAGCAATAGATAAAATATATTAATTTACTTTAAGGAAGAAATTAAATGGGAATTTAATATATTAATTGATTAAATGTGAATTTCACAATTGCCCAGTTGTCTATGACTATCAAGACATTTAAGGTGAAGTGCCTAATTGTAGTCAAATTGCAATCAAAACTACTTTTTAATATTGGCGGGTTTAAAAAAATAGCTAAATAAGCTACACACTTCATAAATTTTGATAGAATAACAGATTTTTTTCCAAAAAAGTAGATAATTTGTTGCTATAACTTTAAAATAGTTCTACATATATCTTAGTGCTCTATATAGCCAATGGAGATGTGTGTTTGTTGAGTCTCCTAGATTACATAATCCTATTCATGAATTATGCCTATAATACAATAAATACTCTCCAATAGATATGTGACATATATTATCTTCATTAAGTTATTCAGCTGAAGGTTGTGCTTGCATTACTATACAAATACATTTAAACAATGACCCATTAGCAAATGGGCATATACAATAGTAGATAATGTCAACATTGCAATGCCTCTGACTTCAGCCAAGCTTAAGTGCAACAAATTGCTTCACTCTGATGTTCAGCTAAAATCAGAAATTTAAATGTGAGTAGTGTTTAATGGCTTTCTACATGCAGGTAGAACTCTACTGAACATCTGCCAAAGTATACATTTCCTAATATAGAACACCACTCTTGTGAGCAAATTCATTTCCTCAAATTTCCAGAAGCTACAGAAAATCTCAGCATAAGTATAGGCTCTAGCCTTCCTTTAGAAATGGTAAACACTTCGAACATTGAAAATCATTCATTTCCTTGAGAAATTAAAATACTATTTGGCATACATACTTTCTCTGGGGAGAACTTTTCCTTAGTAACATGCTCGGTGGCTGACTATTTATTTGAATCATTTAGAAGCAATATGAAGACAGATGAGCTTAAATCACATCTTTAAACAAAGCAAAATAGATTTAGACTTCCACAAACATCTGTTAATTTTTCATACACATTGAATCCATTAAGATAATTCACCTTATGGAATAATTCTCAGTAAGAAACTTCCAACAAAACAGAGAAAAAGAAAATTCAGGTATGCAAATGATTCCATTTAAATTGTGCCCAGTGAAAAGAAAGAGTGATTAAATCTGCATGTTAATCATCTTGATATCTACAGAGCTCTAGCAAAGGCAAGGTCAACCAGGTAGCTTTTCTGTTGGATTAGAGAAAAATGGTGTTTGTTCTTAAGCATGAAAGTCATGTCAGATCATCTATATGATGGAGAATCTTTTGAAGTTTCTAGTTCCTCCATTTGAATCTACTTAGTGGGTAAGTGTTTTTTCCTCTTGGGAGAAAATTTGGGATATCATAGCAATGACAAATTTGGGGGTCATAAAAATGAAAAAAAATTTTAGGATATCATAAGAATGATAAATCTGGGATTCACAATAGTGATAAAATTTTAGATATCATAAGAACTATGTAGGATATAAAACAACACCTTATATTCTCTCTCTCTCTCTCTCTCTCTCTCTCTCTCCCTCCCTCCCTCCCTCTTTTTCTCTCTCATTATTCAATTTGGACCAAATTAAATCTTGGCCACAATTTCTCACAACTGTGTCTGAAAACAGCATTGGTCTTTGCGAGCAGACTCCAGAATCTTCAAGTTCAAAAGGAATCCCTACTGATTCCTTGTGAGATTTGAGGGTAGTTTGATGATGGCCCAGAAGGTGATTCCACAAGTAAAATGTATGATACCAGGGGTTGTTCTCATATTTGGAATATCTGAAAGACTCTCATGTGCTCAGAGCAGCAAATTCTAGCACAGAGGGATCTTTCAGCTATGCCAAAGATTATTTTAATATATTTATAAAAAATAAATAAAATCTTTTCACAACTCCATTACTGTCTTACAAGCTTTCTATTTAGAGTGCTTTTAATGGATTGAAGATGGCCTTCTGAGCTAGATAGTCTACTAAGTAGTATATTATTTCATTTAATCCTCAGCACATCATACAGTAAGAACTATTATATTCATTCTGCATTTGAAGACTCTTTGAGGAGTCTTTGGCTCTAAGATTTTAAATTACTTACAACAAAACAAGGGCAGAGTAGGGATTTAAATCTTCATATGAATGACTTCTCAAGTCCATAATGACTCCAATGCACTACTCTAACCTCCACATAGCAAGAAGGCATTATAGTCACCTGACCTTAAAGGTTGTAAAGTTCCTTGCTCTCCAGGCAGTGTTAATAAGTTCAGATTGTTATCACAATGTCAGAGAAGGGGTGGCTTGTTGTTATGGTTGATATATTGTGTCAATTTGAGGACTCTAGGAGCTTAACTAAGTAACTCAGCAGCTCTACATTCTGGGGTGAAAAGGACATGCCCTCACTGCTCCAGGACTTTGTTCATTGTGTCAATTTGAGAAGTTTAGAGGGTTAACTAAGAGACTCAGCAGGGAGCCAGGGTCCTTACTTTATAAACGTCTTCATCCTGTGCAAGAGGAGGACACAGAGATTGTGTGAGTGCTACACCCTCACCCAGAGGGCAGGTAGCCCGCTTACAGTACAAGGGGAAAAGAGACTTGTTCTCCCTACCCGCTTTTGCTCTTGTTGTTTTTGCTGTCTTCTACCACCTTGAACTGTTGCCTTTCTGCCAAGCCAACCTGCCTTGGAGCCAGCTGCTTACAGACTGAACTCTCCACTTATTAACAACAGAGATATGTTTCTCACAGGTTTAGAGGTTAGAAGTCCAAGATCAGAAGCCTGCACAGTCAGGTTCTGGTAGGGTCCCTTTATCAGGATGCAGAATTCCCATGGCAGAGAAAGAGACAAGGAGTTCTTTGGCCTCATTCGTAGGACCTAATCTCCTCCCAAATGCTCTACCTCCAAATGCCATCACTCTGTTAATGATTATATTTTTCAATATACAAATTTAAGAGAGACACAAACAGTCCGTAACACTGAACCAGGGATGTGAGTCCTGGTTTGAAGGACTTCCTAAGCCTACTCTGGTTTCAGTATGCTACTTTACCCTCTGCACAACAAAAGAGAACTGCGTTTACCCTGACTCTCAGGGCCATAAAATTTTCTCTTGCACTCCTAGGTTTAGTTTTAAAGTCTAAAGTTCAGAACTCACAGGTCTTGAATCTTCCTCAAAGGGTCCAAACGATCAGTGAATACAGGGTCTTTTCAAAAGTTTCCCAGTTAAGTCTAATGCACATTTGCATCAAGAACCATTGATGACAGAACAGTGATCTTTTACTATGGGAGCACATGTATACATCCTTAGACATCCTTAGTATCTACAAACAATTTTTAATATTATATTCTCATTGCAATTTTTTAAAAAAATCAATATAGGTCAATACTTGACCTGAATAACAAAGCTATGCCAGCTAACGTTATTCCTCTCTGTTTGTTTCAGCTTTACATATATTGTCATTTACTCATTCATGCAACAAATATTTATGTCTCTAACATGTTTTACCCAAAAATACAAGGGCAAACAAGAAAATAAGCATGTTTCCTTGTTTGCAAAATGATATTTAAAAATGGTGGCTACTTCTTGCTGTGAAGCAAAAGGAAATTACAAATATATATATGAATTTCTTGAGAAGGCCTGCAATATAGTATGTACTCAATGAATGTGACTTATATTTACTTGCAAGCCTGAAGAAAGTGATGAAGCAAGTCACATGGCAATGAGGAAAAAGAATATCCCAAGTCAAAAGAACAGCCAGGGCCAGGGATATAGCTCAGCGGCACAGTGCCTGCCTGGCAAGAATGAGGTCCTGAGTTCGATTCCTGGTTTTTTAAAAAAAAAAAGAACAGCCAGTGCAAACACCCTTAGGTAAGAAAATAAGGTGCACTTTCTGCTGCTAGAAGAAAATAATTCACACCACAATTTAAAGGAAGAAAGGTTTATTTTGGATCATGATTTCAGTTCATGGTCAATTGGTCCAGCTTGAAGGCAGAAACTTCGTGGTGGACGGGCATGGTGGAGAAAAGCTTCTCAGCACATGGCCCCCTGAAAGCAGAGGGTAGGTGGACGGCCAAGAGGAAGGGGCCAGGGACCAGACATAGTTCCTAAGGTTATGCTCTAATGCTCACCCAGACATACCCAGAACTGTGCTTTCCTAATCTCCCAGGCATTTCTTAAGCCAATCAGGCTGACAATCAAGATTAACCATCAAAGTGTTTGTAACCATTATTTGTCTTGCTACAGGAGTTTGTACAGGGATGGAATATAACTTTTAATGGAAAGTTTCTCAAAAGGCTAAAGATTTTGTCATGAGCCAATTTGTATCTTCATAGCACTCATAGGTAGAAGTCCTAACATGGCAGTTGGAGCTCCTGGGAGCAATCATATTTGGAGGCAGGATCTTTACAAAGGTAATTAATCTTAAATGAGGTTAAGGTAGGTCCTAATCCAGTCTGATTAGAAATTAAGACATAGATACATAAAAAGGGAAGACCATGTACTGCTCAAAGGAGACAATGGCCATCCACAAGCCAGTGAGAGAGATGTCTAGAACAACTCCTTCCCTCACATTCCTAGAAAGAAACCAATCTTAATGACATTTTGGTCTTGCATTTCAACACTATTGAAACATTTCTATTTTTTAAAGTGGCTCTATCTATGGTACTTTATAGCAGCCCTAGAAAACTAATGCAGACTCATTTTCAAGAATAAGGAGGACATTTTTGCATTCAGGTAGGTCTATTCATCATTCAAATTCAAAAGTTAATGTTTTTAAAAAACTTAATATATTTAAAGGGATAGTAAACGTTAATTCAGATTAGATCTCTGAAGAATTTCTCCAAGTGAACTGGTCAAATTAGAAGAGGGCTAGAAGTAAACCAGTTTCCCAGGAGGCATCTGAAACAATCCCGTCACACTGAAATCTGTAAGAGCTCCCTAAGTAGGGCAGGATTATTAATGTTTCTCTTGAAGGAATTTAATGGCAAGAATTAAGATGCATAGAAAACAGTACAGAACAATCCTGTAAGCACTTTAATTCCTCTTATCATCATAAGGCCCCAAATCTTTGGTTGGAGAACAACGCAGTAAAGTTTGCTCATGCCACATCTGAGCCTAAAGTGGGTACTATGTGCTAAGTGGAGCTGCATAGGGAGCAGCCTCAGCAATAAGAGGTGCCAGGATTACAACAAAGGAAAGCTTGGTGACAGTTCTGGTACTATACCCATGGAAGTATGTGGTTGTGAGAGAGCTGTAGTTAAGAGCACTGAGCAATGTTTTTATCAAGACTGGAGAGATAAAAGCAGAACAGGAACAAGAGTAAGAGCTGACAACAAGGAGGCCAGCAGAGGGAAGGGAGGACTAATGCTAGGATAAAGCCTTTGTCACAGGGAATTCAGAGTGGGTGTGTCATTAAAGGGTGAGCAAATGCACCCTGCCAAGTGATGATGGATGCTTAAAGAATAGAACTACTTCTGAAAATAGAAATATTGTGAAACAAAGATTTGATTGCAATTTAATGAAAATGGCACCCAAGCAACTAAAAAGAAAAAAAAATATCACCAAGGATAAGATGCTCCAGCAGCCAGTGTTGCCATGGAATTTAAAGTGCTGTTGCACCAGAATCTAGACTGAAAATTGAGATGGAACCATAATCAGGTAGCATTTAAACACTGGCATACTATAATTAAGTAATTATTTGATCTGCTGGTTTTGTTAAATTTCTCTGCACAAAAGCCAGCACCTTTCTTCAATTCCTGCCACATTTATTATATTTAGCTCCTATGTGATATTTCCTAGAATAAAGCCTAAATATCGTTTCCTTTACTTGTTCAACAATAAAAATGCAGTGGTTTAAACTAACCATCCGAAGCATATTTCTCATTATAATATAATCAAACTTCCTAGTCATCCATCCACACATAAAGAAAAAACATGTAAATTCAGACCCAGTTTGTGTTATGTTGATTTTAGTTTAGTACATAGTGACAAAAACAGGTGTAGATTCAGTCTTCTGCATGTGGAATGCTAGTTTTCCCAGCACGGCTTATTAAAAAGCCTATCTTTCCTCTAATGTATGTTTGTGGCCCCTTTGTCAAACATCAGATAACTGAATGTGCCTGGGGTTGTTTCTGCCTCCTTTACTCTATTTCATTGTATTACAAGACCTAAATGTTATAACAAAAATACATAATCTGCTGGAAGATAAAATAGACAAAAATCTTAAAGACATAGGCATAGGCAAGGACTTTCTGAACAGAATACTAATTGCACAAGAAATAACATCAAGAATTAATAAATGGTATCATATTAAGTTAAAAAGCTTCTGCACATCAAAGCAAACAACCAACAGAGTGAGGAGACAACCTATAGAATGGGAAAACTTTTGCCAGCTACATCTAGGATGTAAAAGTAATATCTAGAATATATAAAGAATCCAAAAAAGGAGCTCCCCCCAAAATAAAAGACCCAATTAAAATGAATAAATGCCAATGAAATAAATACATGGAAAAAATTGTTCAAAATTGTTGGCCATTAAAGAAATGTAAATTGAAACAACACCATCTTTCTCCAGAAAGAATAGGTATCATCAAGAAATAAGATAATAACAAGTGCTAGCAACGCTGCAAGGAAAAAGAAATCCTTCTATATTGCTGGTGGGAATGTAAAGTACTAAAATCACTATGGAAATCAGTATGGAGATTTCTCCAAAAACTAAAAATAGAAATTCCATTCAACCCAACTATTCCCCTTCTAGGAAGCTTCCCAAAAGAGTTACAAAACATCATATCACAGTGATACATGCATGCCCATGTTTATAACAACACATTTCATAATAGTTAAATCTTGGAAGCTGCTTATGTGTCCATCATCAGAAGAACTGATAAAGACAATGTGGTATTTATACCCAACAGAGGACTATTCTGCCATGAAGTGGGATAAACATGAGTCATTTGTAGAAAAATGGATGCACTTTGAGCCCATAACATGAAATGAAATAAATCAACAATGGTTTTATTTTATTTTATTTTATTGTTTTTTATTTTAAAGAGTAAAAGAAGGATAACATAATAATAAGGGGTGCTTGCCAAATTACAGACAAAGTGGTAGGAAATTATCAATGGTTATTGTTTTACGTA